>NC_041385.1:812173125-812226419 GCF_002162155.2 Triticum dicoccoides
CGTATGTTTGCACACCGCGCCCCGCCCCGGCCCACGCGCGCCGCCCCCTCTCGCCCACGTACGGCGCCGCCGGCCGCTATCACCGGCCTCCCTCGCCCACCGCGCGCGTGCCGCCTCCCTCGCCCGCCCTCAACGCCGCCGGCCGGCCTCGATACTACCGCGCGCGCACGCGCGCGCCTCTCTCAGACAGAGAGCGAGATCGTGGAGAGAGAGAGAGGGGCGCCGTGGGCCACCGGAATTTTTTCTTTTTTTTCTTTTTTTGTTCTTTTTAATTTTAACTAGTTAATTAGTTTAACAAAAACGGTAAAATAACTTAAAACTTGATAATTAACAAAAAAAACCGTAAAATTTGATAATTAACAAAAAAAAACGTATATAAAACTTGATAATTAACAACAACAAAAGTAAAACTTGATAATCAATATATACAACGACCCCGCGCGTCAATGTACAACGATCCCGCTTTAAAAAAATGTACACGACCCCGCGCATATACGGAGAGGGGGCGGCGAGGGGGGCGGCGATGCGCGCGGTGTTTTTTTTTTTGGGATCGAGAGGGGGCGGCGAGGGTTATACATGTGTGTTGTCCTCGCCTTCCTCTCCGTGACGCCGTCGTCTGCCGCCCCGTCTCGCGCTCTACCGCGACACCCTCTCCCACCCCTTCCTCGCCCCCTCCTTTTGCCACCGCCCTTTCGCCACCACCACTGCCACCGCCCCCCTTCTTCACTTAATTAATTTATTTTTACTACATGTTTTCAGGACTGACATAATGGCGGACGATAGAGCTGACCCGATTATGGACAACTATGATCCGGACGGTGAAGCACATATGTTCGGCATCATAAGCGGCGATATTCTATATGTGCCGACCGGATAAGAAGAAGATGATATCTCTTCTTATCTGAACCTTGACGGTGAAGATGAAGGGCGCCGTCAGCAAGATGATGCCGAACAAACGTCGATAAACGACGATCTTCAAATGGAAGTAGCAACCACCTCCGGCGTCGAGGTATATATATATATTGAGCCTCTGGTGATACAAACTAACTGATTTGAATAAATATGTGTGTACTAACGCGCGCGACTCTCTTTCTTATTTTAGCCCTCGGCCGGATCGTCGAAACAATCGAGTACGTCGTCAAAGCGTGGCGCAACCAAGACGATGAAACAAGGAGAAACATGCACCATCGAGGTTGTCGACAGTGCAACCGGCAGGCCGCTGGAGCCCCGCAAGAACGCCACCAAGTTTGTCAACCAATGCGGAGCCGTTGTTAGAGACAACGCCTCGATCACCGTCCAGGAGTGGAATAAGCCAAAGAAGGCACGAATTGCTGGTTTCACTTTTGTCGATAAGAGAACAAAAAAAGATTGCTTCAAGAAGCTTATGGAACATTTCGTTCTACCTCCAGAATACAACAAATTAGATGAGGAGGGTAACAAGATTGAGGAAAACAAGGAGAGGAGGAGGCTAGTCAAACAGTTCGCTCTTCATAAGATGGCCGACGCATTCCAGAAATTCAAGCAAAATCTAGCCCATGACTTTGTCAAGCAGAACAAGACTCCGGATTTCAAAGGACAATATGAGAAACTGAAACATGATTGGCCAGAATTTGTGAAGCAAAAGAAATCGGAGCAGTTCATTCAAATATCGAAAAAAATAAGGAAAATGCGGCTAAGAAGGAGTACAATCATATTATGGGGCCAGGAGGGTATCGCCTTTGGGAGCCTAGGTGGGAGAAGATGGAGAACGAGCTGAGGGCGCGAGGAATCCGTCCAGGTACGGAGGGATGGGACCCAAGGGCCAAAAGCTGGTGGTACGGGCATGGGGGAACGCTGAACCCGGAGACAGGGGAGTGTGTTTACCGGGGCAAAATAATTAAACCCACCCAAGCCCTTATTGACGCAATGAGGGATGCTCAAGAGGGGAAGATCAAGTTCAACAGAGAGAACGACGCGCTGACAAAAGCCCTCGGGAATCCTGAACACGGAGGACGTGTACGAGGCATGGGGCACATTCCGTGGAAAATAGGGTTCCCCCAGAACGATGACCCGTACGGTTACAGAAGCCGGAAGAGAAAGATGGATCGGGAAGCAGATGTTGTGGCGCGGTTGGCATCAGAAATGGATGTGATGAAGAA
Source organism: Triticum dicoccoides (assembly GCF_002162155.2). Taxonomy (NCBI): domain Eukaryota; kingdom Viridiplantae; phylum Streptophyta; class Magnoliopsida; order Poales; family Poaceae; genus Triticum; species Triticum dicoccoides. The sequence goes on from NC_041385.1 coordinate 812,175,264, forward strand.
AATCGTGAGTGTACTAGTAGCCGAAAGAGATGCAGCTCGGGCGCAGCATGAAGATCATCCAGCGGATCTCGGAAGCTAGCAGCGGAGAAGCAGCGTGGCTTCCACGGAGGCCCCACCGGCTGGTGCAGATGCACCGACGATCGAAATTACTGCACCGTAGCCTCTGGTGGTCGAAATTACTGCACCGGAGCCTCCTCGCTACCCCGTGGACGATATAAAGGAGATGAAAGAATGTCATCTGTATTATCCTATCGGGAACATGTCCATGAAGGTAGCCATCGGCAGTGCTTTACCATGTTTACCTGGAGCACTCCACCACAACAACCCCATTCAAGATGGCTATGCTCGTGTCACGGTGGAGGACATAGTCCAAGGGTTTGAGGACCTGGAGATTGACATTGCTACACCTGAAGGGAAGAAAAGACTTGGAGATGTCAAGCGCCATTTCATTCTATGGCAAAAGAAGTTTATCAAGTTTCCAGGCGAGGCGCCAAGGACAACAAGTCCACCCCCCTACGGTGGTGGTGGTGGCGGTGGCGGTGGTGGTGGTGGTGGTGGTGGTGGCGGTTCACCTACACCTCTGTCACGTCAGCCGACGCCCCCCAGTCCACAACGTCCGGCGGGTGATCAGACGCCGCCCCCCAGTCCTCGTCCGGCGGGTGATCAGACGCCGCCCCCCAATCCACCTCCGGCAAAGAAGCAAAAGCAGTCCTGGATTATTAACCCGGACCCTTATGTACCTAAGACCACAAAGGTACCGGAGCCATCACTGAAGCCTCTCCCCACAAGGCCTTGGGAACGTAGTGCCGAGGAAACTACCGCGGCCGCGGCTGCTGATCATGAGAAATGGAAGGCGGACTGCAAGAAGAAATGAGAGCCCGAGCCCAAGCCAGTATTTTCTGATGAGCAAAAGAAGTGGGCTAAGTCATTTTTGAGCACACCGTCCCAAGCCGCGAAGAATCTGCCTGACGACTATGCACGTGAACTTCGTAGGCAGGCACTCATGTTGAAGGAGAAGAAAGAGCGGGCGGAGAACCAGGAGAACAAAGCCTTGGAGGAGGCCGAGAAAACAGAATTAGAAAGTAAAAAAAGCGGGAAACGAGTTGCCTAGCTCGGGGAACAAAGTAAACAATCGATTGCCCCGCTTATAGTGAAAGCCGCCGGTCCGGATGACCCCGATATCATAGCAGCTGCGGCAGCACATGGATTGACTGTAACGAGTGCCAGAGAACAAGCGGCCAACTTAGGTATTACTCTTCGTGAACTGTTAGGCCTTGATGAGGCGCCAGTGAAGGAGGTAGTAATTACATATGTGAAGAATGGGCCTCTCGTCGAGCCTGCGCAGGAAGAGGATCTACCTCCACAAATGAAAGGTCTGCTGAAATGGTACAAGGGTTACATAAAAAATAAAAACGCCAAAGAATATATTTATGCGGAAGTTAGATATGAGCATCACTTCAAACATTACTATGTACAAATTCATCTGAGTGAATTGTTCCAGCTTTTCAATCTGCGCAAGCTCGACAAATCTATCATCAGTTGCTACGTTCTGTAAGTGATTTATTTCTACCCCATCTCGTTCATATTGCCTGCACTATATATATGTCCTAACTATATTGTTGTGTCCGCTATTATACATGCAGAATGAAGATTAAGGAATGCAGAGTAAGGAACATCCATGATGTTGGGTTCATTGACCCACACATCGTTAATGGATATGTGTTGGAGCATCACCCCGCCGACATGGAGGAAGACCTGTGGCAGTTTCTTACAAAGCACGAACTCAAAAGTGATATTCTATTTCCTTACCATTTTGGGTGAGTGTTTCTATCTTGAGCACATTCTCTTTTGTTTACTCCATGCATGGTATGTGGCCGGCTAATCGATGAGTTATGCATGACGTACTGTGCATGTATCGTGTCCGCAGGTTCCACTGGATTCTGCTAGTAATTAAAGTTGACACCTCAGAATGTCTCGTCCACGACTCTCTGAATATGGATCCAAAGCTTTGGGGCGGCATGAGAAGAATGCTGCAGAAGTAATTATTTTCATTCATTTGCACTCTATATCGGCCGGCCTATTTCGTTCATTTCCTAATATCAAGTAACTAATAACTCTCTTGTTCATTTAATTTTCTTTGCCTCGTAGGGTTTGGAGACGGTTCGTAGATACAAAGGTGGGTGAATTCAAAAAATAGCTAGAATTCAAAAGGTCAAAGGCTAAGAATGGTGGGGATATTCAGCCAGCGGGGACCAATCTATGTGGATACTATGTCTGTGAGATAATCCGGAGATACACCTCTGAGCGGGTTCCGAGTGATACCAATGCTCAGAGGAATAACCTCCGGATGATGCTTAGTCTAGAAGCTCGCTTCCGACCACTTCAAGAGGAACTAGCTGGATGGTTCAGGAGGGAAGTCCTCCATCCTAAAGGAGAACACCATTACGAGGACGTAGAACTTTATATGCATTAAATTATGTATTGAAACTTGTTCAAAATTGTATATGGTCATCCGATGATATTGAATATATATTGTATATTCCTCTTGAATTCTTTTTGGTTCTAATTTCAAATTTGTTTGAAATTGTACATTCATATGCATGTATGTAGTACCGTAGAATATGTGAAACTCCTTCAAAATTAAAATAAAGCACAAAAGAAATAAAACAATACAAATTAAACAGAAAACAGGTTTAGGGGGGGGGGCTAAAACCCTAAACCTGCGGCGGCCTTTAGTCGCGGTTGGCCAGAAGAACCGCGACTAAAGGTCCTCCGCCCCGACGGCCGCCTGGCGCCCACGTGGACGGGCCTTTAGTCGCGGTTCTTAAGCAACCGCGACTAAAGGGGGGGGCCTTTAGTCGCGCCTATTTGGTCGTGGTTGCGCAACCGCGACTAATGGCAGTTGCGAACCGCGACCAAAGGCCCTTTTTCCACCAGTGTTTAGTTCCGGGTACTTGTTGCAGTTGGGCTGATTTTGCGGTCACCTCTGGCGAAAGAGACATGTAGATGCATGCATGATCCCCGTGCATGCTGTTGAGTATATTAGCATTTTTTAATTGAGTTGATTCATAAATAAATTATGGGCATGTCATTGATAATATTAAACACATACTCTCCTTCCTTTGATCGAATTCCTGAAGTCTAGGAAGTGGCCCTGTCCATTTCCTTTTGGATGCTCATGAATCATCATCATAGTATCTTCATCCAAATCCGGCAAACCAAAGAATGTTTTTGCCACTTCAGATTTTGCCAAATTTTCTTATGCCATTCTAGATTTTGACATTTCACTTTTGACACTCTTAGTTTTTGACAATTATCACAACTGTCATTCCCGTGGCAAAAACAAAATTTTCAGAGTGGCAATTGTGATACATGTCAAAAGCTGAGAGTGACAAAAACGAAATAAAATTATTTTGTTTTTGCCATGGAATGGCAATTGTGATAATTGTCAAAAGCTAAGAATGGCAAAAGTGAAATTTCAACATCTAGAATGGAATAAGGAAAATTGGCAAAATCTAGAGTGGCATAAACAAAATTTTCCCATCAAAGAACTCTTCAATTAATTCATTAGATCATTGTCTCGAAACTCATCCAACAAATTGTCCGAATCCATGGTTTTTCTAGCAAAAGAAAAAAAAACTGCTTCGACAATATGTCGTACACATAGAGGGCAAGGTGTAATCCGAGAAGAGCCGGACATATCGCGGTGGCATCCGGGGTGGCAACTGTACGGGAACGTTGCATAAAATAAAAATTTTCCTACGTTCACCAAGATCAATCTATGAGTTCATCTAGCAACGCGAGAGGGGAGTGCATCTACATACCCTTGTAGATCGCGAGCGGAAGCGTTCAAGAGAACGAGGTTGAGGGAGTCATACTCGTCGTGATCCAAATCACCGGAGATCCTAGCGCCGAACGGACGGCACCTCCGCGTTCAACACACGTACGGTCAGCGTGACGTCTCCTCCTTCTTGATCCAGCAAGGGGGAAGGAGAGGTTGATGAAGATCCAGCAGCACGACGGTATGGTGGTGGATGCAGCAGGGATCCCGGCAGGGCTTCGCCAAGCGTCTGCGGGAGAGAGAGGTGTAGCAAGGGGAAGGGAGGTGCCAAGTGCAAGGGTGCGGCTGTCCTCCCTCCCCCTTCTATATATAGGGTCCCCAGGGGGGCGTCGGCCCTAGGAGATGGGATCTCCTAGGGGGGCGGCGGTCAAGGGGGTGCCTTGCCCCCCAAGGCAAGTGGAGGCGCCCCTCCCCTAGGGTTCCCAACCCTAGGCGCAGGGGGGGCCAGGGGGGGGCGCACCAGCCCACCAGGGGCTGGTTCCCCTCCCACTTCAGCCCATGGGGCCCTCCGGGATAGGTGGCCCCACCCGGTGGACCCCCGGGACCCTTCCGGTGGTCCCGGTACAATACCGACGACCCCTGAAACTTTCCCGATGACCGAAACTCGAATTCCCATATATAATTCTTTACCCCCGGACCATTCCAGAACTCCTCGTGACGTCCGGGATCTCATCCGGGACTCCGAACAACTTTCGGTTTGCTGCATACTAATATCTCTACAACCCTAGCCTCACCGAACATTAAGTGTGTAGACCCTACGGGTTCGGGAGACACGTAGACATGACGGAGACGGCTCCCCGGTCAATAACCAACAGCGGGATCTGGATACCCATGTTGGCTCCCACATGCTCCTCGATGATCTCATCGGATGAACCACGATGTCGAGGATTCAAGCAACACCATATACAATTCCCTTTGTCAATCGGTATGTTACTTGCCCAAGATTCGATCGTCGGTATCCCAATACCTCGTTCAATCTCGTTACCGGCAAGTCACTTTACTCGTACCATAATGCATGATCCCATGACCAGACACTTGGTCACTTTGAGCTCGTTATGATGATGCATTACCGAGTGGGCCCAGAGATACCTCTCCGTCATACGGAGTGACAAATCCCAGTCTCGATCCGTGTCAACCCAACATACACTTTAGGAGATACCCGTAGCATACCTTTATAGTCACCCAGTTACATTGTGATGTTTGGTACACCCAAAGCACTCCTACGGTATCCGGGAGTTACACGATCTCATGGTCTAAGGAAAAGATACTTGACATTGGAAAAGCTCTTGCAAACGAACTACACGATCTTGTGCTATGCTTAGGATTGGGTATTGTCCATCACATCATTCTCCTAATGATGTGATCTTGTTATCAATGACATCCAATGTCCATAGTCAGGAAACCATGACTATCTGTTGATTAACGAGCTAGTCAACTAGAGGCTCACTAGGACATGTTGTGGTCTATGTATTCACACGTGTATTACGATTTCCAGATAATACAATTATAGCATGAATAAAAGACAATTATCATGAACAAGGAAATATAATAATACTCCTTTTATTATTGCCTCTAGGGCATATTTCCAACAGCCTCCCACTTGCACTAGAGTCAATAATCTAGTTACATTGTGATGAATCGAACACCCATAGAGTTCTGGTGTTGATCATGTTTTGCTCGCGGAAGAGGTTTAATCAACGGATCTGCGACATTCAGATCTGTATGTACTTTGCAAATATCTATGTCTCCATCTTGAACATTTTCACAGATGGAGTTGAAACGACGCTTGATGTGCCTGGTCTTCTTGTGAAACCTGGGCTCCTTGGCAAGGGCAATAGCTCCAGTGTTGTCACAGAAAAGAGTGATCTGCCCCGACGCATTGGGTATGACTCCTAGGTCGGTGATGAACTCCTTCATCCATATTGCTTCATGCGCTGCCTTCGAGGCTGCCATGTACTCCGCTTGACATGTAGATCCCGCCACGACACTCTGCTTGCAACTGCACTAGCTTACTGCTCCACGATTCAACATATACACGTATCCGGTTTGTGATTTAGAGTCATCCAGATCTGTGTCGAAGCTAGCATCGATGTAATCCTTTACGACGAGCTCTTCGTCACCTCCATAAACGAGAAACATGTCCTTTGTCCTTTTCAGGTACTTCAGGATATTCTTGACCGATGTCCAGTGTTCCTTGCCGGGATTACTTTGGTACCTTCCTATCAAACTTACGGCAAGGTTTACATCAGGTCTGGTACACAGCATGGCATACACAATAGATCCTATGGCTGAGGCATAGGGGATGACACTCATCTCTTCTTTATCTTCTGCCGTGGTCGGGCATTGAGCCGAGCTCAATCTCACACCTTGCAATACATGCAAGAACCCTTTCTTGGACTGATCCATATTGAACTTCTTCAATATCTTATCAAGGTATGTGCTTTGCGAAAGACCTATGAGGCGTCTCGATCTATCCCTATAGATCTTGATGCCTAATATGTAAGCAGCTTCTCCAAGGTCCTTCATTGAAAAACACTTATTCAAGTAGGCCTTAATGCCATCCAAAAGTTCTATATCATTTCCCATCAAAAGTATGTCATCTACATATAATATGAGAAATGCTACAAAGCTCCCACTCACTTTCTTGTAAACGCAGGCTTCTCCATAAGTCTGCATAAACCCAAACGCTTTGATCATCTCATCAAAGCGAATGTTCCAACTCCGAGATGCTGGCACACCTTGTTAGCATTCTTAGAATCGACAAAACCTTCTGGCTGCATCATATACAGTTCTTCCTTAAGATGTCCGTTAAGGAATGCCGTTTTGACGTCCATCTGCCATATCTCATAATCATAGTATGCGGCAATTGCTAACATGATTCGGACGGACTTTAGCTTCGCTACGGGAGAGAATGTCTCATCATAGTCAACCCCTTGAACTTGTCGATAACCCTTAGCAACAAGTCGAGCTTTATAGATGGTAACATTACCATCCGCGTCCATCTTCTTCTTAAAGATCCATTTATTTTCTATCGCTCGCCGATCATCGGGCAAGTCTATCAAAGTCCATACTTTGTTTTCATACATGGATTCTATCTCGGATTGCATGGCTTCAAGCCATTTGTTGGAATCTGGGCCCGCCATCGCTTCTTCATAGTTCGAAGGTTCACCGTTGTCTAACAACATGATTTCCAGGACAGGGTTGCTGTACCACTCTGGTGTGGAACGTGTCCTTGTGGACCTACGAAGTTCAGTAGCAACTTGATCCGAAGTACCTTGATCATCATCATTAATTTCCTCTCCAGTCGATGTGTCACCACAGGAGCATTTTCCTGAGCTGCACTACTTTCCGGTTCAAGAGGTAGTACTTCATTGAGTTCTACTTTCCTCCCACTTACTCCTTTCGAGAGAAACTCTTTTTCCAGAAAGGATCCGCTCTTGGCAACAAAGATCTTTCCCTTGGATCTTAAGTAGAAGGTATACCAAATGGTTTCCTTAGGGTATCCTATGAAGACGCATTTTTCCGACTTGGGTTCGAGCTTTTCAGGTTGAAATTTCTTGACATAAGCATCACATCCCCAAACTTTTAGAAACGACAGCTTAGGTTTCTTCCCAAACCATAATTCATACGGTGTCGTCTCAACGGATTTAGACGGAGCCCTATTTAAAGTGAATGTAGCTGTCTCTAGAGCGTATCCCCAAAATGATAGCGGTAAATCGGTAATAGACATCATAGATCGCCACCATATCCAATAGACTGCGATTACGACGTTCAGACACACCGTTACGCTGAGGTGTTCCAGGCGGCGTGAGTTGTGAAACGATTCCACATTTCCTTAAGTGCGTACCAAATTCATGACTTAAATATTCTCCTCCACGATCTGATCGTAAGAACTTTATCTTTCAGTCACGTTGATTCTCTACCTCATTCTGAAATTCCTTGAACTTTTCAAAGGTCTCAGACTTGTGTTTCATCAAGTAGACATACCCATATCTACTCAAGTCATCAGTGAGAGTGAGAACATAACGATATCCTCCGCGAGCCTCAACGCTCATTGGACTGCACACATCGGTATGTATGATTTCCAATAAGTTGGTTGCTCGCTCCATTGTTCCGGAGAACGGAGTCTTGGTCATTTTGCCCATGTGGCATGGTTCGCATGTGTCAAATGATTCATAATCGAGAGACTCTAAAAGTCCATCCGCATGGAGCTTCTTCATGCGCTTGACACCAATGTGACCAAGGCGGCAGTGCCACAAGTATGTGGGACTATCATTATCAACTTTACATCTTTTGGTATTCACACTATGAATATGTGTAACATTACGTTTGAGATTCATTAAGAATAAACCATTGACCATCGGGGCATGACCATAAAACATATCTCTCATATAAATAGAATAACCATTATTCTCGGATTTAAATGAGTAGCCATCTCGTATTAAACGAGATCCAGATACAATGTTCATGCTCAAACTTGGCACTAAATAACAATTATTGAGGTTTAAAACTAATCCCGTAGGTAAATGTAGAGGTAGCGTGCCGACGGCGATCACATCGACCTTGGAACCATTCCCGACGCGCATCGTCACCTCGTCCTTCGCCAGTCTTTGCTTATTCCGCAGCTCCTGCATTGAGTTACAAATATGAGCAACGGCACCGGTATCAAATACCCAGGAGCTACTACGAACACTGGTAAGGTACACATCAATTACATGTATATCACATATACCTTTAGTGTTGCTGGCCTTCTTGTCCGCTAAGTATTTGGGGCAGTTCCGCTTCCAGTGACCCTTCCCTTTGCAATAAAAGCACTCAGTCTCAGGCTTGGGTCCATTCTTTGACTTCTTCTCGGCAACTGGCTTACCGGGCGCGGCAACATCCTTGCCGTCCTTCTTGAAGTTCTTCTTACCCTTGCCTTTCTTGAACTTGGTAGTTTTATTGACCATCAACACTTGATGTTCCTTTTTGATTTCTACCTCTGCTGACTTCAGCATTGAAAATACTTCAGGCATAGTTTTCACCATCCCCTGCATATTGTAGTTCATCACAAAGCTCTTGTAGCTCGGTGGGAGCGACTGGAGGATTCTGTCAATGACCGCCTCGTCCGGGAGGTTAATGTCCAGCTGGGACAGGCGGTTGTGCAACCCAGACATTTTGAGTATGTGCTCACTGACAGAACTATTTTCCTCCATCTTACAACTATTGAACTTGTCGGAGACTTCATATCTCTCGACCCGGGCGTGAGCTTGGAAAACCATTTTCATCTCCTCGAACATCTCATATGCTCCGTGTTGCTCAAAACGCTTTTGGAGCCCCGGTTCTAAGCTGTAAAGCATGCCGCACTGAACGAGGGAGTAATCATCGGCACGTGTCTGCCAAATGTTCAAATCGTCTTGCAGTGCTGGGAGAGCGGGTGGGTCACCTAACGGTGCTTCAAGGACATATGCTTTCTTGGCAGCTATAAGGATGATCCTCAAGTTCCGGACCCAGTCCGTATAGTTGCTGCCATCATCTTTTAGCTTGGTTTTCTCTAGGAACGCATTGAAGTTCATGTTGACATGAGCGTTGGCCATTTGATCTATAAGACATTTTTGCAAAGATTTTAGACTAAGTTCATGATAATTAAGTTCATCTAATCAAATTATTTAATGAACTCCCACTCAGATTAGACATCCCTCTAGTCATCTAAGTGATACATGATCCGAGTCGACTAGGCCGTGTCCGATCATCACGTGAGACGGACTAGTCATCATCGGTGAACATCTCCATGTTGATCGTATCTTCCATACGACTCATGTTCGACCTTTCGGTCTCTGTGTTCCGAGGCCATGTCTGTACATGCTAGGCTCGTCAAGTTAACCTAAGTGTTTTGCATGTGTAAATCTGTCTTACACCTGTTGTATGTGAACGTTAGAATCTATCACACCCGATCATCACGTGGTGCTTCGAAACAACGAACTGTCGCAATGGTGCACAGTTAGGGGGAACACTTTCTTGAAATTATTATGAGGGATCATCTTATTTACTACCGTCATTCTAAGTAAACAAGATGCAAAAACATGATAAACATCACATGCAATCAAATAGTAGTGACATGATATGGCCAATATCATATAGCTCCTTTAATCTCCATCTTCGGGGCTCCATGATCATCTTCGTCACTGGCATGACACCATGATCTCCATCATCGTGTCTCCATGAAGTTGCTCGCCAACTATTACTTCTACTACTATAGCTAACGGTTTAGCAATAAAGTAAAGTAACTACATGGCGTTAAATCATTGACACGCAGGTCATACAATAATTAAGACAACTCCTATGGCTCCTGCCGGTTGTCATACTCATCGACATGCAAGTCGTGATTCATATTACAAGAATATGATCTCATACATCACAATATATCATTCATCATTCATCACAACTTTTGGCCATATCACATCATAAAGCAATTGCTGCAAAAACAAGTTAGACGTCCTCTAATTGTTGTTGCATATTTTATGTGGCTGCAATAGGGTTCTAGCAAGAACGTTTTCTTACCTATGAAAAAGCCACAACGTGATTTGTCAACTTCTATTTACCCTTCATAAGGACCCTTCTCATTGAATCCGCTCCAACTAGAGTGGGAGAGACAGACACCCGCTAGCCACCTTATGCAACTAGTGCATGTTAGTCGGTGGAACCTGTCTCACGTAAGCGTACATGTAAGGTCGGTCCCGGCCGCTTCATCCCACAATACCGCTGAGGCAAAATAAGACTAGTAGTGGCAAGAAAGTTGACAACATCTACGCCCACAACAGATTTGTGTTCTACTCGTGCAAAGAGAACTACGCATAGACCTAGCTCTGATACCACTGTTGGGGAACGTTGCATAAAATAAAAAAATTCCTACGTTCACCAAGATCAATCTATGAGTTCATCTAGCAACGCGAGAGGGGAGTGCATCTACATACCCTTGTAGATCACGAGCGGAAGCGTTCAAGAGAACGAGGTTGAGGGAGTCGTACTCGTCGTGATCCAAATCACCGGAGATCCTAGCGCCGAACGGACGGCACCTCCATGTTCAACACACGTACGGTCAGCGTGACGTCTCCTCCTTCTTGATCCAGCAAGGGGGAAGGAGAGGTTGATGAAGATCCAGCAGCACGACAGCGTGGTGGTGGATGCAGCTGGGATCCCGGCAGGGCTTCGCCAAGCGTCTGCGGGAGAGAGAGGTGTAGCAAGGGGAAGGGAGGCGCCAAGTGCAAGGGTGCGGCTGCCCACCCTCCCCCCTTCTATATATAGGGTCCCCAGGGGGGGCGCCGGCCCTAGGAGATGGGATCTCCTAGGGGGGCGGCGGCCAAGGGGGTGCCTTGCCCCCCAAGGCAAGTGGAGGCGCCCCCTCCCCTAGGGTTCCCAACCCTAGGCGCAGGGGGGGGGCCAAGGGGGGCGCACCAGCCCACCAGGGGCTGTTTCCCCTCCCACTTCAGCCCATGGGGCCCTCCGGGATAGGTGGCCCCACCCGGTGGACCCCCGGGACCCTTCCGGTGGTCCCAGTACAATACCGGTAACCCCCGAAACTTTCCCGATGGCCGAAACTCGACTTCCCATATATAATTCTTTACCTCCGGACCATTCCAGAACTCCTCGTGACATTCGGGATCTCATCCGAGACTCCAAACAACTTTCGGTTTGCTGCATACTAATATCTCTACAACCCTAGCGTCACCGAACCTTAAGTGTGTAGACCCTACGGGTTCGGGAGACATGTAGACATGACCGAGACGGCTCTCCGGTCAATAACCAACAGCGGGATCTAGATACCCATGTTGGCTCCCACATGCTCCTCAATGATCTCATCGGATGAACCACGATGTCGAGGATTCAAGCCACCCCGTATACAATTCCCTTTGTCAATCGGTATGTTACTTGCCTGAGATTCGATCGTCGGTATCCCAATACCTCGTTCAATCTCGTTACCGGCAAGTCACTTTACTCGTACCGTAATGCATGATCCCGTGACCATACACTTGGTCACTTTGAGCTCGTTATGATGATGCATTACCGAGTGGGCCCAGAGATACCTCTTCGTCATACGGAGTGACAAATCCCAGTCTCGATCCGTGTCAACCCAACAGACACTTTCGGAGATACCCGTAGTATACCTTTATAGTCACCCAGTTATGTTGTGACGTTTGGTACACCCAAAGCACTCCTACGGTATCCGGGAGTTACACGATCTCATGGTCTAAGGAAAAGATACTTGACATTGAAAAAACTCTAGCAAACGAACTACACGATCTTGTGCTATGCTTAGGATTGGTGAAGGAAATATGCCCTAGAGGCAATAATAAAGTTATTATTTATTTCCTTATTTCATGATAAATGTTTGTTATTCATGCTAGAATTGTATTAACCGGAAACGTGATACATGTGTGAATACATAGACAAACATATAGTCACTAGTATGCTTCTACTTGACTAGCTCATTAATCAAAGATGGTTATGTTTCCTGACCATAGACATGTGTTGTCATTTGACTAATGGGATCACATCATTAGGAGAATGATGTGATTGACATGACCCATTCCGTTAGCCTAGCACTTGATCGTTTAGTATATTGCTATTGCTTTCTTCATGACTTATACATGTTCCTGTAACTATGAGATTATGCAACTCCCGTTTACCGGAGGAACACTTTGGGTACTACCAAACGTCACAACGTAACTGGGTGATTATAAAGGAGTACTACAGGTGTCTCCGAAGGTACATGTTGAGTTGGCGTATTTCGAGATTAGGTTTTGTCACTCCGATTGTCGGAGAGGTATCTCTGGGCCCTCTCGGTAATGCACATCACTATAAGCCTTGCAAGCAATGTAGCTAATGAGTTAGTTACGGAATGATGCATTATGTAATGAGTAAAGAGACTTGCCGGTAACGAGATTGAACTAGGTATTGGATACCGACGATCGAATCTCGGGCAAGTAACATACCGATGACAAAGGGAACAATATATGTTGTTATGCGGTTTGACCGATAAAGATCTTCGTAGAATATGTTGGAGCCAATAAGGCATCCAGGTCCCGCTATTGGTTATTGACTGAGAATAGTTCTAGGTCATGTCTACATAGTTCTCGAACCCGTAGGGTCCGCACGCTTAAGGTTTCGATGACAGTTATATTATGAGTTTATGAGTTTTGATGTACCGAAGGAGTTCGGAGTCCCGGATGAGATCGGGGACATGACGAGGAGTCTCGAAATGGTCGAGACGTAAAGATCGATATATTGGACGACTATATTCAGAGTTCAGAAAGGTTCCGAGTGATTCGGGTATTTTTCGGAGTACCGGAGAGTTACGGGAATTCGCCGGGGAGTATATGGGCCTTATTGGGCCATACGGGAATAGAGGAGAGAGGCCAAAAGGAAGGAGGCGCGCAGCCCCCCTCTGGTCCGAATTGGACAAGGGGTGCGGCCCCCTTTTCCTTCCTCCTCTCCCCCTCTTTTCCCCTTCTCCTACTCCAACAAGGAAGGAGGGAGTCCTACTCCCGGTGGGAGTAGGACTCCCCTTGGCGCGCCCCTACTAGGCCGGCCGCCCCCTCCCCCCTTGCTCCTTTATATACGGGGGTAGGGGGGCACCTCTAGACACGAGGACACAAGTTGATCTACGGATCGTTCCTTAGCCGTGTGCGGTGCCCCCCTCCACCATATTCCACCCCGGTCACATCGTCGCGGAGTTTAGGCGAAGCCCTGCGCCGGTAGAACATCATCATCGTCACCACGCCGTCGTGCTGACGGAACTCATCTCCGGAGCTCTGCTAGATCGGAGGCCGGAGATCGTCATCGAGCTGAACGTGTGCTGAACTCGGAGGCCCCGTACGTTCGGTGCTTGGATCGGTCGGATCGTGAAGACGTACGACTACATCAACCGCGTTGTCATAACACTTCCGCTTATGGTCTACGAGGGTACGTGGACAAACACTCTCCCCTCTCGTTGCTATACCATCACCATGATCTTGCGTGTGCGTAGGAATTTTTTTGAAATTACTACGTTCCCCAACAGTGGCATCCGAGCCTAGGTTTTATGCGTTGATGTTATATGCACGAGTAGAACACAAGTGAGTTGTGGGCGATACAAGTCATACTGCTTACCAGCATGTCATACTTTGGTTCGGCGGTATTGTGAGATGAAGCGGCCCGGACCGACATTACGCGTACGCTTACGCGAGACTGGTTTCACTGTTACGAGCACTCGTGCTTAAAGGTGGCTGGCGGGTGTCTGTCTCTCTCACTTTAGCTGAATCGAGTGTGGCTACGCCCGGTCCTTGCGAAGGTTAAAACAGCACCAACTTGACGAACTATCGTTGTGGTTTTTGACGCGTAGGTAAGAACGGTTCTTGCTAAGCCCGTAGCAGCCACGTAAAACTTGCAACAACAAAGTAGAGGACGTTTAACTTGTTTTTGCAAGGCATGTTGTGATGTGATATGGTCAAGACGTGATGCTATATTTTATTGTATGAGATGATCATGTTTTGTAACTGAAGTTATCGGCAACTGGCAGGAGCCATATGGTTGTCGCTTTATTGTATGAAATGCAAACGCCCTGTAATTGCTTTACTTTATCACTAAGCGGTAGCGATAGTCGTAGAAGCAAGATGGCATAACAACAACGATGCTACGACGGAGATCAAGGTGTCGCGCCGGTGACGATGGTGATCATGACGGTGCTTCGAAGATGGAGATCACAAGCACAAGATGATGATGGCCATATCATATCACTTATATTGATTGCATGTGATGTTTATCCTTTATACATCTTATCTTGCTTTGATTGACGGTAGCATTTTAAGATGATCTCTCACTAATAATCAAGAAGTGTTCTCCCTGAGTATGCACCGTTGCGAAAGTTCTTCGTGCTGAGACACCACGTGATGATCGGGTGTGATAGGCTCTACGTTCAAATACAACGGGTGCAAAACAGTTGCACACGCGGAATACTCAGGTCATACTTGATGAGCCTAGCATATATAGATATGGCCTCGGAACATGGAGACCGAAAGGTCGAGCGTGAATCATATAGTAGATATGATCAACATAGTGATGTTCACCATTGAAACTACTCCATCTCACGTGATGATCGGACATGGTTTAGTTGATTTGGATCACGTGATCACTTAGATGACTAGAGAGATGTCTGTCTAAGTGGGAATTCTTTAGTAATATGATTAATTGAACTTAAATTTATCATGAACTTAGTCCTGGTAGTATTTTGCAAATTATGTTGTAGATCAATAGCTTGCATTGTTGCTTTCATATGTTTATTGTGATATGTTCCTAGAGAAAATTGTGTTGAAAAATGTTAGTAGCAATGATGCGGATTGGATCCGTGATCTGAGGTTTATCCTCATTGCTGCACAGAATAATTATGTCCTTAATGCACCGCTAGGTGACAGACCTATTGCAGGAGCAGATGCAGACGTTATGAACGTTGGCTAGCTCAATATGATGACTACTTGATAGTTTAGTGCACCATGCTTAACGGCTTAGAATCGGGACTTCAAAAAACGTTTTGAACGTCATGGACCATATGAGATGTTCCAGGAGTTGAAGTTAATATTTCAAGCAAATACCCGAGTTGAGAGATATGAAGTCTTCAACAAGTTCTATAGCTAAAAGATGGAGGAGAATCGCTCAATTAGTGAGCATGTGCTCAGATTGTCTGGGTACTACAATCGCTTGAATCAAGTGGGAGTTAATCTTCCAGATAAGATAGTGATTGACAGAATTCTCTAGTCACCACCACCAAGTTAGTAGAACTTCGTGATGAACTATAATGCAAGGGATGACGAAAACGATTCCCGAGCTCTTCGTGATGCTGAAATCGACAAAGGTAGAAATCAAGAAAGAGCATCAAGTGTTGATGATTGACAAGACCACTAGTTTCAAAAAAAGGGCAAAGGGAAAGAAAGGGAACTTCAAGCAGAATGGCAAGCAAGTTGTCACTCCCACGAAGAAGCCCAAAGCTGAACCAAAGCCTGAAACTGAGTGCTTACACTGCAAAGGAAATGGTCACTGGAAGCGGAAATGCCCTGAATATTTGGTGGATAAGAAGGATGGCGAAGTGAACAAGGGTATATTTGATATACAGGTTATTGATGTGTACCTTACTAGTGTTTATAGTAGCCCCTGAGTATTTGATACTTATTCGGTTATTAAGATTAGTAACTCGAAACAGGAGTTGCAGAATAAACAGAAACTAGTTGAGGGTGAGGTGACGACGAGTGTTGGAAGTAGTTCCAAGATTGATATGATCATCATCGCACACTCCCTAAACTTTCGGGATAAGTGTTAAACCTAAATAAATGTTATTTAGCGTTTGCATTGAGCATGAATATGATTTGATCATGTTTATTGCAATACGGTTATTCATTTAAAGTCAGGGAATAATTGTTGTTCTGTTTACATGAATAAAACCTTCAATGGTCATACACCCAATGAAAATAGTTTGTTGGATCTCGATCGTAGTGATACACATATTCATAATATTGATGCCAAAAGATGCAAAGTTAATAATGATAGTGCAACTTATTTGTGGCACTGCCGTTTGGGTCATATCGGTGTAAAGCGCATAAAGAAACTCCATAAAGATGGATTTTCAGAATAACTTGGTTATGAATCATTTGATGCTTGCGAATCATGCCTTTTGGGAAAGATGACTAAAACTCCGTTCTCCGGAACAATGGAACGAGCTAGTGACTTATTGGAAATAATACATACCGATGTATGCGGTCCAATGAGTGTTGATGCTCGTGGCGGGTATCATTATTTTCTGACCTTCACAAGATGATTTGAGCAGATATGAGTATATCTACTTAATGAAGCACGAGTCTGAAACATTTGAAAAGTTCAAAGAATTTCAGAGTGAAGTGGAAAATCATCGTAACAAGAAAATAAAGTTTCTGCGATCTGATCGCGGAGACAAATATTTGAGTTACGAGTTTGGTCTTCAATTAAAACAATGTGGAATAGTTTCACAGCTCACGCCACCTGGAACACCACAATGTTATGGTGTGTCCGAACGTCGTAACCGCACTTTATTGGATATGGTGCGATCTATGATGTCTCTTATCGGTTTACCACTATCGTTTTGGGGTTATGCATTAGAGACAGCTGCATTCACGTTAAAAGGGCACCATCTAAATCCGTTGAGACGATACTATGTTAACTGTGGTTTAGCAAGAAACCCAAGTTGTCGTTTCTTAAAGTTTGGGGATACGATGCTTATGTGAAAAAGTTTCATCCTGATAAGCTCAAACCCAAATCGGAGAAGTGCGTCTTCATAGAATACCCAAAGGAAACTGTTGGGTACATCTTCTATCACAGATCCGAAGGCAAGATATTCGTTGCTAAGAATGGATCCTTTCCAGAGAAGGAGTTTCTCTTGAAAGAAGTGAGTGGGAGGAAAGTAGAACTTGATGAGGTAACTGTACCTTCTCCCGAATTGGAAAATAGTTCATCACTGAAATCAGTTCCAGTGATTCCTACACCAATTAGTGAGGAAGCTAATGATGATGATCATGAAACTTCAGATCAAGTTACTACAGAACCTCGTAGGTCTTCCAGAGTACGGTCCGCACCAGAGTGGTACGGTAATCCTGTTCTGGAAGTCATGTTACTAGACCATGATGAACCTACGAACTATGAGGAAGCGATGATGAGCCCAGATTCCGCAAAATGGCTTGAAGCCATAAAATCTGAGATATGATCCATGTATGAGAACAAAGTATGGACTTTGATTGACTTGCTCGATGATCAGCAAGCCATGTTAAGTAAATGGATCTTCAAGAGGAAGACGGACGTTGATAGTAGTGTTACTATCTACAAGGGTCGACTTGTCGTAAAAAGGTTTTTGACAAGTTCAAGGTGTTGACTACAATGAGATTTTCTCAATTGTAGCGATGCTTAAGTCTGTCCGAATCATGTTAGCAATTGCCACAATTTATGAAATCTGGCAAATGGATGTCAAAACTGCAGTCCTTAATGGTTTTCTTAAAGAAGAGTTGTATATGATGCAACCAGAAGGTTTTGTCAATCCTAAAGGTACTAACAAAATGTGCAAGCTCCAGTGATCCATCTATGGACTGGTGCAAGCATCTCAGAGTTGGAATATACGCTTTGATAAGTTGATCAAAGCATATAGTTTTGTACAGACTTACGGTGAAGCCTGTATTTACAAGAAAGTGAGTGGGAGTACTACAACATTTCTGATAAGTGTATGTGAATAACATATTGTTGATTGGAAATAATGTAGATATATTCTGCAAAGCATAAAGGAGTGTTTAAAAGGAGTTATTTAAAAGAAAGACCTCGGTAAAGCTGCTTAACATTGAGCATCAAGATCTATATAGATAGATCAAGAAGCTTGATAAGATTTTTCAATGAATACATACCTTGATAAATTTTTGAAATAGTTCAAAATGGAACAGTCAAAGAAGGAGTTCTTGCCTGTCTTGCAAGGTGTGAAGTTGAGTAAGACTCAAGACCCGACCATGGCAGAAAATAGAAAAAGAATGAAAAGTCATTCCCTGTGCCTCAGTCATAGGTTCTATAAAGTATGCTATGCTGTGAACCAGACATATTGTATACCTTGCTCTGAGTTTGACAAATGAATACAATTTTGATCTAATAGTAGATCACTGGACAGCGGTCAAGAATATCCTTAGTAAGGACTAAGGAGATGTTTCTCGATTATGGAGGTGATAAAAGAGTTTGTTGTAAAAGTTACATCGGTGCAAACTTTTACACTGATCCAGATGACTCTAAGTCTCAATCTGGATACATATTGAAAGTGGGAGCAATTAGCTAGAGTAGCTCCATGCAGAGCGTTGTGGACATAGAATATTTGCAAAATACATACGGCTCTGAATATGACAGACCCGTTGACTAAACTTCTCTCACAAGCAAAACATGATCATACCTTAGTACTCTTTGGGTGTTAATCACATAGCGATGTGAACTAGATTATTGACTCTAGTAAACCCTTTGGGTGTTGATCACATGACGATGTGAACTATAGGTATTAATCACATACAGATGTGAATATTGATGTTAAATCACATGGCGATGTGAACTAGATTATTGACTCTAGTGCAAGTGGGAGACTGAAGGAAATATGCCCTAGAGGCAATAATAAAGTTATTATTTATTTCCTTATTTCATGATAAATGTTTATTATTCATGCTAGAATTGTATTAACCGGAAACGTGATACATGTGTGAATACATAGACAAACATATAGTCACTAGTATGCCTCTACTTGACTAGCTCATTAATCAAAGATGGTTATGTTTCCTGACCATAGACATGTGTTGTCATTTAATTAATGGGATCACATCATTAGGAGAATGATGTGATTGACATGACCCATTCCGTTAGCCTAGCACTTGATCGTTTAGTATATTGCTATTGCTTTCTTCATGACTTATACATGTTCCTGTAACTATGAGATTATGCAACTCCCGTTTACCGGAGGAACACTTTGGATATTATTAAACGTCACAACGTAACTGGGTGATTATAAAGGAGTACTATAGGTGTCTCCAAAGGTACATGTTGAGTTGGCGTATTTCGAGATTAGGTTTTGTCACTCCGATTGTCGGAGAGGTATCTCTGGGCCCTCTCGGTAATGCACATCACTATAAGCCTTGCAAGCAATGTAGCTAATGAGTTAGTTACGGAATGATGCATTACGTAACGAGTAAAGAGACTTGCCGGTAACGAGATTGAACTAGGCATTGGATACCGACGATCGAATCTCGGGCAAGTAACATACCGATGACAAAGGGAACAACGTATGTTGTTATGCAGTTTGACCGATAAAGATCTTCGTAGAATATGTGGGAGCCAATATGGGCATCCAGGTCCCGCTATTGGTTATTGACCGAGAATAGTTCTAGGTCATGTCTACATAGTTCTCGAACCTGTAGGGTCCGCACGCTTAAGGTTTCGATGACAGTTATATTATGAGTTTATGAGTTTTGATGTACCAAAGGAGTTCAGAGCCCCGGATGAGATCGGGGACATGACGAGGAGTCTCGAAATGGTCGAGACGTAAAGATCGATATATTGGACGACTATATTCGGAGTTCGGAAAGGTTCCGAGTGATTCGGGTATTTTTCGGAGTACCGGAGAGTTACGGGAATTCGCCGGGGAGTATATGGGCCTTATTGGGCCATACGGGAATAGAGGAGAGAGGCCGAAAGGAAGGAGGCGCGCAGCCCCCCTCTGGTCCGAATTGGACAAGGGGTGCGGCCCCCTTTTCCTTCCTCCTCTCCCCCTCTTTTCCCCTTCTCCTACTCCAACAAGGAAGGAGGGAGTCCTACTCCCGGTGGGAGTAGGACTCCCCTTGGCGCGCCCCTACTAGGCCGGCCGCCCCCTCCCCCCTTGCTCCTTTATATACGGGGTAGGGGGGCACCTCTAGACACGAGGACACAAGTTGATCTACGGATCATTCCTTAGCCGTGTGCGGTGCCCCCCTCCACCATATTCCACCTCGGTCATATCGTCGCGGAGTTTAGGCGAAGCCCTGCGCCGGTAGAACATCATCATCGTCACCACGCCGTCGTGCTGACGGAACTCATCTCCGGAGCTCTGCTGGATCGGAGGCCGGAGATCGTCATCGAGCTGAACATGTGCTGAACTCGGAGGCCCCGTACGTTCGGTGCTTGGATCGGTCGGATCGTGAAGACGTACGACTACATCAACCGCGTTGTCATAACACTTCCGCTTACGGTCTACGAGGGTACGTGGACAAACACTCTCCCCTCTCGTTGCTATACCATCACCATGATCTTGCGTGTGCCTAGGAAATTTTTTGAAATTACTACGTTCCCCAACAATTGGGTCTTGTCCATCACATCATTCTCCTAATGATGTGATCTCGTTATCAATGACATTCAATGTCCATAGTCAGGAAACCATGAATATCTGTTGATTAACGAGCTAGTTAACTAGAGGCTCACTAGGGACATGTTGTGGTCTATGTATTCACACGTGTATTACGATTTTCGGATAATACAATTATAGCATGAATAAAAGACAATTATCATGAACAAGGAAATATAATAATAATCCTTTTATTATTGCCTCTAGGACATATTTCCAACAGCAACAATGTATGGGCTGGTGACACTGGCGGGGTGGAGTTTTTTGGCAGTGATAGTGACGTTGAGGGCTCGGGACAATGGCTGGCCTAGGGTGGCGGCAGACGTATGGGAGGGCCGAGACAGACGAGGAAGAAGAGAGGAGAGAAAAAGGGTGGTCCGCCTAGGTCCGGGGGCAGGGGGATTTGATGAAATTTATGGTGGATCATGTATGTGGATCAAACGGGGATCCGCCCCAGATTTGGGCTGCATTTGATGGGTGTTGGTCAGTCCGGACGTATAGATCCGGTCTGAGGAGTCTGGCTGGATCATGATTTTGTGATCGGTCACTGACCGGGCCGTCCGTCCAGACATATTCGGGGGTGTTTTACATAATCAAATAATGTACCAAAACTCAATTAAATTTGATACATTATTTATGGTGATCTGTGTACTGCCATGACAGTTATGGATAAACTGAAAGTTTTCCACAAAAGTTTTTTTTAAGGGAATGTTGCTAATTTATTCAGTGCTCAATGCCTCCATCAGAGGCCAGGTCCGAGCTTACAAATTCCGACAAAGATCTTTTTTTTTTGAAAGATCGTGAACATGGAGTTGACGGAGTAGTTGCCAATCACATGAACTGGGCGGCTGTTAATCAATAGTGGCCAGTACACTCAACCCCGCACTGAACAGTGAACACTGTTTCTGCTTGAGTGCCGGCCGGTCAGGCACGACGTGGGTATTCTTGATGACTGATCTCCTCTTGACACGCCCGCAACTAACTAAATCGCCCACTGTACCACAGGATAATGCGCGCGGGCAGGACCGGCTGACTGGACGCTTTATCAGAGCCAGTAGCAGTGACGGCCTGACGGGAAACCAGACCGGCCGGCCAATCACGCCCGTGATAATCTACCACCGCCCGGCCGCCCCCACGAGCCAAAGCTAAAGCAAGCCACATGTCGATGGAATGGAAGTGACAATTCCCGGTAGACCGAGACTTGTTTGTCTGAAAGTAAAACAAGACATGGACGTGTGTGGATCGAGCTCGATTCTGCACTGCACGGCGGCGACTGTCGACCGCCCTCTTCTGTCGTGCAAGGTGTACACCAGTCCATCCCGTGGTAGTACTCCGTACTCGTTGGAACTGCCTACCTGCTGCGGGCTCCGGCCGAGAGGTAGTACTACGTCGTAGGCAGTACTAGTTGATGAAAAAGCGGCGCCGTTTGGTCGCTTCTGCAGGGCACGGCCGCAGCGCAGCCGTGCGCCTCGGTACAGATTGGCTGGCTCGCGCGTGCGTGCAAACCTGCACGCATCCATCAACCGACGCGTACGTAGTCACCGGGCCGGTCAAGAGAAAGCTCAGAGCATCTACAGCCGGTCGCCGTAAACCCTTCTCAAACATCTGGGCGGCCTGCTTGATCGCAATTTTGTGACCCAGACAGCCCCCTTAAACACCCGGGCTGACCGGCACCCCTCATATCAAGCCCAAATATATAAGGCAGATATGAGGCGGCCCGGACACGTCCGCCTGACAAGTCGTCCTACCGCCGACCCCACATATATCCTATCTGATGGATCATAGACCTCAGTCCACTCTACTCTCTTCATCCTCTCCTCTTCCTGATCCGTCTTCTCCTCTTTTCACTCCGATCCATGGCCGACGGCCGCAGCGGCGACTTCGATGCGGTGACGCTCCGCATTGCTCTGCGCCGCCCCCGTCTAGATCAGGGCGGCGATAGCGGTGGGAGCTCACGGAGCGACGCGCCGTCCACCTTCGCCCGTCGTCGCAGTGCGGGCGACGTTGCCGGGCCCTCCCGTCCGGCGCGCAGCACCGGTCAGAGCGCCGCCTCCGCCCCACTCCAGGCACACCGCCCCGCCGCCACCCCGTCCATTCAACCTCCTGAGATGGTCCACGGGCACCGCTGGGTGCGTGTGCCCTCGCCGGCGCCGGGTCATGCGAGGACGCCCGAGTCGGAGGCGCGAGGGGCAACGGCGAGGCTGCGAGGGAGACCATGGCGGACGCGTTGGCGACGCGTCAGGCACTCACGCGTGCGCCGATCGATCCCGGGGACACGCTCATTGTGTTCGTCCTCCGGCAGTCCATGACAACGGCAGAGACGGATGAGCGGTGGCTGTTGCGGAAGAACGCCAAAGCGCTCTGGCTTGCTATCGAGCTGTTGGAGTGCGTCGGAGTGCGAGGCGTCGGCGAAGGCGAGGAGGCACACCCTTGAGCACGAACGCTTGCTCCGGAGGCTTACCGAGGAGCACATGGAGCTGTCTCGGACGACTCCGACCATGGATCAACCTCCTCCTCCTCCGACGACCCTCCGGCGGCCGACGCCTACACCAAAGGTCAAAGCAGCACCACGGACCGCAAGGGGAAGGGGGCGGCGAGGAAATGGTGATTTCCTCCACCCTTCCCCGTTTAATTAAGTTTTTTTATCATATATTTAGAGTACTGTCCGATTAAGACTGCATCTTTTTGTTGTTCGATGATCGTTTATGCTACAATTTGCCCGATTTAACTAGATTTACTGCTAGTCCGAAGATCTACGTGCGTTCGTTTTCATATGTGCATGTCTTGCATGGATATGAGATGCCGGACTTGAGATACATGGGTGGGGACGCAATAAAATAAGGAGTGACTGGTGAGTGCCCGCGCACACGTCCGGACGCGTCCGCGGATGTTTAGGGGTTGGGTTTGCATTTGCAGGTCGCGGCTGTAGATGCTCTCAGTGGCCTGTGTCGTGCCTCCTGCCTCCTGCGCCACCCCATCCCGCCGGTCGATCCCTGGCCTGGCTGTGGTCGGCTACCGCGCTGTACCACGATCGACCATCGACGTTCGACGACGTTCCGGGCGGTACGGTAGACCCCATGCTCGTACGTACGTATGCACGTACGTACAGAGAGGTCCCATGCACATGCATGACGTATACGATGTCAGTTTGTTTGGATATGTATATCCTGGCGTAGATACGCACGTACCAACGTACGTACATATATACTCGCCGGCCCGGCCGGCATCGTAACATGGCACTCTCGTTTCATGGCGCTTTCAAGATGTTAGCAATGGAGGCGACGACCGACCGGCCGGTCGTTCGGGGTCCAGCATGTCAGCGACGAATTTAACGGGCCAGAAGGCGCCAGTGGGAGCCATGTGGTGTCTCGCTCCATCGGTCGGCGGCGGCCCGGGCGGAGCCACCAAATCACGTTAAAAGATTGAAGTTGCACGCTTCTAGTAGGCTAGTAGCATAGTAGCATGATGTGTTGTGCTTCCATATCTGTCGGTGTTTCTAGCGGAAACCATGCATGCGTCGTCCCGACGTGAGAAAATGAAGCTTCCACCACATATTTCGTGCTTTTAACAGTGTATATAGTACGGAGTATAACACATCCATAGCCACGAATCGATATAGCCTCTGCGGCAACATGAATAACAGGCGACAGCCTCCACGAGACCACGAAGGCACAGATACAAAATTGTCACGTTCATCTTGTTAGCCTAAGCTAGTTGGCTGCATGGTTGCATAGTATAGGTGCTTTGCTTTTTCTGTTAGAATAATGTGTGTGCATGGTGATGTGACTGAAAGAAATATACGCACACGGTCTAACCCCTATTCCTCGATCCTTTTCCGTGGTTCCGCTCACAATGATCCATTGAGGCTAGGGGTTAGGGACCTTTATATAGTGCTATTTCAGTTAATTTCAAACTGTATAAACTGCAGATAAATGTCCAGATAAAATCTGTTTAAACGAAGACTCCAGGTTAACTTAACCAACCACGATCATTAGTAACCATCAAGGAGTTTCATCTGCAAACTGTCCCACAATCACGTACGTGTGAGTCGCACGCTGAATTTGAATTACAATTCAAATTCACAGGCTTTACCAATTCATGGAGCCAAAACCACGGACAACCTGGCTTTCCATAATATGCTGTGCCCGGGCAAATATACATTTAGTACAATAAATATTCCAGCATTAATAAATACTGTTTCCAGCATATATGTACCGGCTTCCATGAACTATATTCCATTCATGTATTCCAAGCAATATTCAAGTCCATCGATAAATTCCATATCAAGGTAAACATATTCCAGGAACTATGTAGTATATATGTAAAATGTTGCAAGCCACACATAAGTATTTCCTACATCTCCCACTTGGCTAAAACATTCTAATTCCAGAAACGAAGACCCATGTTGCAAACATGTTTACAAAATACTTCCTGACTAAGAGGTTTAGTCAGTGGATCAGCAACCATGTCCACACTAGGTAAATAATCTAAACGAACTGTCTTTAATCTATTAACGACGTCACGAATGTAGTGATATCTTCCCTCAATATGTTTGGTTTTGCTATGAAATTTGGGATCCTTTGAGACCTTGATTGCCGCCTGGTTATCACAGAAAATAGTAACAGGATATGAAGCGCTTTCCACCACCACGAGAGACGCAAGAAACCCCTTTAACCATACACCTTCTTTCACAGCTTCCGACGCTGCAATATATTCAGCCTCCATAGATGAAAGTGCTACAGAATCTTGCTTCTTGCTACTCCAAGAAATAGCTCCTCCTGCTAGTGTAAACAGATAACCAGAAGTTGATTTCCGGTCATCAAGATCCCCTTGCCAATCAGCATCAGTAAACCCCTGCAGCTGAAGATTGTGTCCATTAAAACACAGAAAATAGTCCATAGTTCCTTTGACATAACGCAAAGTGTTCCTAATCTGTTTCCAATGCTCAGGTCCAGGGTTCACTTGATATCTACTCAACAAACCCACGGCATGGCAAATATCAGGTCTTGTAAATAGCATAGCATACATTAAAGAACCCAATGCAGATGAATAAGGAATATTGCTCATTTGTTTCCTTTCCTCAGGAGTTTTAGCACACATTTTCTCACTAAGTTTAGTTCCCCTAAGAATAGGTACTTTAACAGGCTTGCAGTTTTCCATAGAGAATCTCTTAAGTACATTATTGAGATATGCCTTTTGAGACAAACCCAACATTCTCTTCCTTCTATCTCTACGTATTTCCACTCCCAAAACATAGGAAGCTTCCCCCATATCCTTCATGTCAAATTTAGAGGATAACCAGGTTTTAACTTCCATCAGTGTAGATTTATCATTTGAAGCAATGAGAATATCATCAACATAAAGAGATAACAATACAAATTTATTTCCCATAATCTTAAAATAGATACAATGGTCGCCTTCCATCATTGAAAAACCATATGACGTGATTGCATTATCGAAAAGAATATACCACTGGCGTGAGGCTTGTTTAAGACCATATATGGACTTGTTTAATTTACAGACCTTCCCTTCATTCCCCCTTTCCACAAAACCTTCAGGTTGGTTCATGTATATTTCTTCTTCCAACATTCCATTTAGGAATGCTGTTTTAACATCCATTTGATGCAATTCCAGATCATAATAAGCGGTTAATGCACTAATGATCCGTATAGAGGTAAATTTAGCAACGGGAGAAAAGGTTTCTACAAAATCAACTCCTTCCATTTGTGTAAATCCTTTAGCAACGAGCCTTGCTTTATATTTATCCACTTGACCAGTCGCATTCAGTTTCCTTTTAAAAATCCATTTAGAACCAATAGACTTTCGATTGTTTGGTAATTCAACTAATTCCCAAACATTATTTTTCCTCATAGAGTTTAATTCTTCCTGCATGGCTTCCATCCAAAGATTTGATTCAGGACTTGCCAATGCAGCTTTGAATGATTTTGGTTCTTCCTCTAAGTTCTGAATTTTAGAGTGCACTTCCCCCAGAAAAACAAAATACTCATCTAAATATGCAGGTGGTTGTGTAATCCTCCCACTTCTCCTAGGCATGCTATTCGAAATAGAGTTAGTAGACTGACTAGCATCATTATTTTCCTGAACTAGAGGTTCAGTTTCAGGTAAAGAGATATCTTCAGGTTCTACTAATAATTCCACCCTAGCTCGTTTAGCACGGCGAGGTGTATCCTGATCAAGAAAAACTGCATCTCCACTTTCAATCAATTTCTTTCTTTGAGGATCCCAAAAACGGTAACCATTAGAACCTGATGCATAACCAATAAAAATTCCTGGGGTACTTTTAGATTGTAGTTTGGTGCGCAACTGGCTAGGTATCCTTATTTGAGCATTACACCCCCAAACCGCCAAATGGCGAAGTGAGGGCTTCCTTCCCTTCCAAAGCTCATAGGGTGTTACCGTTACAGCTTTAGAAGGTGAGTGATTCAATAAATATACAGCAGTGTGAAGTGCCTCTCCCCAAAAAGACAATGGCAAGTCAGAATAAGCCATCATAGACCTAACCATATCCATTAAAGTCCTATTCCTTCTTTCCGCCACTCCATTCTGTTGTGGAGTATATGGCAAGGTATAGTGATGAATAATGCCATGTTCTTTGCAGAAATCATCTAGTATTCCTGACGTGTATTCACCACCACGGTCAGTTCTAAGTATTTTAATTTTCTTGTTTAGCTGATTTTCCACTTCCGCTTTGAACACTTTAAAAGCATCAAACCCTTCCGATTTGTGTTTAAGCAAATACACATAACCGTATCTTGAATAGTCATCTATGAAAGTGATAAAGTAGATTTTCTGCCCTCCCAAAGTGGGTGTGGAAAATTCCCCACAAATGTCAGAGTGAACGATGGCAAGCTGTTCTGTTGATCTACTTGCTTTGGGAAAAGGCGACCTAGTCATTTTACCCATAATACATGCTTCACAAATACCATAATCCTCCCACTTAAAGTTCAAAATTCCAGAACTAATAAGTCTCTTAATCCTGTTCTTGGATATATGTCCAAGTCGCAAATGCCACAAGTAAGATTCAGAACAATTATTGTGTCCATTTATATTCCTCACAACAGAGTTATCTTTGCCTACTAAGCAATTATTTTCCATTTCATTTAGAAAATAGAGACCATCATGTCTATCGCCTGAATGTACTAATCTTCCATTTAAGATAATCTTCACCTTCCCGTCGGCAAAGACAATTTTATATCCAATTGACTCTAGCTTGGACACTGAAACAAGATTCCTTCTCATATTGGGTGAATAAGGTGCATTTTCCAACACTAAGTTTCCTCCATCAGGGAGTTTAAGCACATAGTTTCCAATTCCTAGTATGTCTGCTTTAGCTTGAGTTCCTAAATAGACATGTCTTGTTCCTTTTGGAATTGTTTTGAGTGTGGCAAAGGAGCTAAGTTCTCTAGCTATGTGTGAAGTTGCACCAGAATCTACTACCCAACTATTCTGAAAAGTAGTAGTAAATAAAGATTCAGTGCAAACATAAACATCGGTAATACCTTCAGGGGATTGATTCCCCTTGCGGCTGTCATCCTTGTGAAAATTATTCCTTTCGCTATTCGGCTTCCTCTTCTTGGTGCATTCTGACCTGAAGTGGCCTGTATTACCACAATTATGGCACTTGTAGTTCCTCTTGTCAATCTTGTGAAAAGAGTTGTTGTTGTTGCTTTGCCCCCTGTCCCTCCTGTCATCTCTGTAGTTTCTTTGATCCCTATCACGTTTGTAATTGATCTTGTCCCTTAGGTCTGGTCCTCCTTTCTTATTCCAGTTCCTCCGATTCCCGCTATTCTTGTACTCACCAAGGTGAAGTTCTGGCTGATAAAAAGCTTTATCTTTTCCTGAGTTGAGCCTGCGGTCCTCCTCCATCAGCAAGTGTTGTCTCAGGTTCCTCATATTGAGTGTGCGCTCTGAATGACAAAAAGAAATCTTGAATTGTTCCCATGATGGTGGTAAAGAGTTCAGGACAACCATGACTTGGACTTCCTCCTGGAACGGATAGCCAGCAGTTTTTAACTCTTCCGCCAAGACACAGAGCTTGTTGAAGTGTTCATTGACTGTTTTATCACCCATCTTTGATGTCAGAAATTTATTCACAAGGCTAAGAACCTTCACAAGGGAAACTTCTCCAAAATCTTGTTCCAGCCTGAGCATTATTCCGCAGGCCGTTTTATCCGACTCATATTCCGCAGCCAACGAATCAGTCATCGAGCCAAGAATATAAACTCTGGCAGTCTTGTTGTCCTTGGTCCATTGCTTCAGTTCATCATTGTATTCCTGTTTGTCTTCATCTGTAGCATCCTCTGCTGGCTCATTAGGCGCCCCGGTCTCAGAAACATAATCTATATTCTCAGCCGTAAGCAAGAACATAATCTTCCTTTTCCAAACCGTGTAGTTTGTTCCATCAAGTTTGTAGGCACGGAGTAATTCAGCGAAGACACCATTGGAAGCCATTGAAATTCAATATCCAACGATTAGTTGCTTCCTCTGTTACCTTCAAGTTCCTGTCGTCGAGGCCGACAGTTGTCGATGTAGGTCCTTGCCGCTGTACGCGAAGCAGGCCGGCGAGAGTTGGTCGGGGCGATGATTGATGTATCCGCTTCCTTCGAAGGAGCGCTATGGAGGCGCAGGGAACGAAGTCGACGGACGCGGCGGGAGCGGGGCGAAAATTGATGAGGGGCGGCGCAAACGTCGGGGAGGAGCCGGTCACGGGCGGTGGCAGGTTCGGCCCGAAGTGGATGGGGAGGTGGAGGCGGAGGCGCAGCTGGGGCTTGGCCTGGAGGCGACGGCGTGGATTTGGTGGAGGTCGGGCGAAGCGGCGGCGCTGGGCAAGCGGAATCGAGCAAAGCGGCGGCGCTGGACCAGAGGAATCGAGCGATCTAATCTAGGTTGACTTCTACGTACGGGCCTCCCTCTTTCCCTTTTCTTTTTGTAAAGGATAAGCAGAGTACGCAGCGGAGTCCAGATCGTAATTGATCCGACGATTAAACAAATCGTCAAACCCTTAATCGGCTCTGATACCAATGAAAGAAATATACGCACACGGTCTAACCCCTATTCCTCGATCCTTTTCCGTGGTTCCGCTCACAATGATCCATTGAGGCTAGGGGTTAGGGACCTTTATATAGTGCTATTCCAGTTAATTTCAAACTGTATAAACTGCAGATAAATGTCCAGATAAAATCTGTTTAAACGAAGACTCCAGGTTAACTTAACCAACCACGATCATTAGTAACCATCAAGGAGTTTCATCTGCAAACTGTCCCACAAGCACGTACGTGTGAGTCGCACGCTGAATTTGAATTACAATTCAAATTCACAGGCTTTACCAATTCATGGAGCCAAAACCACGAACAACCTGGCTTTCCATAATACGCTGTGCCCGGGCAAATATACATTTAGTACAATAAATATTCCAGCATTAATAAATACTGTTTCCAGCATATATGTACCGGCTTCCATGAACTATATTCCATTCATGTATTCCAAGCAATATTCAAGTCCATCGATAAATTCCATATCAAGGTAAACATATTCCAGGAACTATGTAGTATATATGTAAAGTGTTGCAAGCCACACATAAGTATTTCCTACAGTGACCGGCACATGCACGTAGCCGTGGGAGTCCAGTGCACGTATGCACGATCCTCTCCACGTTCTCTTGTTTTTCCTTATACCCTGGCTCCTCTCCTGGTGGGACTCGATCGCTGTGACACGCGGTCGTGGGATGGCGCGGCCATCACGGATCATGACGATCCCGCCGGGAGTGAGCGAGCTGGGGTGGCTTCTGTTGTAACAGAATAACTAGAAGAGAAAAAAACGCAGAAAAAGCTGTGAAGTTGCACAGCGCAAAAATCCTCCCTCTCTCTCGTTCGTGAGCTCGTCTTCCTCTCTCTCTCTCGTGCTCGATCCGGCAACGACACATCTCCTTACAGGAGCACAAATAAGCAGCGGAACAACGCAACCCTAGCAAAATAAGAAATTACAAATAACACCCTAGGGAACCAATCTGGCCCCACCTCCAACAGCGTCGACGCCGCTCCTTGTCGGAGCCGGCAACCCTTGGTTGTGCGCACGGATTAAAAACGTCAGGAAGTCACCATCCTCGGTCCAGGAGGACTAGCATGCGAGAGATAAGCCAGACTGGAACTGCGCCGCCACTTGCGCCGCCTTGTTGAACAATGACGACGAGGCACCGCCACCAACAAGAACCTGCAAATCCGGTGCCACCACGTTCCTACATAAGCTCCATGCCACCATGTCGACGTCGGAGCGCGCGTCACCACGATGGCGTGGCTAGACCATGAAATCCAACTCGAGGTCAGCACCGCCGCCGCACTAGCCTCAATTGGTTAGCGTGCCACTAGATCCTCTGAATCGAATCCGAAGCAGATTTATTCCACGCCGCCACCACTATAACCGTCATAATAGATTAGGACCACCCTTGGACAATTTGGTCTCTTACAATCAGAGTGCTTTCATAAAAAAGAGGTGTATCCAAGACAATGTTATGTATGTTCAGAATCTGACAAGAGCACTTCACCATGCAAAAACTCCAAGCTTGTTGCTTAAGTTGGACATTTCAAAGACATTTGTTCCCTTCAGTTGGTGATATATTTTGGATCTTTTGAATGCCCTTGGATTTTGGATCTGTGACTAGATATCCTTGCTACAGGCTTCATCCACCTCGAATGTAATTACGGTGAAACCATAGACAACTTCAGGCATCAACGCGGCTTGCGACAGGGGGTCCGCTCTCTCCCATGTTATTCATCTTGGCAATTGACCCCCTTTAGTGCTAGCTTGGCAGGGCTACTAAGGATGGCGTGTTGTCGGTGCTCCGTAACAGATCGACCAGACAAGGGATTTCGCTTTATGCAGCAAACACAATGATCTTCATCAGTCGGTGCAACAAGAGGTCATTGCGACACTGGAGATTTTGCAGGCTTTTTCTTACTCGTCTGTTTTTTTCCAAAACAAACTGATTGTTGGTTGTTTTTCTTTTTGTTTTTTCTCGTCAGCTTTCCCAATTAATGTATGTTGTGTGTTTAAAAGAGGGTTTTCTATATTAGAAAATGTTCGGTGTATATTAAAAAGTAATACATCTATGTAAAAAAAAACTTGTATTAAGAAATGCTCATCATGTATTAACTAAAGTTTGCCTTGCATGAAAAGAAGTTCACAGTATATAAAAATGTTCAGTGAGTAATAGAAAAAAAGATCACCGTATACTAGAAAATGTTTATGGTATAGAACCTAAAAGGAAGAGTGCAAAAAAACTGAAAGAAAAACTAAACCAGAAGAAAAAAAAAAGGAAATTAAAATCAGAAAGAAAAAAACAAAAAGGTGGGAAAAAACAAACAAAAAGCACAAAAGAAACAAACGGAAGAAACTGTGATTAGTATTTTTTTTGAGGAATAGAAATTGCTATAAGTGAACAAACTGCAATTTGTGTTCAAAATAGTGGACACGCGAGAAATGGGTTGGCCCACCTTGCTCGCCTATGGGAGTTACCTCCCTCTAGTCGACGCCTGCATGCATGGACGTGCCTATACCTCGCTTATAACAAATTGGAAGCTGCCCTCGCCCGTAGCACTCTTACATGGCAGGCGGCCTACCTCTCGCGATCAATAGCATGTCTCAGCTCGGGTGCGTCATCCGTGCGGCTTAGTTAGTTATCCTTTTTCTTTTTCACATTTTTGCAATCTTTTTTGCTTTAATTTTTGTACTATTGCTTCTATTTCAAAATATTCTAAGTATATCTACTATAAAACTCACTTTACAAAACTGAAAAATATTAATCATATATTCAAAAAATGTTAAACATGTATAGAAAAATGTTTCTAATGTATACAGAAATTGTATAATTTGTATAGAAAAAATATTTACGATTTTTTAACCATGTATTTAATAAATGTTAAACATGTATAATAAAATTGTTTCACATTCATACAGAAATGTAAAATGTTTATGAGCAAATTAGTAACAAATAAAATTATTTTAAATGTTAATCATGTATTTGAGAAATATTAAACATGCATATAAAAAATATTCCCGATTATGCAAAAAATGTATAATGTGTATGTAAAATATTAGACATAAAAATATATGTTGTCGGGAAATTTAATAGAGTATTTTGAATTGTTATATGTGTATTAAAATTGTTCTGGGCGTATATGAAATATGTACAATGTGTATGAAAAAAGTAGACATCAAAACATATATTTGAAAAATAATACTAATCATGTATATGAAAAATGTTAAAACTGCATAGAAAATGGTTTAGATGTATATGAAAAACTTGTCATGTGTGTGAAAGGAATAGACATCACAACATATATTTTAAAAAAGTTAATAATGTATTTTAAATATGTTAACTCTGTTTAAAAATGTTTTTGAGAAATATGAAAAATCTACAACGTGCAAAAACAATGTAGACATGTGGTGAAAAAATAAATGAAATAAATAAAAAAAGTAAAGAAAACCAAAGAAAGAAACAAAGAAACTAAAGAGAAAGAAATAAGAACATCAAAGAAAAAACCAGTGAAAAAGAAAAAGGAAATCAAATAAAACCGGATTAAACCTGGAAGGAAACAAAGAAAACCAAATATAAAAACAAAGCAAAAAACCGATAAAGAAACAAAGAAAACAAAAACGAACAGAAAGCCGAATCAAACCGTTACAAAATAGCCGAAAACTATGCTGCAGTACTGGGAGGCATATTACTGTAGCAGCCGGGAGAGGCTGTGGGGAGTGGATCGTTCATCTTGTTACGAGCGATATATAACTCCCATGTGCGGGCATCAACTAGCATTTTTCCAAATGACCCTGGCGTTGGCGTCAAATTCTCCAGCTGATGCCTCCAAGCGAGATCAAAATTGGCCAGCCCAGTTCAGGAAGCTCACTTGGGCGGTTTTCTCCCTCTTCCTCTTTTTCCAAAATACTGGTTGTTGGTTATTTTTCTCTTCAATTTATTTTTTGTGTGTTTAAAAAGGGTTAGGTGTATATTAAGCAAATGTTTGGTGTGTATTAAAAATAGTTCACCATACGTTTAATTTTTTAGTTTGAATTAGAAAAATGTAAAACGTGTATTGAAACGTACATCAAGCATTAAAAAAGCGTCATTGTATGTAAAAATCCAGAACATATAGAAAATGTTCAATGAGTATTCTGAACAATGTTCACAAAATTTGAAAATAAATGTTTACAGTATAGAAACCTAAAAAAAATGAAAGAGTGCCTAATACCAAATCAGAAGGGAAAAGGATGAAAACTTAAATACCGGAAAGAAAAGAAAAAAAATAATAGAAATGAGGGGTACAATCCTACATCCAGCGAAGGAACGAAGCGCATGGTGAATTGTGGCAGCCCTGCTTGCTCGCAGGCGGGAGTTGCCTCCTGAATTGACTCTGGCAATTTTTCAATGTTGACGTCCATGGCTGTCGGGCATGGCTTTGTCTCTCCTATAGCGAGACATTGCGTTATTGCCTCGAGCACTCCCCTACTTGGTCGGTCCAACGCTCATTAGTGCAGAATATATTTTCCAAAAAAACTTAGAATCTTTATATTTTTGATTTATTATTTATGTTTTTATTTTAAATAATAATATAATTTCCTTAAATAATAATTTTTTACCTGCCTTAGAAAAATAATGATGCACTTTAAATTTTTTGTTCGTGCATCTTTGATTAAATGCTGATAGCATTCAAAAAAAATGTTTGCAACACTTAAAATGTTGACGTGTTTCAAAAAAGTGTTCATGACATATATAGAAAATGTTTATACAATATAGTTAATTAAAACAATAATTTTGTACCATTGAAAAAATGTAAGCAACATTTAAAAATATGGTCACACATTCCAAAATATTTCCAATACATTTAGAATAAATTATATGCAATATTATTGTTTGCGCAGTTTTTAAAAAAATATTTGACATTCAGATTTTTTTTTGATATTTGGAAAGAAACTTTAACACATTTCAAAGTATTTTTGTGACATTTAGGAAAATATTAATATATTGTAAAAAATATATTTGTGTAATATAGAAATTGTTTTGTACAATTCAATAAAATGTTCAACATATATTTTACCTTTTGAAACATTTTCCCAAGAATGTTGAAGTATGCATTTGGAAAAAATGTAGATGTATTTTGAAAGTGTTCTACGTGTATCAAAAAAAGTTGAAGCGTGTATATGGAAAATGTTCTACGTGTATCAAGAAAATGTTGATATATGGAAAAAGTCGACATGTATTTGAATAAATGTAAAGTAAAAAAGTAGAACAGACCAGAAAAACTGAAGAAATCCTGAAGAGGATTTAAGAAAACCGATAAAAATAAATAGAAAGAAAACACACTGAAGCTTCTAAACTTGGACCGAACCAGTACAAAGAAGCTCACCAAAACCGGACCTGCCAGCGAGAATATTGGACTAACTCACTAACTTCACGCAAAGGCAAGACCGAAGGATCTTTCGGTGCGAGCAAAGATAAACTCTTAGCAATGTGTGCCGGCTATCGATCGGTGCGCACCCCAGGTCGGGTTGAGAATTGTCGTTTGACGTTTCCTGGCTGAGCAAACAAGCAATGCAGTCGTGACCAGTGGCGGAGCCAACGGGGGATGAGGGGTACGCAACCCCACTCGATCGATACTATTGGAGTCGGTGTACGCAACCAACGAAATCACAGGAACAAACATACTAGCCCCCCCCCCCACCCCCCACCCCCACATCTTAGAGTGCATACGTTTAAAAACAGTCAAAAAAGTTGTATACATTAATGAAAATAAAGAATGCCCTTAGGAAAGCCCAGTAGCGGCCGATTAGCAAAGTAATCTCCAATCTTGTCTCCTGAAACTACGTAACTGCATTCTTTCATCAACGATCTGCGTCTATGTGGGTGAGATTAGGCACCCGCCGCCGCCGTGTGCCCTTTCTGCCTTTGCTGCCCATCGATCTGCTTCACATCTCCCTGCTTTGCCGCTCAAGATCTAATTTCTATGACGACTCAGTGACTACTTCATTGCTTCAGCGAACGAACTAGCAGGTTAACACATCACACTATAGTAATCTCTCAGTTCTCATCTCGTATCAGTGTTCAAATTTTATAGCATTTCGAAATCAAATTTTAGTTGTTTTGTTTTCTGATTTCAGATGCTATAAAGAATTCATACCTTGTAGGTTTGTACGTATCCTAGAAATTACTGTGATGCAAATTATCTTGTATGAGTTTCTATTTATGATGCAAAAAAACTATATGACGACCTTACACAGTATAGCTAATTTAGAAATTGAAATTCTTCTAGTATGAGGAGAAAAAATGCTGCCAAACACCATTAAGATTAATTCATTTTTAAGCCGGTTACTCCTAGAATTGTAATTCTTCAACCATGAAGAGAAAAAAAAGCTGCCAAATATCATTAAGATTAATTTGTTTTCTAAGTCAATTGCTTCAAATTCTTGACATGCTGATGTGCGAGTCCTCAACGTTGTTCTCTATAATTACCTTTTACACTAGATTTTTTATCTACTTAGCTTGCCGCCCATATACTCAAATCCTGGCTCCGCCCCTGGTCGTGACCTCACTGTTCGGCCATATATGCTGCTGGATTTAACTTCGAATGAACACAACTTAGAGAAAACTTACGCAGGCCGAAGAAAAAAGAGAAGTGGCCAATGGGTGCGCGTATGTCTCGCTTAACGCAAGACATAGGGCGTGCTCTTGTCAGGCGCCTACCTAAATGTGCTGACCCAACATGCGGGACATAACTACCATTTGGTTTCCTCTTTTTTTTGCTTTTTTGTTTATATTTTAAAATATTGTAAATATATATTTCAAAAAACACTTTACATAAAACATTTTTCAAAATCTTAGCAAAACATATAAAAATGATAAATGTGTATAGGGAAAATGTTTGTCATATATACGGAAAATATATACAAACAATATACAATGTGTAGGAAAAAAAGTTGATCATGTATTTAAAAAATGTTAATCAAGCATTAATCAAATTTTAACCGCACATTTGAAAGTTGTGAAATGTCTATATAGAAAATATTTGGTGTATAAACAAAAAATATATAAAAATATAATGTGTATGAAAAAATGTTGATAATTTATTGAAAAAATGTAACATGTATAAAAAACTGTACCTGTTGTATACGAAAATATACAACATACATTAAAGAAAAGTGGACATAAAAAACATATATTTAAAGAAAGTTTATTATGTATTTAATTTTTTAAACATGTATAAAGAAATGTTAGTGATGTATACGAAAAATTTACATTTTGTGGGAACATTTTTGCCATTAAAAATTTGCACCGTGTATTGAAAAATGTGACCATGTATTATAAAAATGTTAACCTTGTATTTGAAAAAAAGTTAAATATGTATTCAAAAAATCTCTTAGATATTTATAAAAAATGTACAATATGTATGCGAAATAGATATAAAAATATAGGTTTTCAGAAAATGTTAATTATGTATTTCAAAATGTGGAACATGTATAGAATTTTTTTTGTTCATGTATACAAAAAGTGTTGGAAGTGTGCAGAAAAAAGTTGACAATATGAAAACGATGAAAATTAAGGAAGAAACGAAGAAAAGTGAAGAATCCCAATAAAAAGAAAAGCCAAAATAATGATAATAAAAAATCTGAAAACCAATGCAAAAGCTTGGAAATAGGGAAAACCAAGAAATAAACAAAGAAAAAAAAATTAAAACGAAGAAAGAAACAAAGAGAAACGAAGAAAAATGAAGAGAGAAAGACAAGCAAAAACGAAACAGTGAAAACTGAGAAAGAAACAAAGAAAAATGAAGGAAAATTAAAGAAAAGAAAAGGAATGGAAACCTAGAAAGAAATGAAGAAACCCAGTGAAGAAAAAGAGAAAACCGAATGTAAAGGAAAAAAAAAACAGAAGCAAACGAGCAAAGCTAACCCAGGAAACTACAGCAAGTGAACAAACAATGAAGGAAAATGTGCCAGTCGGGTACTGTAGTGCTGAGCAGAAACTTCTCACGGTGGCCAACCCCCCAAAGAGCAACATAAATATTTTTGCTTGAGTGTTTGAATAAAATATAATACTTTACATTTTTAGTAAAAAGGTACGAAAATCATTTACTCACGTAAGATATTAAACAAACTTTAATAGGTCAATCAAAAATATTATGACTGTTTTCAATTCATTCATGTAGTTCCTAAAATTGTGTTAGTGTGTATTAAATAAATTTGACAGTACTAATGATGAATCACATGAGTAGTTGCTGTTGTTGGTGCTGTTGCTATTGTTGTCACAAAATCTCATATTTTTTTGTGTCACATTGAAATAAATTATACAGACTTGAAAATATTTATGTATTCCAGAATAGTGTGCATGGCTACAAAAATACATTTGCCATGTCAAATGAGATGCTTATGTATTTGAAAACATACGTCAGTGTATTTGAAGAAAATCTTCATGATGATAACTAAAAGTGGTCAGGAACATAAAAAAGTATTTTTCTAAACTTAACAGAAATACGCTTCAGGCGATGCTCCTTTCAGCTGGGAAAGCATGTGAGAAATCTTATCAAAATTACGGAAACCATGTGATAAGATGAATGGTGAGTGCAGACTAAGGCATAGTCTAATGGTGGAAAGGAGATGATGCCTTCCCACCCATCCAGGTTCAAGGCATGGTACTTGCAATTTGAGTTTGTTGCACTAATTATGCAGTAGGGGCCTTCCTTACAGTCTTTCTGGCAAAAAGAAAAGAATGGTAGTACATTGCATGTACAACACCATGTTTTGACTTTTTTCATCAGCGTTAAACTAGGTCTATTCCCCATCACCGATAGATTGAAAAATTGTAGTTGGGATTTTGTTGTGCAAACTAGATTTAGTTTATCTTTAGTTTTTGTATCCTTGGAGGCCAACAATAATGGAATATCGACTATATATCCCTATCTTGTTGTTGTCATTTCGACCGACGTGGCAAAGCTGGGGAGTATGTGGTGTTTTAATCCTGGGTATTGACAACTCCTGATCTAGATGATTGTCGTCTAGAGATTTGGCTTGAGCTATATGTAGTATCAAAAATGGTGGTGTCAAGTCGTTTTGGTCAGCAAGTCTCTTATTTTGTCCTTTTTAGCTATTGGCCTTCTGCCAATATAATACACAACCATTCAATAGTTAGATAGTTGGCGGGAAAAGTACACTACTAGGAAAAACCTTACAAGTAGCATGGGTTTTTTGCATACCAGTAGCGTGAGTGCCCGCGCTACTGCTATGGCGCTACAGTTAAATATTAGCAGTAACGTGTTTTCTACCCCACGCTGTAGATATACTAAGTACTAGTAGGGCTGCTTTCTCCACACACGTTACTACTATCGTATGTACTAGTAGCGCTGCTTTCTTCACCCCACGCTACAGCTAACTAATTATAAATAAAAAAATAAAAAAATTCAAATGCAGTATTCATGGATGGAAATTCAGATGCATTTGCTTCACCAACAATGATTAGTAGTAGCATCAACATAGCCTCTAATTCAGCATAGGAGTTGCAAGTAAGGGAAAATTACCACCAACACTAGCTAATAATCATCATAGCTAGTCATTACCACCAACATTGTCTAATCATCATAGCTACATAGTGTAGTACATCATCATCATCATCTTGAAATTCATTCTAGTTAGCTAATCACTCCTACTCCTTCCTCTCAGGTAAAATAATATAGAACATGTGGAGCGCTCCTGATTCATCGTATTGAAGCATGTAGATGAACCTGTCTCCTAATTGTGGGTTACACTTCTGATTGCTGCCCCCTAGTACTTCTCTGTATGCAAAAGATGCACTGAAGAATTTTGCATACATTATCCTTCAGTGCATCTTTTGCATACAATTTTGTTCCAGTCTTTGACTATTAAGACTTGCTCGCTTCTAAAAATCCTGAATGCACTCATGTGCAATGTAGGAAGTCTTGGCCGTATGCTAACCATGGACATGCGACCTTTAGCTTCGATCCACTTAGGCACAACTATCATCAGGAGTCCCTGTTGAAGAACATCGTAGTAACATGCTTAGCAATGAAGTTTAGCTTAAAAAATAATGTATGCAAAAGATGCACTGAGGACAAATAGTAAAAATCTTACCATCTTTCTAAATAGATGTGACCGTAGTTCAGTACGAACACTATTGGTCGCACATTTTGCGTACTAAGATTTCTAAGTCCAGGAAAATAATTTGTCTTGATAGTATGAAGATGAAAGCACAAGTGCGCCCTCGGTGATTTTGGTAATTAATGTCAACATATCTCTTGTTGGACTAATACTTTTATCTAGTATATTTCAGATAAGTCCAACAGTGGAGTGGCATTGACAAGAGGATGTGGAACCCTTTCAAGATGCTAAGGACAAAGGATTGGCTCAAGATCAAAGCTCAGGACTCTACATTTTCTATTTTGGTGATCAAAGAGCACATTGAGTCCATGGGAAAGCCAATACTATTAAAAGGGGATGAGGTGTTGCTTAATGGCTTGCTTGCTCAAAGTGCTTAGTGATATGCTCCAAAGTCCTCAACCAATTTCTCATATCCACATATGTCCCAAACCAAAAGTCAAACTCGGCCCCACCGATTTGATCTATCCGGCGCCACCGAGTTCATTTGACATAGCCATTGCCAGAAACCCTAATCAATTCAGTCTCACCGATGGGATCTCGGTCTCACCGAGATGGGCTTGCAAACTCTCTGCTGCCTATTGCAATAATTTCGGTCTCACCGAGAACATGCAATCGGTCCCACCGAGTTTGCTTGACCAACTCTCTGTTTTGCTTATTACCAAAGTTGGTCCCACCGATTTTGTGTAATCGGTCAAACCGAGATGAGGTTTTACCCTAACCCTTGCAAATCGGTCCCACCAAGTTGATCGTATCGGTCCCACCGAAATGCCAACGGTCACATTATGAACTAAATCGGTTTGACCGAGTTTTCTAATTCGGTCCCACCGAGTTTGGTAAATTGTGTGTAACGGTTATATTTTCTGTGGAGGCTATGTATACCCCTCCACCCTCTCCTCATTCGTGAGGAAAGCCATCAGAACATGCCTACACTTCCATCATTCATTTTCTGAGAGAGAACCACCTACTCATGTGTTGAGGCCAAGATATTCCAATCCAACCATATGAATCTTGATCTCTAGCCTTCCCCAAGTTGCTTTCCACTCAAATCATCTTTCCACCAAATCCAATCCCATGAGAGAGAGTTGAGTGTTGGGGAGACTATCATTTGAAGCACAAGAGCAAGGAGTTCGTCAACAACGCACCATCTATTACCTTTTGGAGAGTGGTGTCTCCTAGATTGGTTAGGTGTCTCTTGAGAGCCTCCGTCAAGATTGTGGAGTTGAACCAAGGAGTTTGTACGGGCAAGGAGATCTACTTCGTGAAAATCTACCCTAGTGAGGCAAGTCCTTCATGGGCGATGGCCATGGTGGGATAGACAAGGTTGTTTCTTCGTGGACCCTTCATGGGTGGAGCCCTCCGTGGACTCGCGCAACCGTTACCCTTCGTGGGTTGAAGTCTCCATCAACATGGATGTACGATAGCACCACCTATCGGAACCACGCCAAAAATCTCAGTGTCTCCAACTGCGTTTGCACACTCCAATCCCATCCCTTTACTTTCTTGTAAGTTGCATGCTTTACTTTCCGCTGCTCATATACTCTTTGCATGCTTGCTTGAGTTATGTTGTGTATGCTTGAAATTGTGTTAATCTACCACCTCAACTTGAAAAACCTAAAAACTGCCAACTTTGTGTGTTGAGGGTCTATTCACCCCCCTCTAGACACCTCTTCTCGATCCTTTCAATTGGTATAAGAGCTTTGGTCTCCATTGCTTTGTTTTAATCACCATTGGAGGAAGATGGATGATTCTATGTTGGTGAGTCTTAGACATAGAGTGCCTATACTTGATGGAGAGTACTTCATGAGTGGAAAATTGAGATGCTTGAGATTTTCAATGAATATCATTTGAGCAAGTACATTACCAACCCTTGTGCACCCATTGTTGATCTCTTGCATCCCACTCCCGAAGAGGATCTTGACATGATTCGCAATCTTAGAACTATCAATCTTATCATTAGAGGATTGCCTAGAAATTTGATTGGTCATTTGCCTACTCTTGATTGTGCTTATACTATATGGAGATTTCTTGAGGAAAGATTTCCAAACTATTCCTTGCAAAATCTAGATGAGATTCTTCATAAATCAATTGCCTTGAATAAAATGAGTGCTAGTGATCCTAAGTTTGATGTTTGTCTGTTTGAGCTTTGTGACCTTATGCGTGCCAAAGGAGATGTTGGAATCATTAGCAATATCATCTCCGAAGCCATTAGATTTCACAAATATGATTATTGTCATGATCATTTATCTAATGAATCACCCTCTCTAGGAATTGATCAATCACATGACGATGCTGAACATGAATACTATGATGAGGATGATGATAGTGACTATGATATTGATGATGCAATGAGACACTTTGGTCTTATTGCTAATCTTCGCGGCTACATGGCAGGAGGAAAGGAATGGGTTCTTGATAGTGGATGTACCGATCACATGACCGGAGATAAAGATATGTTTTGTGAGCTTTCTAAAAATGACGGCCCTCGAAAGTATGTCACTTTTGGTGATAACTCAAAGGGTAAGGTGTTTAGCCTCGGTAAGGTGGCCATCTCACATGAAAGTTCCATACAAAATGTCATGCTCGTTGAATCTCTCGTCTATAATTTGCTTTCTGTATCTAGACTTGCTGATTTCGGTTTCAATGTCCTATTTACTAAAGTAGATTGCCAAGTGTTTCGTAGAGATAACCATAAAATGGTCTTTACCGACATACGTAGAGGTGGTCTATACATTGTTGATTTCACTAAAAGGCTCAACCTAGAACTTGCTTAATTCCCAAATCTTCTAAAGGCTGGTTGTGGCATAGACAGTTAGGTCATGTGGGCATGCAAAACCTTGACAAGATTATTAAAGGTGATCATATCCTTGGTGTTAAAGATGTCATATTTGATAAGGATAGACTTTGCAGTGCTTGCCAAGCAGGAAAACAGGTTGGAGGAAGCCACCCCGTGAAGAACATCATGACCACGAGAAGACCGCTCGAGCTACTTTATATGGATCTCTTTGGTCCCAATGCCTACAAAAGTCTCGGTGGAAACTCATTTGGTCTAGTTATAGTCGATGATTTTTCAAGATTTACGTGGGTGTTCTTTCTCGATGGTAAATCGCAGGTCCAAAAGATCTTCAAGAACTTTGCTAGGAAGGCCCAAAATCAATTTGAAGCGAAGATCAAGAAGGTTCGCAGCGACAATGGAACGGAGTTCAAGAATGCCAATGTGGACACCTTTCTTGACAAATAAGGTATCTCACATGAGTTCTCGGCTATGTACACACCTCAACAAAATGGAGTTGTTGAGAGGAAGAACCGGACGCTCATCGAAATGGCAAGAACGATGCTTGATGAATACAAGACGCTAAAACACTTTTGGGTGGAAGCGGTTGAGACAGCTTGTCATGCAACAAATTGCTTGTATCTTCACAAGCTACTCGGCAAGACGTCATACGATGTCCTCACCGGTAACAAACCCCAAGTTGGATACTTTCGAGTATTCGGCTCAAAGTGCTACATTCTTGGTAAGCATCGTCGTTCTAAATTTTCTC
Organism: Triticum dicoccoides; assembly: GCF_002162155.2. Taxonomy (NCBI): domain Eukaryota; kingdom Viridiplantae; phylum Streptophyta; class Magnoliopsida; order Poales; family Poaceae; genus Triticum; species Triticum dicoccoides. The sequence goes on from NC_041385.1 coordinate 812,218,744, forward strand.
CCAAATCTCATGAAGGTTTCCTACTTGGTTATGGCTCAAACTATCACACTTACCGTGTCTACAACAATTTCACCCGAAAGGTTGAAGAGACAATAGATGTGAAGTTTGATGAATCAACGGCTCGCAAGTAGAGCAATTGCCAATTGATGTAGGAGATAAAGACCCTTCGGAAGCAATCCAAGACTTGTCTATTGGCAAGATCCGTCCAAGGGAGGTGAAGGAGAGTACCTCGTCCGTCCAAGTGGAAGCTTCTTCCTCACGACAAGGTGAACCAAGAGTTGATATGGAAGCATCCATAAGTGGGACACACCAAGATGAAGAAAACGAGGAAGTACACCAAGATGAACCTCATCAACCTCCTTCTCCACCACGACAAGAGAACGACAATGTCAACAATGAAGAAGGACAAGGAGAAGAACAAGAAGATGAAGAATATGTTCCACCCCGACCAAAACAAAAGCTCTCACGAGTTCGAGCAAGAGTCGCCAAAGGCCATCCCATCGAGCAAATCTACAATGATATCCAAACCGGGAGAATCACTCGCTCTAAAACTCGTTTGGATAACTTTTGTGAACCTTATTCATTCATCTCTAGCATTGAACCCATGAAGGTTGAAGAAGCATTGGAAGATCTGGATTGGATAAATGCCATGCACGAAGAGCTATACAACTTTGAGAGAAACCAAGTGTGGACATTGGTCGAGAAGCCCGACAACAACCACAACATCATCGGTACCAAATGGGTGTTTCACAACAAGCAAGATGAAGATGGACAAGTAGTTCGCAACAAAGCACGTCTCGTCGCCCAAGGCTACACTCAAGTCGAAGGTATGGACTATGGTGAGACATATGCCCCCGTTGCTAGACTTGAGTCCATTCGCATATTACTTGCCTATGCTAATCACCATGATATCACCTTGTAGCAAATGGACATTAAAAGTGGTTTTCTAAATGGTGAAATTGAGGAGGAAGTTTATGTTAAACAACCTCCCGGCTTTGTTAATCCTAAGAAACCAACCATGTTTACAAACTTCACAAAGCTCTTTATGGTCTTAAAGAAGCTCCTAGAGCGTGGTATAAATGCTTGACCAAGTTCCTTATTGAAAAAGGCTTTGAGATTGGAAAAATTGATTCTACTCTTTTCACTAAAAGGGTTAATGGAGAATTATTTGTGTGCCAAATTTATGTTGATGATATTATCTTTGGTTCAACTAACCCTCATTTAGTGAGAAGTTTGGGAAGCTTATGTCGGAGAAGTTTGAGATGTCTATGATGAGTGAACTCAAGTTCTCTCTTGGTTTGCAAATCAAGCAAACTAAGGAAGGTACCTTTCTATCTCAAACAAAGTACACCAAGGACTTATTCAAGAAGTTCAATATGCAAGAATGCAAAGGTATGAGTACCCCCATTCCTACTAGTGGACATCTTGACTTGACTAAAGATGGTGAACCCGTTGATCAAAATTTTTACCGCTCTATGATTGGTTCATTGTTGTATCTATGTGCCTCCCGTCCCGATATCATGCTAAGTGTGTGCATGTGCGCACAATATTAAGCAGCCCCCAAAGAGTGTCATCTTAAGGCTGTGAAAAGGATAGTGAGATACTTAATACATACACCAAATTTTGGCATTTGGTATCCTAAGAGGTCTTCTTTTGATCTTGTTGGCTACTCCAACTCGGACTATGCCAGTGACAAGGTTGATACAAAGTCCACTTAGGGTACTTGTCAATTTCTTGGTAGATCTCTTGTGTCTTGGTCCTCCAAGAAACAAAACTCGGTATCCTTATCCACCGCTGAAGTGGAATACATTGCCGCCGGTTCATGTTGTGCTCAATTACTTTGGATGACCCAAACTCTTAAAGATTATGGGATATATGTGAAAAATGTTCCATTGCTTTGTGACAATGAAAGTGCTATTAAGATTGTTCACAATCCCGTGCAACATTCTCGAACTAAGCATATTGAGGTTCGTCATCATTTCATTCGAGATCATGTTGCTAAAGGTGACATTAACCTTAAGCATGTTCGTACCGATAAGCAATTGGCGGATATATTCACCAAACCACTTGATGAGAAAGTATTTTGCCAGTTGAGAGGTGAATTGAACATCATTGATGCTTCAAACTTGGAGTAGGAACTCCATTTGGATACATGCAAGGCATGAGCCTACGACTAATCCTTGATATTTCTCTTATGATGATAATCATATGTCTTGGATATATTTGCACCCTTGCATGTTATTTAACCCTTGTAGGTACTTGGATGGATATAAATCTATGAGATTGCAACTCACTGACATCTTGAGCAATCTCTACATCACCAAGTCTCTACAATATGGTGGTTGAAGACAAGGAAGCATGAAACCCTTCAAATATATCCTTTGACAAATTCCTATATCAAATTTCATGATTGTCATTTTGGATGCACAAGTGTTATTCCTTACAAAACTAATTCATGTAGGTAGATGAACTTCAATTACAAGTGGTGCTGCCAATGAACTACATCAACCTTGAGCATCCCACACAAGTTCAACTACATGATCAAGATCAACACCACCATCCAAGGTATGTTATTCCATCTTAGAGAAGCTTTACCCCAAGTCATGTGTCAAAGCAGCTCAACAAGATGTGAATACAACAAAATGCTTAAACAAAAAAATGGCAACCCCATTTTGATCTTAAACGATGAGTATGACCTATGATCAAGTGTCTTCACTTGACTCCTAAGTCAATATACTCTAATGTAGGTGACTTTGTCGCCGACCAATTCTAGATGAAGTCCTCTAGTGTTTCTCCTGATCTTGCATTTGTCTCATGCATATTTGTTTCCCTTTTCAAAAAAAACTTCATCTAGATTTCTTCTTTTTTATTTCTGTTCTGCATTTCCTGCATCCAATTCATTGCAAATCCTTTAGTTAATTCCCTGCAAATCCTTGTGAGATCTTATTTGCTTAGTGAGCTGAGGTGACAAGTGCTTTTTCTCTGTAGTAAATTTGGACACACTGACTTGTCACTTTTGGTCGAACCGAACTAATTCAGTGCCACCGAAGGAAACAACTCGGTGTAACCGATTTCAACACTGAGAAAACTATTTGTCACTTGCTTCCTACACATTTTGTTCCGGCTCCACTCGATGATTCTAATCCTCTACCAGCACCTTATCTTTCCCTGCTACTTTGCTCTGTGACTCAAGGACCACACCAATTTTGATTCACACTCCAGAAGATCCCTTCTTGGAAATTGATGTGAAAGGGAGAGAGAGAGCTCACATCAAAGCTTAATCATATAAAAAGGGGGAAAGAGAGATAAATAATCACATCAAAGAGAGACCCCAGTTGCTTGGTATTCAAAGAGGAGAGAAGTCACATGTCTTTAGAGGGCAAGACATGTTCATGTTTTTTTGTGTTGTTTGTGTGTTTGCATTTGCTCTGATTTTCTATTCCCTGTCTTCTCCCAATATCCCATATAAGATTCAGGGGGAGCAAGACATCCAAGGGAAGGAAATCTTCGAATTCATTGCATATCTTTACCTTTGGGGACATGTCTACACTCAAATAGAGTACCTAGTACTCACTCTCTACATGTCATCCCAATCTTGGTACTTTTGTGGTTTGCTGCTTGCTCTGTTTAATAGATGTTTCTGTGTTGTCTAACCTTGTTTAATCAGGTTCATCTCTTCCAAAGCTAGCTCAAAACCACAAGGTAAGTATATGAATCACACTCATGTGCATGAGGATCTCTTGCTGATGTACATATTGTTTGCAAGAAGGACTCATGAGCATGAAGGTACATTTCCTATATCCACACCATTTGCTTTGATGCATATAGCCAAGATACATGTAACTCATTGCTTGCTCTGTCATGATTATGCACTCACATGATCTTATGTTCCATATTTACATGATTGCATACATGTAGGGGGAGCTTACGCATGTTACATGTCCTTCCAAAGCTTTACCTGCCTTTCTCTATATCTTTATCTAAAGCTTTGATGTATGTTGTCATCAAGTACGAAAAAGGGGGAGATTGAAAGGTCAAGTGCTCCCTGGGTGATTTTGGTAATTAATGTCAACATATCTCTTGTTGGACTAATACTTTTATCTAGTATATTTCAGATAAGTCCAACAATGGAGTGGCATGGACAAGAGGATGTGGAACCCTTTCAAGATGCTAAGGACAAAGGATTGGCTCAAGCTCAAAGCTCAGGACTCTACAATCTATTTTGCCAATCAAAGATCACATTGAGTCCATAGGAAAGCCAATACTATTAAAAGGGGATGATGTGTTGCTTAATGGCTTGCTTGCTCAAAGTGCTTAGTGATATGCTCCAAAGCCCTCAACCACTTTCTCATATCCACATATGTCCCAAACCAAAAGTCAAACTCAGCCCCACCGATTTGATCTATCAGGCGCCACCAAGTTCATTTGACATAGCCACTGCCAGAAACCCTAATCAATTCGGTCTCACCGATGGGATCTCGGTCTCACCGAGATGGGCTTGCAAACTCTCTGTTGCCTATTGCAATAATTTCGGTCTCACCGAGAACATGCAATCGGTCCCACCGAGTTTGCTTGTCCAACTCTATGTTTTCCTTATTACCAAAATCTGTCCCACCAATTTTGTGTAATCGGTGAAACTGAGATGAGGTTTTACCCTAACCCTTGCACACAGGTCCCACCGAGTTGGTCGTATCGGTCCCACCAAAATGCCCAACAGTCACATTATGAACTAAATCGGTCTAGCCGAGTTTTCTGATTCGGTCCCACCGAGTTTGGTAAATTGTGTGTAACGGTTAGATTTTGTGTGGAGGCTATATATACCCCTCTACCCTCTCCTCATTCGTGAGGAAAGCCATCAGAACATGCCTACACTTCTAGCATTCATTTTCTGAGAGAGAACCACCTACTCATGTGTTGAGGCCAAGATATTCCAATCCAACCATATGAATCTTGATCCCTAGCCTTCCCCAAGTTGCTTTCCACTCAAATCATCTTTCCACCAAATCCAATCCTATGAGAGAGAGTTGAGTGTTGGGGAGACTATCATTTGAAGCACAAGAGCAAGGAGTTCTTCAACAACACACAATCTATTACCTTTTGGAGAGTGATGTCTCCTAGATTGGTTAGATGTCTCTTGGGAGCCTCCGTCAAGACTGTGGAGTTGAACCAAGGAGTTTGTACGGGCAAGGAGATTGCCTACTTCATGAAGATCTACCCTAGTGAGGCAAGTCCTTCGTGGGTGATGGCCATGGTGGGATAGACAAGGTTGCTTCTTCGTGGACCCTTCATGGGTGGAGCCCTTCGTGGACTCGCGCAACCATTACCCTTCGTGGGTTGAAGTCTCCATCAACGTGGATGTACGATAGCACCACCTATCGGAACCACGCCAAAAATCTTCGTGTCTCCAATTGCGTTTGCACACTCCAATCCCATCCCTTTACTTTCTTGCAAGTTGCATGCTTTACTTTCCGCTGCTCATATACTCTTTACATGCTTGCTTGAATTGTATTGTGTATGCTTGAAATTGTGTTAATCTACCACCTCAACTTGAAAAACCTAAAAACTGGCAACTTTGTGTGTCGAGGGTCTATTCACCCCCTCTAGACACCTCTTCTCGATCCTTTCAGAAGATCCTCAAGCCATGAAACATAATGACTTGTCTCCTCGCAGTTTTGTTCAGCCCCGGGACAGTAGTAGGTCATGTCTACCAAGCGCCAGACATGTTTGCTTGAATGGAAATAAGCTGTCAATAGAAATTAGTTGTCAACTATTTTTGAATAAACAATATCCAAGACATAAATGTGGTTGAGAAACTTACATAATGGTAGAACTGGAGGCGTCTGCACATCGACCCAGATGTCAATATTATCTTCAATATCATCTTCCGGACGAATATCAAAGGTGATAAGCATATCAGGCTCAAATGCATAAGCCTTGCATAGTGCTCTCCATTGTTTGCATTCAAAATGGGTGTAGGTGTCTGTATTGTATAATTTTGCGAGAAAACTATAACCATGCTCGGTCCTCAAGTTAACTCTTTTTACCTCCATAGTTTTTGTAGTACTGAAACCAACTTTATCCAAGACATATATTCTTGCATGGCAGGGGATACGCTAGTAGAATAGTAAAAAAATTAAATTATAAGTTGAAGTAAAAGAAGCAGAAGTCATGCTTAATTATGAAAAAAGACTTGTCGTTGTGACTTACTATATGCACTTCGAAGTTCTCATCTAGCTTGATGCTGAAGCGCCTACCACCAACTAGGTGAGGTCTGTCGCACAGGCGGCGCTCGTCTTCGTAGTATTCGCACATACCGAATTTCCTTTCACTAACGTCGTCAGACATTTCCTATGTTCATATAGTTAAAACAGACGTGCATTCAATAAGCAAAACTAAATCATAAAACGAATTAGTATTCAAATTAGCAAGCATTCAATAAGAAAACTAAATCATCTCTTGCGTCCATACATCGTCGAATATTATCACTAATACATCTTGAATAGTATCATACATATAACATCACTAATACAGCTAGAACCCTAGCGAACGACAGGTATCGGCGCGGGCGGTGGACACCCAAAGAGAAGGAACCATCACAGGATCATAGCTCTAGTGAGATCCCCGAAGAACCATCCAGGTACTGTCGAACCTGCCCTCCAACGCAACCATGTAGCGACGGACGTGCTCATCCTCCTCGCTGACACGGTGAGATACCACCTCCATGGTGGACGAAGGCCTCCCCACCATCACTGGCCCACGCGACCGCCACCAAAGAAGGTCTGGGTCGACGACGGGCTGCCTCCTCACCAAGCTGCGCGCCCCGGAAGGTAGCACCTCCCAGTACCAGCCAGGCGGAGCCCAGTCCCGGACATGGCCCCTAATCAAGCAAGCCTCCTCCGCCGAGTCGACGACGTGGATGCGGGCTAGGCATCATCGACGTCGAGAACAAATGCTTAATTATGAAAACAAAATTAATAAACACTTAGCAAAATTCGGCATGACCTTTGCTAAAAGCATGACATATCGAGCGCGTGAAAGTTTCCATAACATAAACGAATCGACATTCTGGCAAACGCCACTCTGAAAAATATGACATTTCTAAAATGTGACATGTTCTAAATATGACATGTCCACTGCAAATTTGCATATAATAGGAAAAAATACTTTAACTAATTGCTTTAACTAAATAAATACCTAGAATTTGTTAACTACACCTAAAACAACTAAAACACCCAGAATTCTGTTAAATACACCTAAAACACCTAAATTCTATTAACCTAGATAAATTTCTGTCCTAATTTAAAAACCTAGCTAATTAAAAAAACCTACGGTTCATACTACCTAATTTGTCCTATCTAGGGTTCGATCATAACCTACATAATTCTAAGAACCTACATTTTTTCAACTACATTGGGTTCAAAATACCTACTCCCTAATAACTATAACTAGGGAGGGAGAGAGGGAGGAGGAGGAAGGAGGGAGGAGTACCTCTTGCTGGAGGAGGAGGGCCGGCGCGGGGGGCGGCCAGCGGGGGAGGAGGGCCGACGCGGGGGAGGGCGACCGTCGGGGGAGGACGGTCGGCGCGAGGGAGGAGGGCCGGCGTAGGCGAGGGCGGCGGCCGAATCAAGCGGGGATTGAGGGAGAGTGTGAGCGTGATTGTGAGTAAGTGAGAGAGA
>NC_041385.1:812226753-812254968 GCF_002162155.2 Triticum dicoccoides
GGCCGAGAGTGTGGCCCATTAGCAGCAGCGCTGGGCAGGAAACCACGCGCTACTGCTAACATGCGCTTGCAGCACTGGTTTTGTTAGGCGCTACTGCTAAACAACAGTAGCGTGGGGTATTTACCCAACGCTACTGCTAAATGTCTACCTATAAGCATTTTCCTAGTAGTGGTATCGGGTGCTTCCATCCATGGGTACTCCTGGTGCTCCAAGTCAAGAAAATATTTTTAAATATTTTTAAAAATTCCAAAAAAATATGCCTGTTCACAAGGAATGTGACTACAACCCCTAAAAATTTCAGGTCCAAACTTGAAACGAACATTGAGAAACAAAAAAAAAGTGAAATCTAGCATGAATAGTGTAAAAAAGACAAAAGGCAACATTGACATTGTTCACATTTGGATTTGTTTTTTTTTGTTTCTCAGCGTGCGTTTCGATCGGACCTAAAATTTTTAGGAGTTGTAGTCACATTCCCTGTGAACATTCACATTTGTTTCTGGATTATTTAGAAACATGAAAAATATATGTTTTCTTGACATTGGAGCACCAAGGCTGGGAGCAACCTGTACTTTCCCATGGTCGACAATCTCCGTTTCCACCTATTGGGGCAGCAGGCTCATCCGGCTCTTCAATACTCTTAAGGTTATTGTATATATCTTGTACAGGATGACGAAAATTGCACATTGAGCTAAAGTAGAAAACTTGGGAGGGCTTGATGAAGGCATGTAGCTTTCAGTTTTACGAGGGGTCATTGTCTGTTCTTATGGTTTCACATTTTTAATCCAACATAATTTGTTCAATTAAGCAATAAAGTCAGATCCTATACACAATGTAGAAAAAGGAGTATCAAAATAGTAATTACAAAGTTGAAAAGATGGGACAGTCACACAAATGGTTATTATGCGACAAATGCAAAAAGGTCTCTTCAGCAACCATCTGCTATCATCGTCGACATCGGTTGGGCTTTTCTGATGCACCTTTCTCCCACTTGGAAATTTAGCAAGCACTCATGTCTACAATGAACACGGCAGAAAATTCAGACCGAGCTGGTGGCTAGATCTCTAACCTCCAGAAGTCATCTTACTATCATTGTTGTCAAAACAAGTCCACTTCGTTGTCAAATTAATAAATATAGTGTCCTTTCAATTTTGCTTTGCTTAATTTGGATGCAAACGATTTCCCATTGATGCATGCTGACGTGCAAGAAAGACTAAGAACAGATCTTCACATTGATTCGCACCAAACAAATTAAAATAAGGATAGACACATTGTAACCTATGTCAACATAATAACCCAAATATGCAGGGGGCGCTGATAGTGCTGGTGCCCTGATGACCAGGGTGCGGTATTGTGGCCGTGTCAAAGTGAGGAGCGCCCATAGTCCGGCCCTGAATATGTAACCATATTTGTGAACTTTGTTAACAAATTTGGTGACGTGCCTTATGTGATTGTTTAATCCTAAACAGATCTACTACACGCCTCAGATATAGTTCTAAAAGCACGCACGTCTCGATCCAATCTCGATATCTCATGCACGTACGTGGTACGTCCATCCTGTTGATGCAGTGCACATATACGATAGCTTCTCCACAGCGCGCTTGCATGCACATCTACGTACGCTAACCAATTTTTTTCTTTTTACAAAAGCACGCAAAATTGTGTGCCTAAGCTTTACTTAGCTTTATAGAAGGCAGAGGATAAATTACAAGAAATACGCTAACCAATTTTAATCAATAGCATCACGAGCGAATCGTACTCTGTAGAAATACGTACTGGCCGGGGCACGGAACGGTTTATTTATTCGTGGCCGGACATGGTGGCTGGGACTAGCCATATATTCAGTAATGTCACCACTCACCATCCAAGCTAGGATTGATCAAAGTACGTATTAGTACAACCGTGCATTTTACCTTTAATTATTTCTGGTTGGTGACGTCTGACATACTATATGCATGCACACATGTGACCACACAAAAAGAGCAACAGATATGATCATGTTTTATAAAGACTTTTGCACGGAGTGTCTTAACTCTGCTGTCGGTGTTTTGATCGCCACGGATTGGCTGTACGGGTTAATTAACTGGGCCCGGAGGAGAAGTAAAACGTACGCATTGCCGAACTTCTTTTTCTTGCCCCACATTTTTAACACTTCAGAGCGACACGGTAAACATATATAAGCACCCATATTAGCCAATCCCTGGCTAGTTAACCATGCAAACAACTCAAAGGATATACAACAACAATACAACCAACCTGCAGGTACTATATGCAAACTGAGCATAGATCAGATGGTAGGGTTCCTTGTGGTGAAATCAACCCACAAGGTTTCAAGTCCTAGACTTAAACACCGGCGCTGGCATGTCACAGTGATGACTTTATTGATTTTGAGAAGACATGTCGGCTTCATATCTTAAAGGTGCCCATGAGGATAAGAATGAATGTACATACGTGTATATAAACATCTGCTTTTGTATTGTGTTAAAAAAAAGTTATAGGCCATCGACACACGAGTCACACTGGAACTGCATGCGCCCCTATGTAAGTAGCGCACATCCACTACACGCCATGATTTAATATATACTATCTCCATTACAAATAATAAGATGTAGCTTATCAAAATGTCTTATAGTTTGGAATGGAGGTAGTATAATCCCTCTACGTCTTGACTAGTATCATTAGAGTATCTAATTCCCTCGAATATGAGAGCTATGAGCGCTCTGGCTGAGAGGATAAAAATGGACCACGTCTATTAGTGTTTGATTTGTGGTACTCTTTGCCCGCTTGGGTCAACCATCCAATAACATGTGTTCAACACTTTATGGGTTATGTGTCACTTATTTTTTTAGGTGAAAAAAGTTACATGTAACTAATGTACATTTAGTTTTTTTAACACAGTACAGATACAAGCGCTTATATACACACGCATACAATCATCTCACATCTCTATGAACACACACCCTATCCTTATGAGCGCCTCGAGAGACCGATCCAGCATATCATCCTGAGATTGACGAAATCACTACATGCGTCTTATTGTCAAAGGGGATGTCACCTCTCACTAAACATGCATCGCCGAAAATTATGAAATAAATTCAGAAAAATGTGAATACCAGTACTTAAATCACTAGAGTATCTCCCTCGAATGTGAGAGCTGTGAGCGCTCCGGCTGAGAGGATCAAAATGGACCACGTCGATTAGTGTTTGACTTGTGGTACTCTTTGCCGCTTGGGTCAACCATTCAATAACATGTGTCCAACACTTTATGGGTTATGTGTCACTTATTTTTTTTAGGTGAAAAAAGTTACGTGTAACTAATGTACATTTAGTTTTCCAACACGGTGTAGACACACGCGCTCATATACACATGCATACTGACGATGCCATGGACCTAGGGTAGGGTCATAGGCCTGACCTATACGCCCTACCCAAGGTCACTACCCTAGAATCAAGGACACTCAAAGTATAACAAGAAATACCGACTGAAGTAGCCATGGAGTGCAATCCACTCGACCAGTCACCTCACTCGGATACCCCCAATATCACTCGACCAAGATGAAGTCATTCGACCATACAGGAAACCACTCGAAGTACAGAAGACCTAGAGTCACTCAGGATGGCAACGGTCAGGCGTTCACTCCGTAGTCTTAAAGATCATTAATAACACTTTATAGCCGGCGTTACCAGTAACCCCTGTCTTAATGTGCATTGAACCCTGTAATGGGGGATGGCTGGGGTCCTGGCGCACTCTATATAAGCCACCCCCTCCTCTGGGACAAGGGTTCACACCCTTTGTAACACACACACACACCCATATTCCAGTCGACCGCCTCAGGGCTCCGAGACGTAGGGATTTTACCTCCTCTGAGAGGGGCCTGAACTCGTAAACTCGTGTGTACAACCTCGCCGTAGCTAGGGCCTTGCCTCCTCATACGTACCCCCTATTCTTACTGTCAGACTTAGTACCACGACAGTTGGCGCCCACCTTGGGGCAAATCGTCTTGGCAACTTCCGGCGAGGTTGCATTTTTTCCGATCTTCATCAACATGGTTTCCAGTGGTGGTTTGGTCATGGGCCGCAAGTTCCGACTCGGCGCGCTCACTTTCGTCGTCGATGACTCCGCCTGGCTCCAAGAAGCCCCCCTCGATGTCGAGGCTCTTCCGATCCGCGGGGTGTCGCACTTCCACTTGAGTGCCTGTGACGTTCTTCTACGACAGCCGTCGACTCCGTATCGGTCGACCTTCACATCGTCTGCTCACTCCGCTGGTCGCCGCCGCAAGCGACCCGGTCGGTCGCGGTTCCAGCAATGGGTAAAGCATGCGGTGGCCCGTTAGACGGCCACCCCTCAAGTCGCGGTGATCGAGCCTGACGAATTTCACTACGGTCCAGTCGACCTGTCGACTGGCTCTACGGATACTTTTTCCGAGCGCGGGAGTTGTGACCCCGCGGCAGAAGTTCTCATGGTCGACTCCCATCGCAGCCCTCCCGGGTTTCGCCGCAATGGCGACGGCCCGTCATACGACTACGATGAGTACGAGCCCCAACCTCTCAATTCGCAACAAAGGGAAGAGTTGCATCGCTGTAACGTGGAGGCACTCCAGACCCCCATCATGGGGGAAACCGCTGAGGCTCGGTCCTTGGAGGCTGCGTGCCTAGCCACGCTGGCTGAGCGCGCGCTTCTGGAGAACCTCCAACATTCTCTCGACGAACACGCCTGTTGACTGATTCACGAATTCAGTCAACGCCAACGACAGTTGTTTCCGCCTGAACCCCAGGTATACCGAACTCCGATCCAGAATCTTACATCTGCTGCACGTATAGCAGATTCTATTCAGCCGTCCCGTTCAGAAGCTGGAAGAGGCTTGGAATAGATCCGAGCGCTGCTCCGGGCAGCAGGAGAGCAAAACTCCGCCGTTTGCCAGTCGTGGAACTGGACCCACAGCAGGTCAGTAATGGCAGATACAGTTCGGTCAGCACATAGTACTGGGTCGCCTTTGCGACGTGGAGATCATGATCGCCATCGTGATCGGCACCTGGGAAGAGCTAATGGAGAGTTTGATCGTGCGTATGCCCGTGACAACCACCATCGAGTGCCTTTGCCCCCTCCGAGGAACGGGTCATACGCGCCCCGACAGTATGACAACAGGCACCCGTATGGTAATGACCGCAGAGTTCCAATCGACCCAAGAGAGCCTGGGTTCGACGCAAGGTCAGTCCTTGAACAAGGTTTGGTCGACCGGAACAGAGCATACAGAGAAGGGTTGGATAGAGATAGACCCGGTGGAAGCAGGGTGCATGTTTCCGGCCCCGAGTGCTTCGGAAGAGCCATCTGAGCTGCTGAGATCCCTCACAACTTCAGGTTGGTGATTGGCGTCAGCAAGTTCACCGGAGAGTTGAAGCCTGACACTTGGTTGGAGGATTAACGAGTGGCTGTGCACATTGGTGGCGGCAACAATGAGGTGGCTATGAAGCACCTCCCTTTGATGCTTGAAGGTTCTGCCAGAGCTTGGTTGAATCAGTTGGCCCCTGGGAGCATTTTCAATTGGGAAGATTTAGCCCAAGTGTTTACCAAAACATTTGAAGGCACCTGCAAGCGACCTGCTGGTTTGACAGAATTGCAGCATTGTGTGTAGAAACAAAATGAGACCTTGATATACTATATCCATAGGTGGACCACCCTTCATCACACAGTGGAGAATGTGTCGGAACACCAAGCAATTTGTGCCTTTAAAGAAGGCGTTCATTACAGAGAGCTTAATCTGAAGTTCAGTCGGACCGGAGACATGTCTCTGACTCGGATGATGGAGATTGCCACTCGGTACGCTAACGGCGAAGAGGAGGACCGACTCCGGAGCGGTAAAAATAAGTCAGTCGCCCAGGATACCGGAGGAGGAAATTCTAGTCGGAAGCAGAAACGGAAAGCTGAGGCCGCAGGTCCTGCTGAGGCAGCAGTTTTGAATGAAGGGAAGTTCAAGGGGAAGCCTAAAGAGCCTTGGACCCCTAAAAAGTGAAAGATCAAGCAGGAACTGATGTGCTTGATTTACCATGTCATATACACACCAAGAAGGATGAAGAGGGAAATCTAATTCTTCCCAAGCATACCACTCGACAGTGTCGACTCCTGATTCAGAGCTTCAAAGAGAGCCAACCCAGTGAAAAGGACAAAGAGTCCAAGAAGGAGGAGGACAAAGAGGAAGATGGTGGTTACCCCAATGTTAATGCCACTTTGGTGATTTTTGCTGACCTCGAGAGCAAAAGTTGACTGAAGGTTATAAACAGAGAAGTAAACATGGTTGCTCCGGCAATGCCAACATAATTGAAGTGGTAAAACCCCCTATTACATTCGACCATTCCGACCACCCAGCACACGTTGCTACCCCTGGGCGATAAGCATTGGTGGTCGACCCAGTTGTTGGGGGCACCCGACTGACCAAGGTTCTAATGGACGGTGGCAGTGGATTGAATATATTGTATGCTGAGGCCCTCCGGGGGATGGGCATTCCGATGTCCAAGCTCAGTGAGAGCAACATGAGATTCCATGGTGTCATCCCAGGAAAAAAAGCCGATTCACTCAGTCAGATCACTCTTGATGTGGTTTTCGGTGATTCCAAGAATTACCGCAAGGAAAAGTTAACGTTTGAGGTAGTGGATTTTGACAGTGCCTATCATGCCATTCTAGGCAAACCTGCTTATGCTAGTTTCATGGCTTGACCGTGTTACGTGTACCTTAAGTTGACGATGCCTGGCCCCGGAGGTGTGATCACTGTCACTGGAAATCAGCAGAGAGCAGAAGATTGTCTCCAGAAAGGTTCAAAGATCACTGATGAACAGATGGCAGCAGTAGATTTTCAAGAATACCAGAAGAATGCAGATCCGAGTGATTTGTTGTGTGCCAAGAGGCCTGCCTCGGAGTCCGCATTTCAGTCGGCCGGCGAAACAAAGCCAGTTCACATACACCGGACCGACCCATGCTGCTCCGACTCTGTAACACCCACGATGCGGCTATATCTCCCACGTGTCGAGGCACGACTTAGAGGCATAACCGCATTGTGGTTTTGTTGCAAGAAGGGTCATCTTCACACAATCCCATGTAATGAAGAAGAAAGGGATAAATAGAGTTGGCTTACAATCGCCACTTCACACAAAAATCATATGATTCATACATCAATCAGAGTACACACATAGTCTGACTACGGACAAATCCAAATGAAAAGAAGATAACCCCAAATGCTAGATCCCCGATCGTCCCAACTGGGCTCCACTACTGATCATCAGGAAAAGACACGTAGTAATGGCCAAGGACCTCGTCGAACTCCCACTTGAGTTCGGTAGTATCACCTGCACTGGTATCATCGGCACCTAGAACTGTTTGTAGTATCTTGTGAGTCACGAAGACTCAGCAATCTCAAAACCCGTGAGATCAAGACTATTTAAGCTTAAGGGTAGGACAAGGTAATGAGGTGGAGTTGCAACAATTGATAAGCAAAATATGGTGGCTAAAGGCGAGTACAAGAGTAAGAAGAGAAACTACGCAACGGTCGTCATCTAGAAGTGATGAAGAAGTGATCCCGAAGACTACTTATGTTCAAACATAACCCAAACCGGGTTCACTTTTTGGACTCTGCCGAGACGAGACCATCACGGCAACACACACGGTTGATGTGTTTTAATTAAGTCAAGTGTAAAGTTCTCTACAACCGGATATTAACAAATTCCCATCTGCCACATAACCGCGGGCACGACTCTCGAAAGTTTAAACCCTACAGGGGTGTCCCAACTTAGCCCATCACAAGCTCTCATGATCAATGAAGGATATTCCTTCTCCCGGAAAGATCCGATCAGTCTCGGAATCTCAGTTACAGGACATTTTGACAATGGTAAAACAAGACCAGCAAGACCGCACAACTGTGCCAACAAATCCCGATAGGAGCTGCACATATCTCGTTCTCAGGGCACACCGGATGAGACATCCTACGAGTAAAACCAACCCTCAAGTTTCCCCGAGGTGGCCCCGTAGTCTACTCGGTTCGGACCAACACTCAGAGAAGCACTAGCCCCGGGGGGGGGGGGGTGTTAAAATAAATATGACCCTCGGGCTCGCGAAAACCCAAGGCAAATGTAACAGGTTATTAGGCAAATGTAAAACCAAGGTTGGGCCTTGCTGGAGGAGTTTTATTCAAAGCGAACTGTCAAGGGGTTCCCATAAACCCAACCGCGTGAGGAACGCGAAATCAAGGAACATAACACCAGAAGGAAACTAAGGCGGCAAGAGTGGAACAAAACACCAGGCATAAGGCCGAGCCTTCCACCCTTTACCAAGTATATAGATGAATTAATTAAAATAGGAGTTATTTGATACGTTTCCAACGTATCTATAATTTTTGATTGTTCCATGCTATTATATTACCCCTTTTGGATGTTTATGGGCTTTATTTTACACATTTATATCATTTTTGGGACTAACCTACTAACCGGAGGCCCAACCCGTATTACTGTTTTTTGGCCTATTTCAGTATTCGAAGAAAAGGAATATCAAATGGAGTCCAAACGGAATGAAACCTTCGGGAGCGTGATTTTTGGAATGAACGTGATCCAGAGGACTTGGAGTGCAAGTCAAGAAGCAACCGAGGGCTCCACGAGATAGGAGGGCGCCCCCCCTATAGGGCGCGCCCCTGTCTCGTGGGCCCCTTGGGCGGCCACCGACGTACCCCGAAAACATCCAGGGAGCCACCAAAACACAATTTCCACCGCCGTAACCTTCTGTACCCGCGAGATCCCACCTTGGAGCCTTCGCCGGCGCTCCACCGGAGGGGGAATCGACCACGAAGGGCTTATACATCAACACCATAGCCCCTCCGATGAGTTGTGACTAGTTTACCACAGACCTACGAGTCCATAGTTATTAGCTAGATGGCTTCTTCTCTCTTTTTGGATCTCAATACAATGTTCTCCCCCTCTCTTGTGGAGATCTACTCGATGTAAACTCTTTTTGCGGTGTGTTTGTTGAGATCTGATGAATTGTGGGTTTATGATCAAGTTTATCTATGAATAATATTTGAATCTTCTCTGAATTTTTTATGTATGATTGAGTTATCTTTGCAAGTCTCTTCGAATTATCAGTTTGGTTTGGCCTACTAGATTGATCTTTCTTGCCATGGGAGAAGTGCTTAGCTTTGGGTTCAATCTTGCGATGTCCTTACCTAGTGACAGCAGGGGCAGCAAGGCACGTATTATATTGTTGCCATCGAGGATAAAAAAATGGGGTTTATGTCATATTGCTTGAGTTTATCCCTTTACATCATATCATCTTGCTTAATGCGTTACTCTGTTCTTTATGAACTTAATACTCTAGATGCAGGCAGGAGTCGGTCAATGTGTAGAGTAATAGTAATAGATGCAAGCAGGAGTCGGTCTACTTGTCGCGGACGTGATGCCTATATACATGATCGTGCCTAGATAATCTCATAATTATTCGCTTTTCTATCAATTGCTCGACAGTAATTTGTTCACCCACCATAATACTTATGCTATCTTGAGTGAAGCCTCTAGTGAAACCTATGCCCCCGGGTCTATCTCTTATCATATTTGCTTCCAATCTACTTTTATTTGCATCTTTACTTTTTGCATCTATATTATAAAATACCAAAAATATATTTATCTTATCATATTATCTCTATCAGATCTCACTTTCGCAAGTGGCCATGAAGGGATTGACAACCCCTTTATTGTGTTGGTTGCGAGTTCTTTGTTTGTTTGTGTAGGTGCATGGGACTTTTGAGGAGCCTCCTACTGGATTGATACCTTGGTTCTCAAAAACTGAGGGAAATACTTACGCTACTATTGCTGCATCACCCTTTCCTCTTCAAGGAAACCAACGCAAGCTCAAGACGTAGCAATATTGTGATATCCCAACATAATCATGTTCCAACATGGAGCAATCTTCAACTTCACCTGGTAACATACCCAAACAATGGTTTGCTAGGAAAGTGGGTTAGAGGTTTGAAATGGCAATTTGGTAGGCATGATAAACAAGTGATAGGTAGCGCGACATAGCAATAGAATGAACAACTAGCAAGCAAATATAGAAGTGATATCGAGGGTAATGGTCATCTTGCCTGAGATCCCGCAAGGAAGAAGAACGAGTCCATTTAGTAGTCGAACCAACGTAGTCGAACGAAACCTCACGATCGCGACGAAACGAGAACTATCGAGAAGAAGCACAACCGGAAAGAAGCAAAAAACATGGTAAACAACCATCACATAAACATGGCACGATGCACAACCAAGTATGATGGATGACCGGTTTAAAAGCATGGCAAAGCAAAGTGCAACAAACAAAATTACAAGTTAAGTGGAGTTCAATATGCAACGAGTTGCATATCGACGAAACACCACATCCATTTATTTAGTTTTCTCTCGTTTATGTACCCAACAACATTAAATGTTATTAAACATGGCAAGGGGTGAAGCATAATAAAACTACCTAGCTAGGGAAGTTTAAATGAGGCCGGAAACAACAAACAACAATTCCGGAAAATCCCCATGTGCATAATTTGAGTTTGGTACTATTCTGCCTATTACATAATTTAAGAGTTGTTAAACATGCAAAGTAAGTGCACCAAGTTAAACTAGGAATTTTTCCACCCCATTTACATATAAAGTTTATTAAAATTGGAGCTACGGTTATTTAGTTATGAAATAAATCATTTTAGCATGGCATTTAAGAAAATTTAAACAAACAACATTTTAAACATTTCAAACATGGTTGAAAGTGGCATAATATGAAAGTACATGTAATTCCAAGCATTTTACATATAGAAAGTTTTTACATATGGTGCATGGTTATTTAGTTATTAAATGCATGAACAGCAAGGGTTTTTCTGCAAAACAGCAGCTCTTCGGAAAATAGCTAAAATCGTAGACATGGAAAAAAAACTACATCAGGCCGGATCTGCTGCATGTTGGGCCAACAGAGAGGAGGGGCTGGGGGTTTCTCACCATAGGCCATGGCCCGGTCGGTGGAGATGCTGCTGGCTGGAGCCGTGGTCAACGGGTGAAGGGGAGGTGCTGGGCTGTGCGATGCAGGCGGGGTGCAGTCAACGCAGGCAGGGGATCGAGCGGGACTTGGCACTGGCCTCGTCCTTGATGCAGAGGAAGCAGGGTGCGGAAGCAGAGCTTGGCTGCGGCTGGGCTCGAACATGGACTTGGCGACGGGGACAACCGGGACAGGAAGGAGAGGACGCATGGCGGCTCCGGGGACTTGGTGCGGACGAGACGAGGGAACGGCAGCGCGGCGGCGTTGGAGATGACCGGATCGGGCCGCCTTGGATGGCCGAGGCGCAACGGATCCAAGCAACGTGACGAAGTTTCAGGCGGCGGACGGGCGTCGAGGAGGTCGTCCATGGCGTTGCCTCCTGTGAAGGTGAGCGAGAGAGAGATCATGAGACGAGAGGGAGAAGGAGAAGAAAATGGGAAGGGCACAGGGGCGGCCTGGCAGGGGTGGTCTCTGGCAAGGTCGGCTAGCGATAAGGGACTCCATCGGGAGCTCCTCTCCCGTTCCAGATTGAGGAGGCTGGCGAGAAGGTGGTCTCGATCCGATCTGGATCGAGCACTGCACGAAGCTCAGGCGCGCTGGAGGTCGTCAGATCTCCATCTGGCGACCACAGATGGGTGGGTGGAAGGCTGGATCGGGGTTGGATTTGGTCGGCTGATTGGGGATCGAGAGGTGGCGTCCGAGTGGGTAGTAGAGGAAAACGAGGAGAAGACTTGTAGGCGCCGGATCCGAGAAGGAAGCTAGTGGCGGCGGAGGGATTGGATGGATGGGACTGATCCTAGGACTAGGGTTTGACCCATTTATATATGCTGGTGGATTAGGTTAGGGGGTATTCGGTCTGTCCGATCGTAATCGGGCGGTCGAGAATGAATTGGCTAGGGAGTGCAAATAAGAAAACAGAGATGTTTTATAGATGTTTGGGGATGAGACAAACTCAACGGTAGCGATAGTCCGGGTTGGGTTTGGGGAAGCTTTCAGACGCACGCAAGAGGCGGGGTCGGTGGTTGTGCAGAGAGGTAAGGTGATTTGACAAGAGGGAACTGAAAACACGGTTGGTCTCGGAAGGCCAACAAACGCAACAGAGAGAAGCGAGGAGCGGCAACTACAAGTGGATGCAAGTTTTATGAAAACATGCAGATGCAATGCGCATGATGCTATGAGATGCATGACATGAACAAAATGCAAAACAAAAGACAAAAACCCAACCATGAAGGAAATAACATATCACATTGCCAGAAATGGCAAGAGTTGGAGTTACAATTATGGAAAGTTACATCCGGGGTGTTACAACACTCCACCACTACAAGAGGATCTCGTCCCGAGATCTAGGATGGCACCGGAGAGAAACGGAAGAGGAAGAGAAAAGGTAAAACTAAGTTGCTTCTTCGACAAATGGGTGAAACCAAAGAACCTTGGGAGGTTGAAAAGTTGAAAGAAAGAACACAACAGAGTTGAACACAATTGAGGGCACTGCGGTAGAAAATAGAAACAAGGAACACCATGTGAATCTTGGAGGTTGCAAAGCTATGAATGAAGAGTACAATGGACATGAAGGAATTGGAACCACTCTGGTTGAAACGAGATAAACAAGGAACAAGGAAGATCAAATTCGGACAACACTCCGGTTGAAAAGAGTTGCAAGACTTGATAAGATGAAAAGAACTTGAAAAGAGGACAGAACACTCCGGTTAAATGGATAAGCATGAAAAGAACACGATCCTCAATTCGAGATGATGAGCGAAGAGAGCAACATCACAATGCCTCCGGAACAAAAGAGTGGAATGACAAGAACGAAGAAGTGAACAACAACTTCTACCACAGACGAATTTGAAAAACATCCTTACGGAGAAGGTTTGAACGGAGTTGTTGAAAAAACAACAACGAAAGCACAAGCTTGTTGTGGGCTTATGGAAAACATCTCAAGACTATGAGGTGACAACCAGCCACTAATGGAAACCATTGATTTGATTGAGAGCACCAAAGAGATGAAAAACTTCTTTCACCACGAGAATAGGTGGAAACTTGGATAATCGATAGACACCACAATTAGCAACATTCCTAAGGGAAGGCTTTAAGTGAAATCTATACCAAGATAACTCCAACAAAGAGATTGATGGATTTAAAATACCTCATTCTTGACGACATGTGAATCACGAAACATGAATGGAAATTGTCAAGAATGATATAACACCATCTCCAAAGATAAGGTAGAAGGAATTGCACTTTGGAATGCAAGATGAAGAATACTTGAGCTTTTCCAAGAACAATCTTGAAGAACACTTCGATAATGAGTTTAATCTTTAGCGAACCACCATGTAGAGCCTCCATGAAGAACTCTGGTAATAAAAGGATGATCAAACGAAAGGAAAGTTGAAAACACAAGGTGAAGCCTTGCGATGATTTAGAAGGAGCTTCACGACGAGATAATGCAAAAAATTTGAACTCAAAAAAAGAAAAGATGAAGCATCTCGAACAGAGAAATGTGACATGATGAACAACTCTGGAAAGAATAAACTAGATCACTTGGATGAAACAATAATAAGAATTACGTTATGCGTATCCTTCACCAATTTAAATTGATGACAAGCAACGGATTTGGCACATTGGTTATTCTTCTTGAGGGATTGAAGAGAGATATAGCGCCAACTTGAAGAAGTCTTCGATGAATCACCAGGAGGATTGGCAAGAACGAATGAAATGATACGGTAACAAAGGAAGAGGAATCTCGAATGAACCACCGTAAGAATTCAAAAGGAACGAAGAAAAGATAAAGAAACACCGGGAAGAATTAGAAGAACAAATATGCTTGAGGGGATTTAGATACATGAGAACGAAGAGATCATGAACTAATCAGGGGATATTTGAATGATTCACCGGTAAGATTTGGATAACAAGAGCTGAAGGCTGAGAATGAGTAATATTAAAAAATGATGGCCTTCGGATGATCGAGAAAGGAAAGAAACTCATGAAATGCGTCGGATGGGTGAAAAGAATTCTCACAATCGAAAAGAATTATGAGAGGATGGCATCAGGCTAGAACCATGAATCTTCAAGAGAATGGACCAAGATTTAGGAGAAATCCTTCTTCGGTATTCAAATGTTGAGAATGAAGATGAGAACCACCATGAATTGTTGAGGCACTCCGGAATTAAGGATAGAAAGGTTGAACCAACGATGAAAAGAATATGAAAGCGAACTTAGAGAAATACATATGACTGATGATAATTCATTCTTACATCAAACTTGGAAAAGAATTTGTGAGTAACTCTGAAAAAATTAGAAGAGTCAGGTAAGATCCTGGGATAACCTGTGGATTAGGGCCCACTAAAAGAAACACCATTGAACGAATTTTTGAAGATAGATTGCACCGGTTGAATTAAATGACTTGAAGGAGATAACAACCTCGAGATATCTTGAATGGATTAGGAATGAAAACACGAATCTCCTGAGATATCTTGAACACTCTGGATAAGAATAGAGAGAGGTGAATGATATGTCTCCAACGTATCTATAATTTTTGATTGTTCCATGCTATTATATTACCCCTTTTGGATGTTTATGGGCTTTATTTTACACAATTATATCATTTTTGGGACTAACCTACTAACCGGAGGCCCAGCATGTATTGCTGTTTTTTTGCCTATTTCAGTATTTCGAAGAAAAGGAATATCGAACGAAGTCCAAATGGAATGAAACCTTCGGGAGCGTGATTTTTGGAACGAACGTGATCCGGAGGACTTGGAGTGCAAGTCAAGAAGCTTGCGAGGCGGCCAGGAGCGGCCACCGACGTACTTCTTCCTCCTATATATACCTACGTACCCCGAAAACATCTAGGGAGCCAACGAAACACAATTTCCACCGCCGTAACCTTCTGTATCCGCAAGATCCCATCTTGTAGCCTTCGTCGGCGCTCCGCCGGAGGGGGAATCGACCATGGAGGGCTTCTACATCAACACCATAGACCCTCCGATGAGTTGTGAGTAGTTTACCACAGACCTTCGGGTCCATAGTTATTAGGTAGATGGTTTCTTCTCTCTTTTTGGATCACAATACAATGTTCTCCCCCTCTCTTGTGGAGATCTATTCGATGTAAACTCTTTTTGCGGTATGTTTGTCGAGATCCGATGAATTGTGGGTTTATGATCAAGTTTATCTATGAGAAATATTTGAATCTCCTCTGAGTTCTTTTATGTATGATTGAGTTATCTTTGCAAGTCTCTTCGAATTATCAGTTTGGTTTGGCCTACTAGATTGATCTTTCTTGCCATGGGAGAAGTGCTTAGCTTTGGGTTCAATCTTGCGGTGTCCTTTCCCAGTGACAGCAGGGGCAGCAAGGCATGTATTGTATTGTTGCCATCGGGGATAAAAAGATTGGGTTTATATCATATTGCTTGAGTTTATCCCCTCTACGTCATGTCATCTTTCTTAATGTGTTACTCTATTCTTTATAAACTTAATACTCTAGATGCAGGCAGGAGTCGGTCGATGTGTAGAGTAATAGTAGTAGATGCAAGCAGGAGTCGGTCTACTTGTCGCGGACGTGATGTTGGGGAACGTAGTAATTTCAAAAATTTTCCTACGCACACGCAAGATCATGGTGATGCATAGCAACGAGAGGGAAGAGTATGTCTACGTACCCTCGTAGACCGAAAGCGGAAGCGTTATGACAACGCGGTTGATGCAGTCGTACGTCTTCACGATCCGACCGATCCAAGCTCCGAACGTACGTGGCCTCCGAGTTCAGCACACGTTCAGCTTGATGATGATCTACGGCCTCCGATCCAGCAGAGCTCCGGAGATGAGTTCCATCAGCACGACGGCGTGGTGACGATGTTGATGTTCTACCGGCGCAGGGCTTCGCCTAAGCTTCGCGATGATATGACCGAGGTGGAATATGGTGGAAGGGGGCACCGCACACAGCTAAGGAACGATCCGTAGATCAACTTGTGTGTCTATGGGGTGCCCGCGGCCCCCGTATATAAATGAGCAAGGGGGGGAGGCCGGCCGGCCCCTTGGGCGCGCCAAGGGAGGAGGAATCCACCTCCTAGTAGGAGTAGGACTCCTCCTTTCTTACTCCTACTAGGAGGGGGAAGGAAGGGGGAGAGGGGGAAGGAAAGGGGGGGCGCCGCCCCCCTCCTATTCCAATTCGGACCAGAGGGGGGAGGGGGCGCGCGGCCCATGCTGGCCGCCCCTCTCTCCTTTCCCTTAAGGCCCATATGGCCCAATACTCTCCCGGGGGGTTTCGGTAACCCCTCCGACACTCCGGTTTTCTCCGAAATCACCCGGAACACTTCCGGTGTCCGAATATAGTCGTCCAATATATTAAACTTTATGTCTCGATCATTTCGAGACTCCTCGTCATGTCCGTGATCACATCCGGGACTCCGAACAAACTTCGGTACATCAAAACTTATAAACTCATAATAAAACTGTCATCGTAACGTTAAGCATGCGGACCCTACGGGTTCGAGAACTATGTAGACACGACCTAGAACCATTCTCGGTCAATAACCAATAGCGGGACCTGGATGCCCATATTGGTTCCTACATATTCTACGAAGATCTTTGTCGGTCAAACCGCATAACAACATACGTTGTTCCCTTTGTCATCGGTATGTTACTTGCCCGAGATTTGATCGTCGGTATCCAATACCTAGTTCAATCTCATTACCGGCAAGTCTCTTTACTCATTCCGTAATACATCATCTTTATAACTAACTCATTAGTTACAATGCTTGCAAGGCTTAGGTGATGAGTATCACCGAGAGGGCCCAGAGATACCTCTCCGACAATCGGAGTGACAAAACCTAATCTCGAATTATGCCAACCCAACGTGTACCTTCGGAAACACCTGTAGAGCACCTTTATAATCACCCAGTTATGTTGTGACGTTTGGTAGTACACAAAGTGTTTTTCCGGTAAACGGGAGTTGCACAATCTCATAGTTGCAGGAACTTTGTATAAGTCATGAAGAAAGCAATAGCAATATACTAAACGATCAAGTGCTAGGCTAACGGAATGGGTCATGTCAATCACATCATTCTCCTAATGATGTGATCCCATTAATCAAATGACAACACATGTCTATGGTTAGGAAACATAACCATCTTTGATTAATGAGCTAGTCAAGTAGAGGCATACTAGTGACTATATGTTTGTCTATGTATTCACACATGTATCATGTTTCCGGTTAATACAATTCTAGCATGAATAATGAACATTTATCATGATATGAGGAAATAAATAATAACTTTTTTATTGCCTCTAGGGCATATTTCCTTCAGTCTCCCACTTGCACTAGAGTCAATAATCTAGATTACATAGTAATGATTCTAACACCCATGGAGTCTTGGTGTTGATCATGTTTTGCTCGTGAGAGAGGCTTAGTCAACGGGTCTGCAACATTCAGATCCGTATGTATCTTGCAAATCTCTATGTCTCCCACTTGGACTTGGTCCCGAATGGAATTGAAGCGTCTCTTGATGTGCTTGGTCCTCTTGTGAAATCTGGATTCCTTTGCCAAGGCAACTGCACCAGTATTGTCACAGAAGATCTTCATTGGTCCCAATGCACTAGGTATGACACCTAGATCGGAAATGAACTCCTTCATCTAGACTCCTTCATTTGCTGCTTCCGAAGCAGCTATGTACTCCGCTTCACATGTAGATCCCGCCACGACGCTTTGTTTAGAATTGCACCAACTTACAGCTCCGCCGTTTAATAAAAACACGTATCCGGTTTGCGATTTAGAATCGTCCGGATCAGTGTCAAAGCTTGCATCGACGTAACCATTTACGACTAGCTCTTTGTCACCTCCATATATGAGAAACATATCCTTAGTCCTTTTCAGGTATTTCAGGATTTTCTTGACCGCTGTCCAGTGATCCACTCCTGGATTACGTTGGTACCTTCCTGCCAAGCTTATTGCTAAGCATACGTCAGGTCTGGTACACAGCATTGCATACATGATAGAGCCTATGGCTGAAGCATAGGGAACATTCTTCATTTTCTCTCTATCTTCTGCTGTGGTCGGGCATCGAGTCTGACTCAACTTCACACCTTGTAGCATAGGCAAGAATCCTTTCTTTGCCTGATCCATTTTGAACTTTTTCAAAATTTTGTCAAGGTATGTGCTTTGTGAAAGTCCTATCAAGCGTCTTGATCTATCTCTATAGATCTTGATGCCCAGTATGTAAGCAGCTTCACCGAGGTCTTTCATTGAAAAACTTTTATTCAAGTATCCCTTTATGCTATCCAGAAATTCTATATCATTTCCAATTAATAATATGTCATCTACATATAATATCAGAAATGCTACAGAGCTCCCACTCACTTTCTTGTAAATACAGGCTTCTCCAAAAGTCTGTATAAAACCATATGCTTTGATCACACTATCAAAACGTTTATTCCAACTCCGAGATGCTTGCACCAGTCCATAAATGGATCGCTGGAGTTTTCATACTTTGTTAGCACCTTTTGGATCAACAAAACCTTTTGGCTGTATCATATACAACTCTTCTTCCAGAAATCCATTCAAGAATGCAGTTTTGACATCCATTTGCCAAATTTCATAATCATGAAATGCAGCAATAGCTAACATGATTCGGACAGACTTAAGCATCGCTACGGGTGAGAAAGTCTCATCGTAGTCAACCCCTTGAACTTGTTGAAAACCTTTCGCAACAAGTCGAGCTTTATAGACAGTTACATTACCATCAGCGTCAGTCTTCTTCTTAAAGATCCATTTATTCTCAATGGCTTGCCGATCATCGGGCAAGTCAACCAAAGTCCATACTTTGTTTTCATACATGGATCCCATCTCAGATTTTATGGCGTCAAGCCATTTTGCGGAATCTGGGCTCATCCTCGCTTCCTCATAGTTCGTAGGTTCATCATGGTCAAGTAACATGACTTCTAGAATAGGATTACCGTACCACTCTGGTGCGGATCTTACTCTGGTAGGCCTACGAGGTTCAGTAGAAACTTGTTCTGAAGTTTCATGATCAATATCATTAGTTTCCTCACTAATTGGTGTAGTTGTCACAGGAACCGGTTCTTGTGATGAACTACTTTCCAATAAGGGAGTAGATACAGTTATCTCATCAAGTTCTACTTTCCTCCCACTCACTTCTTTCGAGAGAAACTCCTTCTCTAGAAAGGATCCATTCTTAGCAACGAATGTCTTGCCTTCGGATCTGTGATAGAAGGTGTACCCAACAGTCTCTTTTGGGTATCCTATGAAGACACATTTCTCCGATTTGGGTTCGAGCTTATCTGGTTGAAGTTTCTTCACATAAGCATCGCAACCCCAAACTTTAAGAAACGACAACTTTGGTTTCTTGCCAAACCACAATTCATAAGGCGTCGTCTCAACGGATTTTGATGGTGCCCTATTTAACGTGAATGCGGCCGTCTCTAAAGCATAACCCCAAAACGATAGCGGTAAATCAATAAGAGACATCATATATCACACCATATCAAGTAAAGTACGATTACGACGTTCGGACACACCATTTCGTTGTGGTGTTCCAGGAGGCGTGAGTTGCGAAACTATTCCACATTGTTTCAAGTGTAGGCCAAACTCGTAACTCGGACTATGCCAGTGACAAGGTTGATACAAAGTCCACTTAGGGTACTTGTCAATTTCTTGGTAGATCTCTTGTGTCTTGGTCCTCCAAGAAACAAAACTCGGTATCCTTATCCACCGCTGAAGTGGAATACACTGCCGACGGTTCATGTTGTGCTCAATTACTTTGGATGACCCAAACTCTTAAATATTATGGGATATATGTGAAAAATGTTCCATTGCTTTGTGACAATGAAAGTGCTATTAAGATTGTTCACAATCCCGTGCAACATTCTCGAACTAAGCATATTGAGGTTCGTCATCATTTCATTCGAGATCATGTTGCTAAAGGTGACATTAACCTTAAGCATGTTCGTACCGATAAGCAATTGGCGGATATATTCACCAAACCACTTGATGAGAAAGTATTTTGCCAGTTGAGAGGTGAATTGAACATCATTGATGCTTCAAACTTGGAGTAGGAACTCCATTTGGATACATGCAAGGCATGAGCCTACGACTAATCCTTGATATTTCTCTTATGATGATAATCATATGTCTTGGATATATTTGCACCCTTGCATGTTATTTAACCCTTGTAGGTACTTGGATGGATATAAATCTATGAGATTGCAACTCACTGACATCTTGAGCAATCTCTACATCACCAAGTCTCTACAATATGGTGGTTGAAGACAAGGAAGCATGAAACCCTTCAAATATATCCTTTGACAAATTCCTATATCAAATTTCATGATTGTCATTTTGGATGCACAAGTGTTATTCCTTACAAAACTAATTCATGTAGGTAGATGAACTTCAATTACAAGTGGTGCTCCCAATGAACTACATCAACCTTGAGCATCCCACACAAGTTCAACTACATGATCAAGATCAACACCACCATCCAAGGTATGTTATTCCATCTTAGAGAAGCTTTACCCCAAGTCATGTGTCAAAGCAGCTCAACAAGATGTGAATACATCAAAATGCTTAAACAAAAAAATGGCAACCCCATTTTGATCTTAAACGATGAGTATGACCTATGATCAAGTGTCTTCACTTGACTCCTAAGTCAATATACTCTAACGTAGGTGACTTTGTCGCCGACCAATTCTAGATGAAGTCCTCTAGTGTTTCTCCTGATCTTGCATTTGTCTCATGCATATTTGTTTCCCTTTTCAAAAAAAACTTCATCTAGATTTCTTCTTTTTTATTTCTGTTCTGCATTTCCTGCATCCAATTCATTGCAAATCCTTTAGTTAATTCCCTGCAAATCCTTGTGAGATCTTGTTTGCTTAGTGAGCTGAGGTGACAAGTGCTTTTTCTCTGTAGTAAGCTCGGACACACTGACTTGTCACTTTCGGTCGAACCGAACTAATTCAGTGCCACCGAAGGAAATAACTCGGTGTAACCGATTTCAACACTGAGAAAACTATTTGTCACTTGCTTCCTACACATTTTGTTCCGGCTCCACTCGATGATTCTAATCCTCTACCAGCACCTTATCTTTCCCTGCTACTTTGCTCTGTGACTCAAGGACCACACCAATTTTGATTCACACTCCAGAAGATCCCTTCTTGTAAATTGATGTGAAAGGGAGAGAGAGAGCTCACATCAAAGCTTAATCATATAAAAAGGGGGAAAGAGAGATAAATAATCACATCAAAGAGAGACCCCAGTTGCTTGGTATTCAAAGAGGAGAGAAGTCACATGTCTTTAGAGGGCAAGACATGTTCATGTTTTTTTGTGTTGTTTGTGTGTTTGCATTTGCTCTGATTTTCTATTCCCTGTCTTCTCCCAATATCCCATATAAGATTCAGGGGGAGCAAGACATCCAAGGGAAGGAAATCTTCGAATTCATTGCATATCTTTACCTTTGGGGACATGTCTACACTCAAATAGAGTACCTAGTACTCACTCTCTAGATGTCATCCCAATCTTGGTACTTTTGTGGTTTGCTGCTTGCTCTGTTTAATAGATGTTTCTGTGTTGTCTAACCTTGTTTAATCAGGTTCATCTCTTCCAAAGCTAGCTCAAAACCACAAGGTAAGTATATGCATCACACTCATGTGCATGAGGATCTCTTGCTGATGTACATATTGTTTGCAAGAAGGACTCATGAGCATGAAGGTACATTTCCTATATTCACACCATTTGCTTTGATGCATATAGCCAAGATACATGTAACTCATTGCTTGCTCTGTCATGATTATGCACTCACATGATCTTATGTTCCATATTTACATGATTGCATACATGTAGGGGGAGCTTACGCATGTTACATGTCCTTCCAAAGCTTTACCTGCCTTTCTCTATATCTTTATCTAAAGCTTTGATGTATGTTGTCATCAAGTACGAAAAAGGGGGAGATTGAAAGGTCAAGTGCTCCCTGGGTGATTTTGGTAATTAATGTCAACATATCTCTTGTTGGACTAATACTTTTATCTAGTATATTTCAGATAAGTCCAACAATGGAGTGGCATGGACAAGAGGATGTGGAACCCTTTCAAGATGCTAAGGACAAAGGATTGGCTCAAGCTCAAAGCTCAGGACTCTACATTCTATTTTGCCAATCAAAGATCACATTGAGTCCATAGGAAAGCCAATACTATTAAAAGGGGATGATGTGTTGCTTAATGGCTTGCTTGCTCAAAGTGCTTAGTGATATGCTCCAAAGCCCTCAACCACTTTCTCATATCCACATATGTCCCAAACCAAAAGTCAAACTCGGCCCCACCGATTTGATCTATCAGGCGCCACCAAGTTCATTTGACATAGCCACTGCCAGAAACCCTAATCAATTTGGTCTCACCGATGGGATCTCGGTCTCACCGAGATGGGCTTGCAAACTCTCTGTTGCCTATTGCAATAATTTCGGTCTCACCGAGAACATGCAATCGGTCCCACCGAGTTTGCTTGACCAACTCTATGTTTTCCTTATTACCAAAATCTGTCCCACCAATTTTGTGTAATCGGTGAAACTGAGATGAGGTTTTACCCTAACCCTTGCACACAGGTCCCACCAAGTTGGTCGTATCGGTCCCACCAAAATGCCCAACAGTCACATTATGAACTAAATCGGTCTAACCGAGTTTTCTGATTCGGTCCCACCGAGTTTGGTAAATTGTGTGTAACGGTTAGATTTTGTGTGGAGGCTATATATACCCCTCTACCCTCTCCTCATTCGTGAGGAAAGCCATCAGAACATGCCTACACTTCCAGCATTCATTTTCTGAGAGAGAACCACCTACTCATGTGTTGAGGCCAAGATATTCCAATCCAACCATATGAATCTTGATCCCTAGCCTTCCCCAAGTTGCTTTCCACTCAAATCATCTTTCCACCAAATCCAATCCTATGAGAGAGAGTTGAGTGTTGGGGAGACTATCATTTGAAGCACAAGAGCAAGGAGTTCTTCAACAACACACAATCTATTACCTTTTGGAGAGTGATGTCTCCTAGATTGGTTAGATGTCTCTTGGGAGCCTCCGTCAAGACTGTGGAGTTGAACCAAGGAGTTTGTACGGGCAAGGAGATTGCCTACTTCATGAAGATCTACCCTAGTGAGGCAAGTCCTTCGTGGGTGATGGCCATGGTGGGATAGACAAGGTTGCTTCTTCGTGGACCCTTCATGGGTGGAGCCCTCCGTGGACTCGCGCAACCATTACCCTTCGTGGGTTGAAGTCTCCATCAAAGTGGATGTACGATAGCACCACCTATCGGAACCACGCCAAAAATCTTCGTGTCTCCAATTGCGTTTGCACACTCCAATCCCATCCCTTTACTTTCTTGCAAGTTGCATGCTTTACTTTCCGCTGCTCATATACTCTTTACATGCTTGCTTGAATTGTATTGTGTATGCTTGAAATTGTGTTAATCTACCACCTCAACTTGAAAAACCTAAAAACTGGCAACTTTGTGTGTCGAGGGTCTATTCACCCCCCTCTAGACACCTCTTCTCGATCCTTTCAGAAGATCCTCAAGCCATGAAACATAATGACTTGTCTCCTCGCAGTTTTGTTCAGCCCCGGGACAGTAGTAGGTCATGTCTACCAAGCGCCAGACATGTTTGCTTGAATGGAAATAAGCTGTCAATAGAAATTAGTTGTCAACTATTTTTGAATAAACAATATCCAAGACATAAATGTGGTTGAGAAACTTACATAATGGTAGAACTGGAGGTGTCTGCACATCGACCCAGATGTCAATATTATCTTCAATATCATCTTCCGGACGAATATCAAAGGTGATAAGCATATCAAGCTCAAATGCATAAGCCTTGCATAGTGCTCTCCATTGTTTGCATTCAAAATGGGTGTAGGTGTCTGTATTGTATAATTTTGCGAGAAAACTATAACCATGCTCGGTCCTCAAGTTAACTCTTTTTACCTCCATAGTTTTTGTAGTACTGAAACCAACTTTATCCAAGACATATATTCTTGCATGGCAGGGGATACGCTAGTAGAATAGTAAAAAATTTAAATTATAAGTTGAAGTAAAAGAAGCAGAAGTCATGCTTAATTATGAAAAAAGACTTGTCGTTGTGACTTACTGTATCCACTTCGAAGTTCTCATCTAGCTTGATGCTGAAGCGCCTACCACCAACTAGGTGAGGTCTGTCGCACAGGCGGCGCTCGTCTTCGTAGTATTCGCACATACCGAATTTCCTTTCACTAACGTCGTCAGACATTTCCTATGTTCATATAGTTGAAACAGACGTGCATTCAATAAGCAAAACTAAATCATAAAACGAATTAGTATTCAAATTAGCAAGCATTCAATAAGAAAACTAAATCATCTCTTGCGTCCGTACATCGTCGAATATTATCACTAATCCATCTTGAATAGTATCATACATATAACATCACTAATACAGCTAGAACCCTAGCGAACGACAGGTATCGGCGCGGGCGGTTGACACCCAAAGAGAAGGAACCATCACAGGATCATAGCTCTAGTGAGATCCCCGAAGAACCATCCAGGTACTGTTGAACCTGCCCTCCAACGCAACCATGTAGCGACGGACGTGCTCATCCTCCTCGCTGACACGGTGAGATACCACCTCCATGGTGGACGAAGGCCTCCCCACCATCACTGGCCTACGCGACCGCCACCAAAGAAGGTCTGGGTCGACGACGGGCTGCCTCCTCACCAAGCTGCGCGCCCCGGAAGGTAGCACCTCCCAGTACCAGCCAGGCGGAGCCCAGTCCCGGACATGGCCCCTAATCAAGCAAGCCTCCTCCGCCGAGTCGACGACGTGGATGCGGGCTAGGCATCATCGACATCGAGAACAAATGCTTAATTATGAAAACAAAATTAATAAACACTTAGCAAAATTTGGCATGACCTTTGCTAAAAGCATGACATATCGAGCGCGTGAAAGTTTCCATAACATAAACGAATCGACATTCTGGCAAACGCCACTCTGAAAAATATGACATTTCTAAAATGTGACATGTTCTAAATATGACATGTCCACTGCAAATTTGCATATAATAGGAAAAAATACTTTAACTAATTGCTTTAACTAAATAAATACCTAGAATTTGTTAACTACACCTAAAACAACTAAAACACCCAGAATTCTGTTAAATACACCTAAAACACCTAAATTCTATTAACCTAGATAAATTTCTGTCCTAATTTAAAAACCTAGCTAATTAAAAAAACCTACGGTTCATACTACCTAATTTGTCCTAGCTAGGGTTCGATCATAACCTACATAATTCTAAGAACCTACATTTTTTCAACTACATTGGGTTCAAAATATCTACTCCCTAATAACTATAACTAGGGAGGGAGAGAGGGAGGAGGAGGAAGGAGGGAGGAGTACCTCTTGCTGGAGGAGGAGGGCCGGCGCGGGGGGCGGCCAGCCGGGGAGGAGGGCCGACGCGGGGGAGGGCGACCGTCGGGGGAGGACGGTCGACGCGAGGGAGGAGGGCCGGCGTAGGCGAGGGCGGCGACCGAATCAAGCGGGGATTGAGGGAGAGTGTGAGCGTGATTGTGAGTAAGTGAGAGAGAGGGGCGCGCGGGCCGGCGCGGGGAGAAGCAGAGGTGGGCTTAGCAGCAGCGTGGGAAGGGGGGGGGGGCAGCACTACAGCTAAAGGGGCCGAGAGTGTGGCCCATTAGCAGCAGCGCTGGGCGGGAAACCACGCGCTACTGCTAACATGCGCTTGCAGCACTGGTTTTGTTAGGCGCTACCGCTAAACAACAGTAGCGTGGGGTATTTACCCAACGCTACTGCTAAATGTCTACCTATAAGCATTTTCCTAGTAGTGGTATCGGGTGCTTCCATCCATGGGTACTCCTGGTGCTCCAAGTCAAGAAAATATTTTTAAATATTTTTAAAAATTCCAAAAAAATATGCCTGTTCACAAGGAATGTGACTACAACCCCTAAAAATTTCAGGTCCAAACTTGAAACGAACATTGAGAAACAAAAAAAAAGTGAAATCTAGCATGAATAGTGTAAAAAAGACAAAAGGCAACATTGACATTGTTCACATTTGGATTTGTTTTTTTTTTGTTTCTCAGCGTGCGTTTCGATCGGACCTAAAATTTTTAGGAGTTGTAGTCACATTCCCTGTGAACATTCACATTTGTTTCTGGATTATTTAGAAACATGAAAAATATATGTTTTCTTGACATTGGAGCACCAAGGCTGGGAGCAACCTGTACTTTCCCATGGTCGACAATCTCCGTTACCACCTATTGGGGCAGCAGGCTCATCCGGCTCTTCAATACTCTTAAGGTTATTGTATATATCTTGTACACGATGACGAAAATTTCACATTGAGCTAAAGTAGAAAACTTGGGAGGGCTTGATGAAGGCATGTAGCTTTCAGTTTTACGAGGGGTCATTGTCTGTTCTTATGGTTTCACATTTTTAATCCAACATAATTTGTTCAATTAAGCAATAAAGTCAGATCCTATACACAATGTAGAAAAAGGAGTATCAAAATAGTAATTACAAAGTTGAAAAGATGGGACAGTCACACAAATGGTTATTATGCGACAAATGCAAAAAGGTCTCTTCAGCAACCATCTGCTATCATCGTCGACATCGGTTGGGCTTTTCTGATGCACCTTTCTCCCACTTGGAAATTTAGCAAGCACTCATGTCTACAATGAACACGGCAGAAAATTCAGACCGAGCTGGTGGCTAGATCTCTAACCTCCAGAAGTCATTTTACTATCATTGTTGTCAAAACAAGTCCACTTCGTTGTCAAATTAATAAATATAGTGTCCTTTCAATTTTGCTTTGCTTAATTTGGATGCAAACGATTTCCCATTGATGCATGCTGACGTGCAAGAAAGACTAAGAACAGATCTTCACATTGATTCGCACCAAACAAATTAAAATAAGGATAGACACATTGTAACCTATGTCAACATAATAACCCAAATATGCAGGGGGCGCTGATAGTGCTGGTGCCCTGATGACCAGGGTGCGGTATTGTGGCCGTGTCAAAGTGAGGAGCGCCCATAGTCCGGCCCTGAATATGTAACCATATTTGTGAACTTTGTTAACAAATTTGGTGACGTGCCTTATGTGATTGTTTAATCCTAAACAGATCTACTACACGCCTCAGATATAGTTCTAAAAGCACGCACGTCTCGATCCAATCTCGATATCTCATGCACGTACGTGGTACGTCCATCCTGTTGATGCAGTGCACATATACGATAGCTTCTCCACAGCGCGCTTGCATGCACATCTACGTACGCTAACCAATTTTTTTCTTTTTACAAAAGCACGCAAAATTGTGTGCCTAAGCTTTACTTAGCTTTATAGAAGGCAGAGGATAAATTACAAGAAATACGCTAACCAATTTTAATCAATAGCATCACGAGCGAATCGTACTCTGTAGAAATACGTACTGGCCGGGGCACGGAACGGTTTATTTATTCGTGGCCGGACATGGTGGCTGGGACTAGCCATATATTCAGTAATGTCACCACTCACCATCCAAGCTAGGATTGATCAAAGTACGTATTAGTACAACCGTGCATTTTACCTTTAATTATTTCTGGTTGGTGACGTCTGACATACTATATGCATGCACACATGTGACCACACAAAAAGAGCAACAGATATGATCATGTTTTATAAAGACTTTTGCACGGAGTGTCTTAACTCTGCTGTCGGTGTTTTGATCGCCACGGATTGGCTGTACGGGTTAATTAACTGGGCCCGGAGGAGAAGTAAAACGTACGCATTGCCGAACTTCTTTTTCTTGCCCCACATTTTTAACACTTCAGAGCGACACGGTAAACATATATAAGCACCCATATTAGCCAATCCCTGGCTAGTTAACCATGCAAACAACTCAAAGGATATACAACAACAATACAACCAACCTGCAGGTACTATATGCAAACTGAGCATAGATCAGATGGTAGGGTTCCTTGTGGTGAAATCAACCCACAAGGTTTCAAGTCCTAGACTTAAACACCGGCGCTGGCATGTCACAGTGATGACTTTATTGATTTTGAGAAGACATGTCGGCTTCATATCTTAAAGGTGCCCATGAGGATAAGAATGAATGTACATACGTGTATATAAACATCTGCTTTTGTATTGTGTTAAAAAAAA
>NC_041385.1:812254986-812255468 GCF_002162155.2 Triticum dicoccoides
AAAAAAAAGTTATAGGCCATCGACACACGAGTCACACTGGAACTGCATGCGCCCCTATGTAAGTAGCGCACATCCACTACACGCCATGATTTAATATATACTATCTCCATTACAAATAATAAGATGTAGCTTATCAAAATGTCTTATAGTTTGGAATGGAGGTAGTATAATCCCTCTACGTCTTGACTAGTATCATTAGAGTATCTAATTCCCTCGAATATGAGAGCTATGAGCGCTCTGGCTGAGAGGATAAAAATGGACCACGTCTATTAGTGTTTGATTTGTGGTACTCTTTGCCCGCTTGGGTCAACCATCCAATAACATGTGTTCAACACTTTATGGGTTATGTGTCACTTATTTTTTTAGGTGAAAAAAGTTACATGTAACTAATGTACATTTAGTTTTTTTAACACAGTACAGATACAAGCGCTTATATACACACGCATACAATCATCTCACATCTCTATGAACACACACCCTAT
>NC_041385.1:812255478-812334174 GCF_002162155.2 Triticum dicoccoides
CTTATGAGCGCCTCGAGAGACCGATCCAGCATATCATCCTGAGATTGACGAAATCACTACATGCGTCTTATTGTCAAAGGGGATGTCACCTCTCACTAAACATGCATCGCCGAAAATTATGAAATAAATTCAGAAAAATGTGAATACCAGTACTTAAATCACTAGAGTATCTCCCTCGAATGTGAGAGCTGTGAGCGCTCCGGCTGAGAGGATCAAAATGGACCACGTCGATTAGTGTTTGACTTGTGGTACTCTTTGCCGCTTGGGTCAACCATTCAATAACATGTGTCCAACACTTTATGGGTTATGTGTCACTTATTTTTTTTAGGTGAAAAAAGTTACGTGTAACTAATGTACATTTAGTTTTCCAACACGGTGTAGACACACGCGCTCATATACACATGCATACTGACGATGCCATGGACCTAGGGTAGGGTCATAGGCCTGACCTATACGCCCTACCCAAGGTCACTACCCTAGAATCAAGGACACTCAAAGTATAACAAGAAATACCGACTGAAGTAGCCATGGAGTGCAATCCACTCGACCAGTCACCTCACTCGGATACCCCCAATATCACTCGACCAAGATGAAGTCATTCGACCATACAGGAAACCACTCGAAGTACAGAAGACCTAGAGTCACTCAGGATGGCAACGGTCAGGCGTTCACTCCGTAGTCTTAAAGATCATTAATAACACTTTATAGCCGGCGTTACCAGTAACCCCTGTCTTAATGTGCATTGAACCCTGTAATGGGGGATGGCTGGGGTCCTGGCGCACTCTATATAAGCCACCCCCTCCTCTGGGACAAGGGTTCGCACCCTTTGTAACACACACACACACCCATATTCCAGTCGACCGCCTCAGGGCTTCGAGACGTAGGGATTTTACCTCCTCTGAGAGGGGCCTGAACTCGTAAACTCGTGTGTACAACCTCCCCGTAGCTAGGGCCTTGCCTCCTCATACGTACCCCCTACTCTTACTGTCAGACTTAGTACCACGACAGTTGGCGCCCACCTTGGGGCAAATCGTCTTGGCAACTTCCGGCGAGGTTGCATTTTTTCCGATCTTCATCAACATGGTTTCCAGTGGTGGTTTGGTCATGGGCCGCAAGTTCCGACTCGGCGCGCTCACTTTCGTCGTCGATGACTCCGCCTGGCTCCAAGAAGCCCCCCTCGATGTCGAGGCTCTTCTGATCCGCGGGGTGTCGCACTTCCACTTGAGTGCCTGTGACGTTCTTCTACGACAGCCGTCGACTCCGTATCGGTCGAC
Organism: Triticum dicoccoides; assembly: GCF_002162155.2. Classification (NCBI taxonomy): domain Eukaryota; kingdom Viridiplantae; phylum Streptophyta; class Magnoliopsida; order Poales; family Poaceae; genus Triticum; species Triticum dicoccoides. The sequence goes on from NC_041385.1 coordinate 812,256,753, forward strand.
CTTCACATCGTCTGCTCACTCCGCTGGTCGCCGCCGCAAGCGACCCGGTCGGTCGCGGTTCCAGCAATGGGTAAAGCATGCGGTGGCCCGTTAGACGGCCACCCCTCAAGTCGCGGCGATCGAGCCTGACGAATTTCACTACGGTCCAGTCGACCTGTCGACTGGCTCTACGGATACTTTTTCCGAGCGCGGGAGTTGTGACCCCGCGGCAGAAGTTCTCATGGTCGACTCCCATCGCAGCCCTCCCGGGTTTCGCCGCAATGGCGACGGCCCGTCATACGACTACGATGAGTACGAGCCCCAACCTCTCAATTCGCAACAAAGGGAAGAGTTGCATCGCTGTAACGTGGAGGCACTCCAGACCCCCATCATGGGGGAAACCGCTGAGGCTCGGTCCTTGGAGGCTGCGTGCCTAGCCACGCTGGCTGAGCGCGCGCTTCTGGAGAACCTCCAACATTCTCTCGACGAACACGCCTGTTGACTGATTCACGAATCCAGTCAACGCCAACGACAGTTGTTTCCGCCTGAACCCCAGGTATACCGCACTCCGATCCAGAATCTTACATCTGCTGCACGTATAGCAGATTCTATTCAGCCGTCCCGTTCAGAAGCTGGAAGAGGCTTGGAATAGATCCGAGCGCTGCTCCGGGCAGCAGGAGAGCAAAACTCCGCCGTTTGCCAGTCGTGGAACTGGATCCACAGCAGGTCAGTAATGGCAGATATAGTTCGGTCAGCACATAGTACTGGGTCGCCTTTGCGACGTGGAGATCATGATCGCCATCGTGATCGGCACCTGGGAAGAGCTAATGGAGAGTTTGATCGTGCGTATGCCCGTGACAACCACCATCGAGTGCCTTTGCCCCCTCCGAGGAACGGGTCATACGCGCCCCGACAGTATGACAACAGGCACCCGTATGGTAATGACCGCAGAGTTCCAATCGACCCAAGAGAGCCTGGGTTCGACGCAAGGTCAGTCCTTGAACAAGGTTTGGTCGACCGGAACAGAGCATACAGAGAAGGGTTGGATAGAGATAGACCCGGTGGAAGCAGGGTGCATGTTTCCGGCCCCGAGTGCTTCGGAAGAGCCATCTGAGCTGCTGAGATCCCTCACAACTTCAGGTTGGTGATTGGCGTCAGCAAGTTCACCGGAGAGTTGAAGCCTGACACTTGGTTGGAGGATTACCGAGTGGCTGTGCACATTGGTGGCGGCAACAATGAGGTGGCTATGAAGCACCTCCCTTTGATGCTTGAAGGTTCTGCCAGAGCTTGGTTGAATCAGTTGGCCCCTGGGAGCATTTTCAATTGGGAAGAATTAGCCCAAGTGTTTACAAAAACATTTGAAGGCACCTGCAAGCGACCTGCTGGTTTGACAGAATTGCAGCATTGTGTGCAGAAACAAAATGAGACCTTGATATACTATATCCATAGGTGGACCACCCTTCATCACACAGTGGAGAATGTGTCGGAACACCAAGCAGTTTGTGCCTTTAAAGAAGGCGTTCATTACAGAGAGCTTAATCTGAAGTTCAGTCGGACCGGAGACATGTCTCTGACTCGGATGATGGAGATTGCCACTCGGTACGCTAACGGCGAAGAGGAGGACCGACTCCGGAGCGATAAAAATAAGTCAGTCGCCCAGGATACCGGAGGAGGAAATTCTAGTCGGAAGCAGAAACGGAAAGCTGAGGTCGCAGGTCCTGCTGAGGCAGCAGTTTTGAATGAAGGGAAGTTCAAGGGGAAGCCTAAAGAGCCTTGGACCCCTAAAAAGTGAAAGATCAAGCAGGAACTGATGTGCTTGATTTACCATGTCATATACACACCAAGAAGGATGAAGAGAGAAATCTAATTCTTCCCAAGCATACCACTCGACAGTGTCGACTCCTGATTCAGAGCTTCAAAGAGAGCCAACCCAGTGAAAAGGACAAAGAGTCCAAGAAGGAGGAGGACAAAGAGGAAGATGGTGGTTACCCCGATGTTAATGCCACTTTGGTGATTTTTGCTAACCTCGAGAGCAAAAGTTGACTGAAGGTTATAAACAGAGAAGTAAACATGGTTGCTCCGGCAATGCCAACATAATTGAAGTGGTAAAACCCCCTATTACATTCGACCATTCCGACCACCCAGCACACGTTGCTACCCCTGGGCGATAAGCATTGGTGGTCGACCCAGTTGTTGGGGGCACCCGACTGACCAAGGTTCTAATGGACGGTGGCAGTGGATTGAATATATTGTATGCTGAGGCCCTCCGGGGGATGGGCATTCCGATGTCCAAGCTCAGTGAGAGCAACATGAGATTCCATGGTGTCATCCCAGGAAAAAAAGCCGATTCACTCAGTCAGATCACTCTTGATGTGGTTTTCGGTGATTCCAAGAATTACCGCAAGGAAAAGTTAACATTTGAGGTAGTGGATTTTGACAGTGCCTATCATGCCATTCTAGGCAAACCTGCTTATGCTAGTTTCATGGCTTGACCGTGTTACGTGTACCTTAAGTTGACGATGCCTGGCCCCGGAGGTGTGATCACTGTCACTGGAAATCGGCAGAGAGCAGAAGATTGTCTCCAGAAAGGTTCAAAGATCACTGATGAACAGATGGCAGCAGTAGATTTTCAAGAATACCAGAAGAATGCAGATTCGAGTGATTTGTTGTGTGCCAAGAGGCCTGCCTCGGAGTCCGCATTTCAGTCGGCCGGCGAAACAAAGCCAGTTCACATACACCGGACCGACCCATGCTGCTCCGACTCTGTAACACCCACGATGCGGCTATATCTCCCACGTGTCGAGGCACGACTTAGAGGCATAACCGCATTGTGGTTTTGTTGCAAGAAGGGTCATCTTCACACAATCCCATGTAATGAAGAAGAAAGGGATAAATAGAGTTGGCTTACAATCGCCACTTCACACAAAGATCATATGATTCATACATCAATCAGAGTACACACATAGTCTGACTACGGACAAATCCAAATGAAAAGAAGATAACCCCAAATGCTAGATCCCCGATCGTCCCAACTGGGCTCCACTACTGATCATCAGGAAAAGACACGTAGTAATGGCCAAGGACCTCGTCGAACTCCCACTTGAGTTCGGTAGTATCACCTGCACTGGTATCATCGGCACCTAGAACTGTTTGTAGTATCTTGTGAGTCACGAGGACTCAGCAATCTCAAAACCCGCGAGATCAAGACTATTTAAGCTTAAGGGTAGGACAAGGTAATGAGGTGGAGTTGCAACAATTGATAAGCAAAATATGGTGGCTAAAGGCGAGTACAAGAGTAAGAAGAGAAACTACGCAACGGTCGTCATCTAGAAGTGATCAAGAAGTGATCCTGAAGACTACTTATGTTCAAACATAACCCAAACCGGGTTCACTTTTTGGACTCTGCCGAGACGAGACCATCACGGCAACACACACGGTTGATGTGTTTTAATTAAGTCAAGTGTAAAGTTCTCTACAACCGGATATTAACAAATTCCCATCTGCCACATAACCGCGGGCACGACTCTCGAAAGTTTAAACCCTACAGGGGTGTCCCAACTTAGCCCATCACAAGCTCTCATGATTAATGAAGGATATTCCTTCTCCCGGAAAGATCCGATCAGTCTCGGAATCTCAGTTACAGGACATTTTGACAATGGTAAAACAAGACCAGCAAGACCGCCCAACTGTGCCAACAAATCCCGATAGGAGCTGCACATATCTCGTTCTCAGGGCACACCGGATGAGACATCCTACGAGTAAAACCAACCCTCAAGTTTCCCCGAGGTGGCCCTGTAGTCTACTCGGTTCGGACCAACACTCAGAGAAGCACTAGCCCCCCCCCCCCGGGGGGGGGGTGTTAAAATAAATATGACCCTCGGGCTCGCGAAAACCCAAGGCAAATGTAACAGGTTATTAGGCAAATGTAAAACCAAGGTTGGGCCTTGCTGGAGGAGTTTTATTCAAAGCGAACTGTCAAGGGGTTCCCATAAACCCAACCGCGTGAGGAACGCAAAATCAAGGAACATAACACCAGACGGAAACTAAGGCGGCAAGAGTGGAACAAAACACCAGGCATAAGGCCGAGCCTTCCACCCTTTACCAAGTATATAGATGAATTAATTAAAATAGGAGTTATTTGATACGTTTCCAACGTATCTATAATTTTTTATTGTTCCATGCTATTATATTACCCCTTTTGGATGTTTATGGGCTTTATTTTACACATTTATATCATTTTTGGGACTAACCTACTAACCGGAGGCCCAACCCGTATTACTGTTTTTTGGCCTATTTCAGTATTTCGAAGAAAAGGAATATCAAATGGAGTCCAAACGGAATGAAACCTTCGGGAGCGTGATTTTTGGAATGAACGTGATCCAGAGGACTTGGAGTGCAAGTCAAGAAGCAACCGAGGGCTCCACGAGATAGGAGGGCGCCCCCCCTATAGGGCGCGCCCCTGTCTCGTGGGCCCCTCGGGTGGCCACCGACGTACCCCGAAAACATCCAGGGAGCCACCAAAACACAATTTCCACCGCCGTAACCTTCTGTACCCGCGAGATCCCACCTTGGAGCCTTCGCCGGCGCTCCGCCGGAGGGGGAATCGACCACGAAGGGCTTATACATCAACACCATAGCCCCTCCGATGAGTTGTGACTAGTTTACCACAGACCTACGAGTCCATAGTTATTAGCTAGATGGCTTCTTCTCTCTTTTTGGATCTCAATACAATGTTCTCCCCCTCTCTTGTGGAGATCTACTCGATGTAAACTCTTTTTGCGGTGTGTTTGTTGAGATCTGATGAATTGTGGGTTTATGATCAAGTTTATCTATGAATAATATTTGAATCTTCTCTGAATTTTTTATGTATGATTGAGTTATCTTTGCAAGTCTCTTCGAATTATCAGTTTGGTTTGGCCTACTAGATTGATCTTTCTTGCCATGGGAGAAGTGCTTAGCTTTGGGTTCAATCTTGCGATGTCCTTACCTAGTGACAGCAGGGGCAGCAAGGCACGTATTATATTGTTGCCATCGAGGATAAAAAAATGGGGTTTATGTCATATTGCTTGAGTTTATCCCTCTACATCATATCATCTTGCTTAATGCGTTACTCTGTTCTTTATGAACTTAATACTCTAGATGCAGGCAGGAGTCGGTCAATGTGTAGAGTAATAGTAGTAGATGCAAGCAGGAGTCGGTCTACTTGTCGCGGACGTGATGCCTATATACATGATCGTGCCTAGATAATCTCATAATTATTCGCTTTTCTATCAATTGCTCGACAGTAATTTGTTCACCCACCATAATACTTATGCTATCTTGAGTGAAGCCTCTAGTGAAACCTATGCCCCCGGGTCTATCTCTTATCATATTTGCTTCCAATCTACTTTTATTTGCATCTTTACTTTTTGCATCTATATTATAAAATACCAAAAATATATTTATCTTATCATATTATCTCTATCAGATCTCACTTTCGCAAGTGGCCATGAAGGGATTGACAACCCCTTTATTGTGTTGGTTGCGAGTTCTTTGTTTGTTTGTGTAGGTGCATGGGACTTTTGAGGAGCCTCCTACTGGATTGATACCTTGGTTCTCAAAAACTGAGGGAAATACTTACGCTACTATTGCTGCATCACCCTTTCCTCTTCAAGGAAACCAACGCAAGCTCAAGACGTAGCAATATTGTGATATCCCAACATAATCATGTTCCAACATGGAGCAATCTTCAACTTCACCTGGTAACATACCCAAACAACGGTTTGCTAGGAAAGTGGGTTAGAGGTTTGAAATGGCAATTTGGTAGGCATGATAAACAAGTGATAGGTAGCGCGACATAGCAATAGAATGAACAACTAGCAAGCAAATATAGAAGTGATATCGAGGGTAATGGTCATCTTGCCTGAGATCCCGCAAGGAAGAAGAACGAGTCCATTTAGTAGTCGAACCAACGTAGTCGAACGAAACCTCACGATCGCGACGAAACGAGAACTATCGAGAAGAAGCACAACCGGAAAGAAGCAAAAAACATGGTAAACAACCATCACATAAACATGGCACGATGCACAACCAAGTATGATGGATGACCGGTTTAAAAGCATGGCAAAGCAAAGTGCAACAAACAAAATTACAAGTTAAGTGGAGTTCAATATGCAACGAGTTGCATATCGACGAAACACCACATCCATTTATTTAGTTTTCTCTCGTTTATGTACCCAACAACATTAAATGTTATTAAACATGGCAAGGGGTGAAGCATAATAAAACTACCTAGCTAGGGAAGTTTAAATGAGGCCGGAAACAACAAACAACAATTCCGGAAAATCCCCATGTGCATAATTTGAGTTTGGTACTATTCTTCCTATTACATAATTTAAGAGTTGTTAAACATGCAAAGTAAGTGCACCAAGTTAAACTAGGCATTTTTCCACCCCATTTACATATAAAGTTTATTAAAATTGGAGCTACGGTTATTTAGTTATGAAATAAATCATTTTAGCATGGCATTTAAGAAAATTTAAACAAACAACATTTTAAACATTTCAAACATGGTTGAAAGTGGCATAATATGAAAGTACATGTAATTCCAAGCATTTTACATATAGAAAGTTTTTACATATGGTGCATGGTTATTTAGTTATTAAATGCATGAACAACAAGGGTTTTTCTGCAAAACAGCAGCTCTCCGGAAAATAGCTAAAATCGTAGACATGGAAAAAAAAACTACATCAGGCCGGATCTGCTGCATGTTGGGCCAACAGAGAGGAGGGGCTGGGGGTTTCTCACCATAGGCCATGGCCCGGTCGGTGGAGATGCTGCTGGCTGGAGCCGTGGTCAACGGGTGAAGGGGAGGTGCTGGGCTGTGCGATGCAGGCGGGGTGCAGTCAACGCAGGCAGGGGATCGAGCGGGACTTGGCACTGGCCTCGTCCTTGATGTAGAGGAAGCAGGGTGCGGAAGCAGAGCTCGGCTGCGGCTGGGCTCGAACATGGACTTGGCGACGGGGACAACCGGGACAGGAAGGAGAGGACGCATGGCGGCTCCGGGGACTTGGTGCGGATGAGACAAGGGAACGGCAGCGCGGCGGCGTTGGAGATGACCGGATCGGGCTGCCTTGGATGGCCGAGGCGCAACGGATCCAAGCAACGTGACGAAGTTTCAGGCGGCGGACGGGCGTCGAGGAGGTCGTCCATGGCGTTGCCTCCTGTGAAGGTGAGCGAGAGAGAGATCATGAGACGAGAGGGAGAAGGAGAAGAAAACGGGAAGGGCACAAGGGCGGCCTGGCAGGGGTGGTCTCTGGCAAGGTCGGCTGGCGACAAGGGACTCCATCGGGAGCTCCTCTCCCGTTCCAGATTGAGGAGGCTGGCGAGAAGGTGGTCTCAATCCGATCTGGATCGAGCACTGCACGAAGCTCAGGCGCGCTGGAGGTCGTCAGATCTCCATCTGGCGACCACAGATGGGTGGGTGGAAGGCTGGATCGGGGTTGGATTTGGTCGGCTGATTGGGGATCGAGAGGTGGCGTCCGAGTGGGTAGTAGAGGAAAACGAGGAGAAGACTTGTAGGCGCCGGATCCGAGAAGGAAGCTGGCGGCGGCGGAGGGATTGGATGGATGGGACTGATCCTAGGACTAGGGTTTGACCCGTTTATATATGCTGGTGGATTAGGTTAGGGGGTATTCGGTCTGTTCGATCGTAATCGGGCGGTCGAGAATGAATTGGCTAGGGAGTGCAAATAAGAAAATAGAGATGTTTTATAGATGTTTGGGGATGAGACAAACTCAACGGTAGCGATAGTCCGGGTTGGGTTTGGGGAAGCTTTCAGACGCGCGCAAGAGGTGGGGTCGGTGGTTGTGCAGAGAGGTAAGGTGATTTGACAAGAGGGAACTGAAAACACGGTTGGTCTCGGAAGGCCAACAAACACAACAGAGAGAAGCGAGGAGCGGCAACTACAAGTGGATGCAAGTTTTATGAAAACATGCAGATGCAATGCGCATGATGCTATGAGATGCATGACATGAACAAAATGCAAAACAAAAGACAAAAACCCAACCATGAAGGAAATAACATATCACATTGCCAGAAATGGCAAGAGTTGGAGTTACAATTATGGAAAGTTACATCCGGGGTGTTACAACACTCCACCACTACAAGAGGATCTCGTCCCGAGATCTAGGATGGCACCGGAGAGGAACGGAAGAGGAAGAGAAAAGGTAAAACTAAGTTGCTTCTTCGACAAATGGGTGAAACCAAAGAACCTTGAGAGGTTGAAAAGTTGAAAGAAAGAACACAACAGAGTTGAACACAATTGAGGGCACTGCGGTAGAAAATAGAAACAAGGAACACCATGTGAATCTTGGAGGTTGCAAAGCTATGAATGAAGAGTACAATGGACATGAAGGAATTGGAACCACTCTGGTTGAAACGAGATAAACAAGGAACAAGGAAGATCAAATTCGGACAACACTCCGGTTGAAAAGAGTTGCAAGACTTGATAAGATGAAAAGAACTTGAAAAGAGGACACAACACTTCGGTTAAATGGATAAGCATGAAAAGAACACGATCCTCAATTCAAGATGATGAGCGAAGAGAGCAACATCACAATGCCTCCGGAACAAAAGAGTGGAATGACAAGAACGAAGAAGTGAACAACAACTTCTACCACAGACGAATTTGAAAAACATCCTTACGGAGAAGGTTTGAACGGAGTTGTTGAAAAAACAACAACGAAAGCACAAGCTTGTTGTGGGCTTATGGAAAACATCTCAAGACTATGAGGTGACAACCAGCCACTAATGGAAACTATTGATTTGATTGAGAGCACCAAAGAGATGAAAAACTTCTTTCACCACGAGAATAGGTGGAAACTTGGATAGTCGATAGACACCACAATTAGCAACATTCCTAAGGGAAGGCTTTAAGTGAAATCTATACCAAGATAACTCCAACGAAGAGATTGATGGATTTAAAATACCTCATTCTTGACGACATGTGAATCACGAAACATGAATGGAAATTGTCAAGAATGATATAACACCATCTCCAAAGATAAGGTAGAAGGAATTGCACTTTGGAATGCAAGATGAAGAATACTTGAGCTTTTCCAAGAACAATCTTGAAGAACACTTCGATAATGAGTTTAATCTTTAGCGAACCACCATGTAGAGCCTCCATGAAGAACTCTGGTAATAAAAGGATGATCAAACGAAAGGAAAGTTGAAAACACAAGGTGAAGCCTTGCGATGATTTAGAAGGAGCTTCACGACGAGATAATGCAAAAAATTTGAACTCCAAAAAAGAAAAGATGAAGCATCTCGAACAGAGAAATGTGACATGATGAACAACTCTGGAAAGAATAAACTAGATCACTTGGATGAAACAATAATAAGAATTACGTTATGCGTATCCTTCACCAATTTAAATTGATGACAAGCAACGGATTTGGCACATTGGTTATTCTTCTTGAGGGATTGAAGAGAGATATAGCGCCAACTTGAAGAAGTCTTCGATGAATCACCAGGAGGATTGGCAAGAACGAATGAAATGATACGGTAACAAAGGAAGAGGAATCTCGAATGAACCACCGTAAGAATTGAAAAGGAACGAAGAAAAGATAAAGAAACACCGGGAAGAATTAGAAGAACAAATATGCTTGAGGGGATTTAGATACATGAGAACGAAGAGATCATGAACTAATCAGGGGATATTTGAATGATTCACCGTTAAGATTTGGATAACAAGAGCTGAAGGCTGAGAATGAGTAATATTAAAAAATGATGGCCTTCGGATGATCGAGAAAGGAAAGAAACTCATGAAATGCGTCGGATGGGTGAAAAGAATTCTCACAATCGAAAAGAATTATGAGAGGATGGCATCAGGCTAGAACCATGAATCTTCAAGAGAATGGACCAAGATTTAGGAGAAATCCTTCTTCGGTATTCAAATGTTGAGAATGAAGATGAGAACCACCATGAATTGTTGAGGCACTCCGGAATTAAGGATAGAAAGGTTGAACCAACGATGAAAAGAATATGAAAGCGAACTTAGAGAAATACATATGACTGATGATAATTCATTCTTACATCAAACTTGGAAAAGAATTTGTGAGTAACTCTGAAAAAATTAGAAGAGTCAGGTAAGATCCTGGGATAACCTGTGGATTAGGACCCACTAAAAGAAACACCATTGAACGAATTTTTGAAGATAGATTGCACCGGTTGAATTAAATGACTTGAAAGAGATAACAACCTCGAGATATCTTGAATGGATTAGGAATGAAAACACGAATCTCCTGAGATATCTTGAACACTCTGGATAAGAATAGAGAGAGGTGAATGATATGTCTCCAACGTATCTATAATTTTTGATTGTTCCATGCTATTATATTACCCCTTTTGGATGTTTATGGGCTTTATTTTACACAGTTATATCATTTTTGGGACTAACCAACTAACCGGAGGCCCAGCATGTATTGCTGTTTTTTTTGCCTATTTCAGTATTTGGAAGAAAAGGAATATCAAACGAAGTCCAAATGGAATGAAACCTTCGGGAGCGTGATTTTTGGAACGAACGTGATCCGGAGGACTTGGAGTGCAAGTCAAGAAGCTTGCGAGGCGGCCAGGAGCGGCCACCGACGTACTTCTTCCTCCTATATATACCTACGTACCCCGAAAACATCTAGGGAGCCAACGAAACACAATTTCCACCGCCGTAACCTTCTGTATCCGCAAGATCCCATCTTGTAGCCTTCGCCGGCGCTCCGCCGGAGGGGGAATCGACCATGGAGGGCTTCTACATCAACACCATAGACCCTCCGATGAGTTGTGAGTAGTTTACCACAGACCTTCGGGTCCATAGTTATTAGGTAGATGGTTTCTTCTCTCTTTTTGGATCACAATACAATGTTCTCCCCCTCTCTTGTGGAGATCTATTCGATGTAAACTCTTTTTGCGGTATGTTTGTCGAGATCCGATGAATTGTGGGTTTATGATCAAGTTTATCTATGAGAAATATTTGAATCTCCTCTGAGTTCTTTTATGTATGATTGAGTTATCTTTGCAAGTCTCTTCGAATTATCAGTTTGGTTTGGCCTACTAGATTGATCTTTCTTGCCATGGGAGAAGTGCTCAGCTTTGGGTTCAATCTTGCGGTGTCCTTTCCCAGTGACAGCAGGGGCAGCAAGGCATGTATTGTATTGTTGCCATCGAGGATAAAAAGATTGGGTTTATATCATATTGCTTGAGTTTATCCCCTCTACGTCATGTCATCTTTCTTAATGTGTTACTCTATTCTTTATAAACTTAATACTCTAGATGCAGGCAGGAGTCGGTCGATGTGTAGAGTAATAGTAGTAGATGCAAGCAGGAGTCGGTCTACTTGTCGCGGACGTGATGTTGGGGAACGTAGTAATTTCAAAAAATTTCCTACGCACACGCAAGATCATGGTGATGCATAGCAACGAGAGGGGAGAGTGTGTCTACGTACCCTCGTAGACCGAAAGCGGAAGCGTTATGACAACGCGGTTGATGCAGTCGTACGTCTTCACGATCCGACCGATCCAAGCTCCGAACGTACGTGGCCTCCGAGTTCAGCACACGTTCAGCTTGATGATGATCTACGGCCTCCGATCCAGCAGAGCTCCGGAGATGAGTTCCATCAGCACGACAGCGTGGTGACGATGTTGATGTTCTACCGGCGCAGGGCTTCGCCTAAGCTTCGCGATGATATGACCGAGGTGGAATATGGTGGAAGGGGGCACCGCACACAGCTAAGGAACGATCCGTAGATCAACTTGTGTGTCTATGGGGTGCCCTCCGCCCCCGTATATAAAGGAGCAAGGGGGGGAGGCCGGCCGGCCCCTTGGGCGCGCCAAGGGAGGAGGAATCCTCCTCCTAGTAGGAGTAGGACTCCTCCTTTCTTACTCCTACTAGGAGGGGGAAGGAAGGGGGAGAGGGGGAAGGAAAGGGGGGCGCCTCCCCACCTCCTATTCCAATTCGGACCAGAGGGGGGAGGGGGCGCGCGGCCCATGCTGGCCGCCCCTCTCTCCTTTCCCTTAAGGCCCATATGGCCCAATACTCTCCCGGGGGGTTCCGGTAACCCCTCCGACACTCCGGTTTTCTCCGAAATCACCCGGAACACTTCCGGTGTCCGAATATAGTCGTCCAATATATTAAACTTTATGTCTCGATCATTTCGAGACTCCTCGTCATGTCCGTGATCACATCCGGGACTCCGAACAAACTTCGGTACATCAAAACTTATAAACTCATAATAAAATTGTCATCGTAACGTTAAGCATGCGGACCCTACGGGTTCGAGAACTATGTAGACACGACCTAGAACCATTCTCGGTCAATAATCAATAGCGGGACCTGGATGCCCATATTGGTTCCTACATATTCTACGAAGATCTTTGTCGGTCAAACCGCATAACAACATACGTTGTTCCCTTTGTCATCGGTATGTTACTTGCCCGAGATTTGATCGTCGGTATCCAATAACTAGTTCAATCTCGTTACCGGCAAGTCTCTTTACTCGTTCCGTAATACATCATCTTTATAACTAACTCATTAGTTACAATGCTTGCAAGGCTTAGGTGATGAGTATCACCGAGAGGGCCCAGAGATACCTCTCCGACAATCGGAGTGACAAAACCTAATCTCGAATTATGCCAACCCAACGTGTACCTTCGGAAACACCTATAGAGCACCTTTATAATCACCCAGTTATGTTGTGATGTTTGGTAGTACACAAAGTGTTCTTCCGGTAAACGGGAGTTGCACAATCTCATAGTTGCAGGAACTTTGTATAAGTCATGAAGAAAGCAATAGCAATATACTAAACGATCAAGTGCTAGGCTAACGGAATGGGTCATGTCAATCACATCATTCTCCTAATGATGTGATCCCATTAATCAAATGACAACACATGTCTATGGTTAGGAAACATAACCATCTTTGATTAATGAGCTAGTCAAGTAGAGGCATACTAGTGACTATATGTTTGTCTATGTATTCACACATGTATCATGTTTCCGGTTAATACAATTCTAGCATGAATAATGAACATTTATCATGATATGAGGAAATAGATAATAACCTTTTTATTGCCGCTAGGGCATATTTCCTTCAGTCTCCCACTTGCACTAGAGTCAATAATCTAGATTACATAGTAATGATTCTAACACCCATGGAGTCTTGGTGCTGATCATGTTTTGCTTGTGAGAGAGGCTTAGTCAACGGGTCTGCAACATTCAGATCCGCATGTATCTTGCAAATCTCTATGTCTCCCACTTGGACTTGGTCCCAAATGGAATTGAAGCGTCTCTTGATGTGCTTGGTCCTCTTGTGAAATCTGGATTCCTTTGCCAAGGCAATTGCACCAGTATTGTCACAGAAGATCTTCATTGGTCCCAATGCACTAGGTATGACACCTAGATCGGAAATGAACTCCTTCATCTAGACTCCTTCATTTGCTGCTTCCGAAGCAGCTATGTACTCCGCTTCACATGTAAATCCCGCCACGACGCTTTGTTTAGAATTGCACCAACTTACTGCTCCGCCGTTTAATAAAAACACGTATCCGGTTTGCGATTTAGAATCGTCCGGATCAGTGTCAAAGCTTGCATCGACGTAACCATTTACGACTAGCTCTTTGTCACCTCCATATATGAGAAAGATGTCCTTAGTCCTTTTCAGGTATTTCAAGATTTTCTTGACCGCTGTCCAGTGATCCACTCCTGGATTACGTTGGTACCTTCCTGCCAAGCTTATTGCTAAGCATACGTCAGGTCTGGTACACAGCATTGCATACATGATAGAGCCTATGGCTGAAGCATAGGGAACATTCTTCATTTTCTCTCTATCTTCTGCTGTGGTCGGGCATCGAGTCTGACTCAACTTCACACCTTGTAGCATAGGCAAGAATCCTTTCTTTGCCTGATCCATTTTGAACTTTTTCAAAATTTTGTCAAGGTATGTGCTTTGTGAAAGTCCTATCAAGCGTCTTGATCTATCTCTATAGATCTTGATGCCCAGTATGTAAGCAGCTTCACCGAGGTCTTTCATTGAAAAACTTTTATTCAAGTATCCCTATATGCTATCCAGAAATTCTATATCATTTCCAATTAATAATATGTCATCTACATATAATATCAGAAATGCTACAGAGCTCCCACTCACTTTCTTGTAAATACAGGCTTCTCCAAAAGTCTGTATAAAACCATATGCTTTGATCACACTATCAAAACGTTTATTCCAACTCCGAGATGCTTGCACCAGTCCATAAATGGATCGCTGGAGTTTTCATACTTTGTTAGCACCTTTTGGATCAACAAAACCTTCTGGCTGTATCATATACAACTCTTCTTCCAGAAATCCATTCAAGAATGCAGTTTTGACATCCATTTGCCAAATTTCATAATCATGCAATGCAGCAATAGCTAACATGATTCGGACAGACTTAAGCATCGCTACGGGTGAGAAAGTCTCATCGTAGTCAACCCCTTGAACTTGTTGAAAACCTTTCGCAACAAGTCGAGCTTTATAGACAGTTACATTACCATCAGCGTCAGTCTTCTTCTTAAAGATCCATTTATTCTCAATGGCTTGCCGATCATCGGGCAAGTCAACCAAAGTCCATACTTTGTTTTCATACATGGATCCCATCTCAGATTTTATGGCCTCAAGCCATTTTGCGGAATCTGGGCTCATCATCGCTTCCTCATAGTTCGTAGGTTCATCATGGTCAAGTAACATGACTTCTAGAATAGGATTACCGTACCACTCTGGTGCGGATCTTACTCTGGTAGACCTACGAGGTTCAGTAGAAACTTGTTCTGAAGTTTCATGATCAATATCATTAGTTTCCTCACTAATTGGTGTAGTTGTCACAGGAACCGGTTCTTGTGATGAACTACTTTCCAATAATGGAGTAGATACAGTTATCTCATCAAGTTCTACTTTCCTCCCACTCACTTCTTTCGAGAGAAACTCCTTCTCTAGAAAGGATCCATTCTTAGCAACGAATGTCTTGCCTTCGGATCTGTGATAGAAGGTGTACCCAACAGTCTCTTTTGGGTATCCTATGAAGACACATTTCTCCGATTTGGGTTCGAGCTTATCTGGTTGAAGTTTCTTCACATAAGCATCGCAACCCCAAACTTTAAGAAACGACAACTTTGGTTTCTTGCCAAACCACAATTCATAAGGCGTCGTCTCAACGGATTTTGATGGTGCCCTATTTAACATGAATGCGGCCGTCTCTAAAGCATAACCCCAAAACGATAGCGGTAAATCAATAAGAGACATCATATATCACACCATATCAAGTAAAGTACGATTACGACGTTCGGACACACCATTTCGTTGTGGTGTTCCAGGAGGCGTGAGTTGCGAAACTATTCCACATTGTTTCAAGTGTAGGCCAAACTCGTAACTCAAATATTCACCTCCACGATCAGATCGTAGAAACTTTATTTTCTTGTTACGATGATTTTCCACTTCACTCTGAAATTCTTTGAACTTTTCAAATGTTTCAGACTTGTGTTTCATCAAGTAGATATACCCATATCTGCTCAAATCATCTGTGAAGGTGAGAAAATAACGATACCCGCCGCGAGCCTCAACATTCATTGGACCACAAACATCAGTATGTATGATTTCCAACAAATCAGTTGCTCGCTCCATAGTTCCGGAGAACGGCGTTTTAGTCATCTTGCCCATGAGGCACGGTTTGCAAGTACCAAGTGATTCATAATCAAGTGATTCCAAAAGCCCATCAGTATGGAGTTTCTTCATGCGTTTTACACCGATATGACCTAAACGGCAGTGCCACAAATAAGTTGCACTATCGTTAACAACTCTGCATCTTTTGGTTTCAACACTATGAATATGTGTATCACTACTATCGAGATTCAATAAAAATAGACCACTCTTCAAGGGTGCATGACCATAGAAGATATTACTCATATAAATAGAACAACCATTATTCTCTGATTTAAATGAATAACCGTCTCGCATCAAACAAGATCCAGATATAATGTTCATGCTCAACGCTGGCACCAAATAACAATTATTTAGGTCTAAAACTAATCCCGATGGTAGATGTAGAGGTAGCGTGCCGACCGCGATCACATCGACTTTGGAACCGTTTCCCACACGCATCGTCACCTCGTCCTTGGACAGTGCTCGCTTATTCCGTAGTCCCTGTTTCGAGTTGCAAATATTAGCAACAGAACCAGTATCAAATACCCAGGTGCTACTACGAGCTCTAGTTAGGTACACATCAATAACATGTATATCACATATACCTTTGTTTACTTTGCCATCCTTCTTATCCGCCAAATACTTGGGGCAGTTCCGCTTCCAGTGTCCAGTCTGCTTGCAATAGAAGCACTCAGTTTCAGGCTTAGGTCCAGACTTGGGTTTCTTCTCTTGAGCAGCAACTTTCTTGCTGTTCTTTTTGAAGTTCCCCTTCTTCTTCCCTTTGCCCTTTTTCTTGAAACTGGTGGTCTTGTTAACCATCAACACTTGATGCTCCTTTTTGATTTCTACCTCTGTGGCTTTTAGCATTGCGAAGAGCTCGGGAATAGTCTTGTTCATCCCTTGCATAGTATAGTTCATCACAAAGCTCTTGTAGCTTGGTGGCAGTGATTGAAGAATTCTGTCAATGACACTATCATCAGGAAGATTAACTCCCAGTTGAATCAAGTGATTATTATACCCAGACATTTTGAGTATGTGTTCACTGACAGAACTATTCTCCTCCATCTTGCAGCTATAGAACTTATTGGAGACTTCATATCTCTCAATCCGGGCATTTGCTTGAAATATTAACTTCAACTCCTGGAACATCTCATATGCTCCATGACGTTCAAAACGTCGTTGAAGACCCGGTTCTAAGCCGTAAAGCATGGCACACTGAACTATCGAGTAGTCATCAGCTTTGCTCTGCCAGACATTCTTAACGTCGTCAGTTGCATCAGCAGCAGGCCTGGCACCCAGCGGTGCTTCCAGGATGTAACTTTTCTGTGCAGCAATGAGGATAATCCTCAGGTTACGGACCCAGTCCGTGTAATTGCTACCATCATCTTTCAACTTTGCTTTCTCTAGGAACGCATTAAAATTCAACGGAACAACAGCACGAGCCATCTATCTACAAACAAACATAGATAAACAAAATACTATCAGGTACTAAGTTCATGATAAATTTAAGTTCAATTAATCATATTACTTAAGAACTCCCACTTAGACAGACATCTCTCTAGTCATCTAAGTGATTACGTGATCCAAATCAACTAAACCATAACCGATCATCACGTGAGATGGAGTAGTTTTCAATGGTGAACATCACTATGTTGATCATATCTACTATATGATTCACGCTTGACCTTTCGGTCTCCGTGTTCCGAGGCCATATCTGCATATGCTAGGCTCGTCAAATTTAACCTGAGTATTCTGCATGTGCAAAACTGGCTTGCACCCGTTGTAGATGGATGTAGAGCTTATCACACCCGATCATCACGTGGTGTCTGGGCACGATGAACTTTGGCAACGGTGCGTACTCAGGGAGAACACTTCTTGATAATTTTAGTGAGAGATCATCTTAAAATGCTACCGTCAATCAAAGCAAGATAAGATGCATAAAGGATAAACATCACATGCAATCAATATAAGTGATATGATATGGCCATCATCATCTTGTGCTTGTGATCTCCATCTTCGAAGCACCGTCGTGATCACCATCGTCACCGGCACGACACCTTGATCTCCATCGTAGCATCGTTGTCGTTTACGCCATCTATTGCTTCTACGACTGTCGCTACCGCTTAGTGATAAAGTAAAGCAATTACAGGGCGTTTGCATTTCATACAATAAAGCGACAACCATATGACTCCTGCCAGTTGCCGATAACTTCGGTTACAAAACATGATCATCTCATACAATAAAATATAGCATCACGTCTTGACCATATCACATCACAACATGCCCTGCAAAAACAAGTTAGACATCCTCTACTTTGTTGTTGCAAGTTTTTCGTGGCTGCTACGGGCTGAGCAAGAATCGTTCTTACCTATGCATCAAAACGACAACGATAGTTTGTCAAGTTGGTGCTGTTTTAACCTTCGCAAGGACCGGGCATAGTCACACTCGATTCAGCTAAAGTGAGAGAGACAGACACCCGCCAGTCACCTTTAAGCACGAGTGCTCGTAACGGTGAAACTAGTCTCGCGTAAGCGTACGCGTAATGTCGGTCCGGGCCGCTTCATCTCACAATACCGCCGAACCAAAGTATGACATGCTGGTAAGCAGTATGACATGTATCGCCCACAACTCACTTGTGTTCTACTCGTGCATATAACATCAACGCATAAAACCTAGGCTCGGATGCCACTGTTGGGGAACGTAGTAATTTCAAAAAATTTCCTACGCACACGCAAGATCATGGTCATGCATAGCAACGAGAGGGGAGAGTGTGTCTACGTACCCTCGTAGACCGAAAGCGGAAGCGTTATGACAACGCGATTGATGTAGTCGTACGTCTTCACGATCCGACCGATCCAAGCTCCGAATGTACGGGGCCTCCGAGTTCAGCACACGTTCAGCTCGATGACGATCTCCGGCCTCCGATCCAGCAGAGCTCCGGAGATGAGTTCCGTCAGCACGACGGCGTGGTGACGATGTTGATGTTCTACTGGCGAAGGGCTTTGCCTAAGCTGCGCGATGATATGACCGAGGTGGAATATGGTGGAAGGGGGCACCGCACACGGCTAAGGAACGATCCGTAGATCAACTTGTGTGTCTATGGGGTGCCCCCCGCCCCCGTATATAAAGGAGCAAGGGGGGAGGCCGGCCGGCCCCTTGGGCGCGCCAAGGGAGGAGGAATCCTCCTCCTAGTAGGAGTAGGACTCCTCCTTTCTTACTCCTACTAGGAGGGGGAAGGAAGGGGGAGAGGGGGAAGGAAAGGGGGGGCGCCGCCCCCCTCCTAGTCCAATTCGGACCAGAGGGGGAGGGGGCGCGCGGCCCATGCTGGCCGCCCCTCTCTCCTTTCCCTTAAGGCCCATATGGCCCAATACTCTCCCGGGGGGTTCCGGTAACCCCTCCGGCACTCCGGTTTTCTCCGAAATCACCCGGAACACTTCCGGTGTCCGAATATAGTCGGCCAATATATTAATCTTTATGTCTCGACCATTTCGAGACTCCTCGTCATGTCCGTGATCACATCCGGGACTCCGAACAAACTTCGGTACATCAAAACTTATAAACTCATAATAAAACTGTCATCGTAACGTTAAGCGTGCGGACCCTACGGGTTCAAGAACTATGTAGACATGACCTAGAACCATTCTCGGTCAATAACCAATAGCGGGACCTGGATGCCCATATTGGTTCCTACATATTCTACGAAGATCTTTGTCGGTCAAACCGCATAACAACATACGTTGTTCCCTTTGTCATCGGTATGTTACTTGCCCGAGATTTGATCGTCGGTATCCAATACCTAGTTCAATATCATTACCGGCAAGTCTCTTTACTCATTCCGTAATACATCATCTTTATAACTAACTCATTAGTTACAATGCTTGCAAGGCTTAGGTGATGAGTATTAACGAGAGGGCCCAGAGATACCTCTCCGACAATCGGAGTGACAAAACCTAATCTCGAATTATGCCAACCCAACGTGTACCTTCGGAAACACCTGTAGAGCACCTTTATAATCACCCAGTTACGTTGTGACGTTTGGTAGTACAGAAAGTGTACTTCCGGTAAACGGGAGTTGCACAATCTCATAGTTGCAGGAACTTTGTATAAGTCATGAAGAAAGCAATAGCAATATACTAAACGATCAAGTGCTAGGCTAACGGAATGGGTCATGTCAATCACATCATTCTCCTAATGATGTGATCCCATTAATCAAATGACAACACATGTCTATGGTTAGGAAACATAACCATCTTTGATTAATGAGCTAGTCAAGTAGAGGCATACTAGTGACTATATGTTTGTCTATGTATTCACACATGTATCATGTTTCCGGTTAATACAATTCTAGCATGAATAATAAACATTTATCATGATATGAGGAAATAAATAATAACTTTTTTATTGCCTCTAGGGCATATTTCCTTCATGTGATGCCTATATACATGATCATGCCTAGATAATCTCATAATTATTCGCTTTTCTATCAATTGCTCGACAGTAATTTGTTCACCCACCATAATACTTATGCTATCTTGAGTGAAGCCACTTGTGAAACCTATGGCCCCCGGGTCTATCTTTTATCATATAAGCTTTCAATCTACTTTTATTTGCATCTTTACTTTTTGCATCTATATTACAAAATACCAAAAATATATTTATCTTATCATACTATCTCTATCAGATCTCACTTTCGCAAGTGGCCGTGAAGGGATTGACAACCCCTTTATTGTGTTGGTTGCGAGTTCTTTGTTTGTTTGTGTAGGTGCGTGGGACTTTTGAGGAGCCTCCTACTGGATTGATACATTGGTTCTCAAAAACTGAGGGAAATACTTACGCTACTATTGCTGCATCACCCTTTCCTCTTCAAGGAAAACCAACGCAAGCTCAAGACATAGCAGTGAATAATTAAGAGGTACACCGGCATGGAAAAACATTTGAACGAAGAAAGGGATATGATCAACACCGAAAGCTTGAATTGTACCCACCGGAGAAGAAAATAACGAAGAATGATGAACTTGAAACTCCTGACCATCTTCATGACAGTCACCGGGTAAGAACATTGACGGAAAAGAATGAAGAGACTTCACATGAATAAATGGATACTTGATTAAGAAATCCGAGTCCTTGAAGAAACAGGGTGGGAGGGCGGGAAAACACAGGCAACTTGGGGCAGATGGAATGGATACCCTTGAGAAAAACTTAGAATTGATCTTGCGGATGTTGAAGTGATTGGATCCACTTGAAGAGCCCAAATGCTAGATCCCCGATCGTCCCAACTGGGCTCCACTACTGATCATCAGGAAAAGACATGTAGTAATGGCCAAGGACCTCGTTGAACTCCCACTTGAGTTCGGTAGTATCACCTGCACTGCTATCATCGGCACCTGCAACTGTTTGTAGTATCTTGTGAGTCACGAGGACTCAGCAATCTCAAAACCCGCGAGATCAAGACTATTTAAGCTTAAGGGTAGGACAAGGTAATGAGGTGGAGTTGCAGCAATTGATAAGCAAAATATGGTGGCTAAAGGCGAGTGCAAGAGTAAGAAGAGAAACTACGCAACGGTCGTCATCTAGAATTGATGAAGAAGTGATCCTGAAGACTACTTACGTTCAAACATAACCCAAACCGGGTTCACTTTCCGGAATCTGCCAAGAAGAGACCATCACGACTACCCACGCGGTTGATGCGTTTTAATTAAGTCAAGTGTCAAGTTCTCTACAACCGGATATTAACAAATTCCCACCTGCCACATAACCGCGGGCACGGCTCTTGAAAGTTTAAACCCTGCAGGGGTGTTGTCGGTGTCAAAAGCGGCGGACCTCGGGTAGGGGGTCCCGAACTGTGCGTCTAGGCGGATGGTAACAGGAGACAAGGGACACGATGTTTTTATCCAGGTTCGGGCCCTCTCGGTGGAGGTAAAACCCTACTCCTTCTTGATTGATATTGATGGTATGGGTGTTACAAGAGTTTATCTACCACGAGAACAGAGAGGCTAAACCCTAGAAGCTAGCCTATGGTATGATTGTTGTTCGTCCTACGGACTAAAACCCTCCGGTTTATATAGACATCGGAGAGGGCTAGGGTTACACAGAGTCGGTAACAATGGTAGGAGATCTACATATCCGTATCGCCAAGCTTGCCTTCCACGCCAAGGAAAGTCCCATCCGGACACGGGACGAAGTCTTCAATCTTGTATCTTCATAGTCTGGGAGTCCGGCCAAAGGTCATAGTCCGGCCATCCGGACACCCCCTAATCCAGGACTCCCTCAGTATCCCCTGAACCAGGCTTCAATGACGATGAGTCCGGCGCGCAAATTGTCTTCGGCATTGCAAGGCGGGTTCCTCCTCCGAATTCTTCGTAGAAGATGTTTGAACACATGGATAGTGTCCGGCTCTGTAAAAATAAGTTTCACGTATGCCACCGTAGAGAGTATAATGTTTACACAAATCTAATCTGCTGACGTATTCTGTGGCGTGACATCATGCCACGGCCTAGCCTTTATTCATTTTGCCGTTCCACCTCAGCGCGTTTAGCGAGGCGGTTTTCTTGGCACGTCTTGTCGAAGTAGAGATCGTGTCCCCTTATTTCGGGATTCTCATCAATACGGGCGTGGGTAACCCAACCGCGCCATTAACCGCGGCGCTTCGGAGATAAGCAAGTTTTATTAGGCTAGTGGGGGGCTCGTAGTTTTGGCCGCCCATATAAGGGGATAAGCATCTACCCTTTCCATTCACGCCTTCTTCCTCCTTTGCTTATTCGTCCTTGCGCACTCGAGCTCCAATGCCCAAGGCCGCACATCTCGCCTCAACCTACTCCAACCATGTCCGGAGCGGGAGGCAAGTGGATGGCCTCCTCCATCACGGAGGGGCATATCAAAAGGTTGCAGAAAGCCGGATACCTGCATAATGACATTGCGCACCGGCTTCCAGATGAGGGGCAGCTCATCCCCACCCCCGGGCCCCATGAGAGGGTCGTATTTCTTCCCCATTTCCTCCACGGATTGGGCTTTTCTCTTCACCCGTTCGTCCGGGGGCTCATGTTCTATTACGGCCTGGACTTCCACGATCTGGCCCCGAACTTCATCCTCGACATCTCGGCGTTTATCGTCGTGTGCGAGGCCTTCCTCCGCATCGAGCCCCACTTTGGCCTATGGCTGAAGATCTTCAGCGTCAAGCCGAAGGTCGTGGGCGGACGCCAAGCGGAGCGCGGAGGCGCCATGGTGGGCAAGATGCCCAACGTCACATGGCTTGAGGGCGCTGTCGGTGTCAAAACCGGCGAATCTCGGGTAGGGGGTCCCGAACTGTGCGTCTAGGTGGATGGTAACAGGAGACAAGGGACACGATGTTTTTACCCAGGTTCGGGCCCTCTCGATGGAGGTAAAACCCTACTCCTGCTTGATTGATACTGATGATATGGGTAGTACAAGAGTGGATCTACCACGAGATAAAGTAGGCTAAACCCTAGAAGCTAGCCTATGGTATGATTGTTGTTCGTCCTACGGACTAAAACCCTCCGGTTTATATAGACATCGGAGAGGGCTAGGGTTACACAGAGTCGGTAACAATGGTAGGAGATCTACATATCCGTATCGCCAAGCTTGCCTTCCACGCCAAGGAAAGTCCCATCCGGACATGGGACGAAGTCTTCAATCTTGTATCTTCATAGTCTTGGAGTCCGGCCAATGATGATAGTTCGGCTAACCGGACACCCCCTAGTCCAGGACTCCCTCAATAGCCCCGGAACCAGGCTTCAATGACGACGAGTCCGGCGCGCATATTGTCTTCGGCATTGCAAGGCGGGTTCCTCCTCCGAATACTTCATAGAAGATTGTGAACACCAGGATAGTGTTCGGCTCTGCAAAATAAATTCCACATACCACCGTAGAGAGAATAATATTTACACAACTTCAATCTCCTGACGTATTTTGTAGCATGACATCGCGCCACGGCCAAGCCTCTACTCGAATTGTTTTTATCGTTCCACCTCAGCGCGTTTAGCGAAGCGGTTTCCTTGGCATGTCTTATCAAAGCAGAGATCGTGTCCCCTTATTCCGGGATTCTCATCAATACTGACGTGGGTAACCCAACCGCGCCCGTTGCCACGCCCCCTCCATCGGAGGCGAGTTCCAAACGTTCACGGGGACGGCTCTTGGTATTCTACCCCTTTATAATGACACCAAGGCCTATTTCTTTTCTTCAATCCTTGATCAAATCCGCCCCTTGCCGCGAGTTCCAACACCCAAGGTTCCAGATTCGAGAACTTCGGACCTTCGACAATGTCTGGCTCCGACCTACAGGGCCGGTGGATGCCTTCTTCCGTCACGGAAGAGGACGTGCTAAAGCTGAGAGACGCCAGGTATCTAACCTGCGAGATTTCGCATAGGCTGCCCGCCCAAGGGCAAGTCATTCCCACCCCCGAGCCTGGTGAGAGCGTGGTGTTCATGTCTCACTTTCATCGGGGTTTAGGCTTCCCGACGGACCCTTTCGTGAGGGGGCTCATGTTCTATTATGGGCTGGAGTTCCATGACTTGGCTCCGGAGTCCATCCTCCACATCTCATCTTTCATTGTTGTCTACGAAGCCTTCCTCCGCACTACTCCTCACTTCGGATTGTGGCTCAAGACCTTCAACGTGGAGCCGAAGATGATCGAGGGGCGACAAGCAGAGTGCGGAGGGGCTGTCATAAGCAAGAGGGCCGATGCTCCATGGCCCGAGGGCTCCTTTCAAGAGGAGCTTGGTTTGTGGCAACAGGAGTGGTTCTACATCACCACTCCCAGGGGCACCAGGCAAGTGGCGCCACCTATCTTTCGCCCGGGCCCTCCACAGCGGCTGGCGTCGTGGGTCAACAAAGGGCTTGACTGGGGGCCGTCCAAGGATGTACCAATACCGCAGGGCCGGATTCGAGACCTCCAAGAGAGGGAGATCACTCTGGTCGTAGTGACGCAGGTCATGCTGATCCGGCGCCTTCTGCCCTGCAAATGTCGCCCTCTCCGGCTGTGGGAATTCAATCCGGTGGTACCGCGATCTCTCCGCCACCTCATGAGTGTGACGCCCGTGGAGATGTATAAACTGTTCTTCGGATCACAAGAGATGTGTCCGGACTTGACCGAGGATGCCGACCTAAGCTGCAATCGCCCGGATACTCAAGTAAGTAGTTCCCTTGCCCGGACGTGCTATCCGTATATTCATCATAATTCTTGCTCTTTTAAAAAGCTGTCCCCTGAACAAGAGTGGATAGCAGAAGCAAAGCTAATAAGGTGTCCGGCCCCCTCCCTGAGACCACGCTGGATCCCGTGTTAGCCAGGATGCTGGAGGCTGTGCCTTTAGAAGAGGGCGAAGGGGGAAACAGGGAAACTACTGCCTCTGCAAAAGAGGCTCTCAAGAAAGGGGGGATCAAGAATCCCTCCCTCCAGGGGGAGAAGAGGACCACTTCCGAAGATCCGGAGGTCAAGGCCTCAAAGCGGGGGAAGAAATCTTCACCAGAGGGTCCTGCGCTAGGGGAAACCCCGGCCTCACTATTTCCCCAAGGGAATCGGCCCTCCAGCGAGCCATAAGTAGAAAAGAGGAGTTTCATAATAAGGGACATCCCTGTTTTTATTTCTGAGGATAACCGAAGTTCTTACCTTGTAGTTTGGATCTCAGCCCTTCTCAGCAGAGCTCATCTTCGGGGGATCTTCGTTCGGAAATGATGGAGAGTGAGACGCCTCCATCTGCCGCACCGTCAGTCGGGGCGGACGACCCTGAGGTGTCGTCACGGAGGGTCTCCCCGAGTCCGGCGGGGCCGGAGAGTTCGGCACCAACTGGTGTACGGCCGAAGGAGCTGAAGGATCTGCTCGAGAGGGCGTCTATCCCAGAAGATCACCGTACGTTAATGGGTACGGTGATTGAAAGGATTTCATCCGCTGAGAGCGGGTTGCATGAGGCCGTCAGAAGTTTACTGACGGGGTTTGAGGTACGTAAAAATGACCATACTTTTTGACAGTTTTGCACTTAGAATGTGCCCTGTATAGATAGTAGCCCCTGAGACTCGGTATGTTGGCGAGAACGACAGCGTGCCGAGGATCATAATCTTAGTTATAAGGTATCACTCTTCCCGTACAGGTGGCGGGGCGTTCGGTGGCCGGCCGGACTGATGTAGTTGCCGAACTGAAGCGCCAACTTGACGTTGCGGATGCGGACATCGCGTTGGTCAATAAACGGCTTGACGAGTCACAAGGTAGGTGGCTTCTCCGCGGTCACCTCGTAAGGGGGCTGATGCCCACGCCTGATAATATGTATGCTTGATGCAGATGGCGCCGCTGCTATGGAGGAGCTTCGGGCGGAGCTTTCCCGAGTCAAGGAGAAAGCCAGAAAGAGTGATGCGGCTACCTCGAAGGCGGCTGAAGAGCTAAAAGCCGAAAAGGCTGCTCACTGCCGAAGTAGGGAGGAGATGGCCGAAATGGCCGTGAAGCTGAAGGATGCTACCGACCGCTATGAGTTTCTTGAAAGAGAACGCCGAGCGGAGCAAGAGGACCTGAAGAAGGCCACTACCGAAGCCCAAGATGCCCGCACCACGATGAGGGCTATAAAGGAGGAGCTGCGTCAGGCCGGGGATATTGCGGCTGGAAAGCCCTTTCTGCTGCGTAGGAAGTTTATGGACCTGAAGTATGCTCAGTTGGGCCAGTTGTGGGGTGCGGAGGATACTTATCTAAATTTGGCGGCGAGTGCGGCGGACGGGGTCGTGCACTTCCGAAGCCAGAAGGATCACGAGATGGAAGAGCTTTTTTGGTCTCAATTCCATAGTCCGGAGCGTCCACTTCCGTTAACTGATCAATTGGCTGAGTGGGCCAAGCTGAACAGGTTGTCCGGACTTGCCATGAAGGATGTCGTGGCTCATCTGTGGCCGGACAGGCCCAAGCCGAAGAGTTATTTTGGCTTGGTGCAGGAATTCCTTGATGCGGTGCCGCATATCAAGGCGATGAAGCGGTCGACATGCATAGAGGGTGCACGGATGGCCCTCGCCCGTGTCAAAACATGCTGGGCAGAGATGGATGCCACCGACGTTGCATCCCGGGGTTCAGACAAAAGCTGATTACCCGCCGAGCACTATTTTGAGAAGTCCTGCGGGGCGCTCGCTTAATAGAGTCGCAGTGCACGAAAAACGTTATGTTCAAATGACATGTATGATTTGTAAAACTATATTTATAATATAAGGGCTTTTTATACTTGTGCGTTCAAGTATTGAAATATCTCCTGTGCGGCCGTTAATGTATATGTATATATAACCTGAAAGATGGCAGTCTTCGGCTTCAGCCCCCACGCACATGGTGCGGGGGTGTTTCCAAAAAGGCCCATTTTCACACTTAATCCAACGTCTTGGTCCTGTGAAGGAGGTGATAGCATAGAAAACTAGGCAACCGGACTATAATGCTTTATCACTTTCACTTAGCCATAGGATTTCGATGGTGGGGCTACTATATAGCCCCTAGGGGCACCGCGCTCTTCGAACTCGGGGCGCGTGTGTGCCTGACCGAGAAACGGCCCTTCGTCAAAGCGGAGGAATTCTAAAGATTCCGGTGGTCGATCGAGTGGTTGACCAGTCTCTCGCTATATCATGACAGTCAGTTTTCGGCTTTCTCTACTGAGGTGCTCACCCGGCCGAACTGGGGCACAATCACAGTAGTTCTCCTGGTGCCGCGTTAGCCGATAGAACGGAACGTAAGGCAGCAAAACACAGGAGCCGGGCAAACCCAACATTTGACCAAAGACATGATTCGGAGTGATGCATATAAGGCCTAACTCGAGATGCCAAACACTCCTAAGGTATTCGGTATTTATGATGACGGGCAGAACAATGTCCTAAGCCCCTAGTGTCCAGGTACGCGCAAAAACTTCTGACGCGTCCGATGCCAAAACGCCAGCCTCCTCCACGGTTATGGTAAGAGACCGGGGGATGTGTATCAACAAGAGACAGTGAAAAAGGTTTACGCAGGGTCTTAATCTGAAAAGAATCCTTGTAACGGGTCTGTCGGTGTCAAAACCGGCGGATCTCGGGTAGGGGGTCCTGAACTGTGCGTCTAGGCGGATGGTAACAGGAGACAAGGGACACGATGTTTTACCCAGGTTCGGGCCCTCTTGATGGAGGTAAAACCCTACGTCCTGCTTGATTGATATTGATATTGTGGATGTTTACAAGAGTGGATCTACCACGAGATCAAGGAGGCTAAACCCTAAAAGCTAGCCTATGGTATGATTGTAAGGGTTGATGTTGTTCGTTGTCCTACGGACTAGAGCCATCCGGTTTATATAGACACCGGAGAGGGCTAGGGTTACATAGAGTCGGTTACAATGGTAGGAGATCTACATATCCGTATCGCCAAGCTTGCCTTCCACGCCAAGGAAAGTCCCATCCGGACACGGGAGGAAGTCTTCAATCTTGTATCTTCATAGTCTTGGAGTCCGGTCGATGATGATAGTCCGGCCGATGATAGTTCGGCCGATGATGGTAATCCGGCTATCTGGACACCCCCCAATCCAGGACTCCCTCAGTAGCCCCTGAACCAGGCTTCAAATTTCGATGAGTCTGGCGCGCATATTGTTCGGCATTGCAAGGCGGGTTCCTCCTCCGAATAATTCATAGAAGATTGTGAACACCAGGATAGTGTCCGGCTCTGCAAAATAATTTCCACATTCCACCGTAGAGAGAATAATATATATATATATATATATATATATATACACAAGTTCAATCTGCTGACGTTTTTTTGCGGCGTGACGTCACACCACTACCAAGCCATTACGTCTTTTATTTTACCACCTCAGCGCATTTAGCGAAGCGGTTTCCTTGGCACGTCTTGTCGAAGCAGAGATCGTGTTTCCCCTTAATCCGGGATTCTCATCAATACGGACGTGGGTAACCCAACCGCGCCATTGATGGTGGCGCTTGGGAGATAAGCGAGTTTTACCAGGCTAGTGGGGATGCATAGTCTTCGTCCGCCTATATATAAGGGATAAGGATTCACCTTTTCACCTATGCCTTCTTTCTCCTTTGCTTATTCCTCTCCGCGCACTCGAGCTCCAGCGCCCAAGTTGGTGCATCTCGTCTCGACCTTCTCCAACCATGTCCGGAGCGGGAGGCAAGTGGATGACCTCCTCCGTTACGGAGGAGCACATCGAAAGACTGCGCGGCGCCGACTATTTGTCCGGCGACATCGCGCACCGGCTGCCCGACGAGGGGCAGCTCATCCCCACCCCCAGGCCCCATGAGAGGGTCGTTTTTCTTCCCCATTTCCTCCGCGGACTGGGCTCATGTTCTACTACGGCCTGGATTTCCATGATCTGGCGCCGAACTTCATCCTCAACATCTCGGCGTTTATCGTCATGTGTGAGGCCTTCCTCTGCATCCAGCCCCACTTCGGCTTGTGGCTCAAGACCTTCAATGTCAAGCCGAAGGTAGTGAAGGGCACTCAAGCGGAGTGCGGAGGCGCCATGTTGGGCAAGATGCCCAACGTCCTTTGGTTCGAAGGGGCCTTCGTGGAATCCGTCAAGGGATGGCAATCGGGGTGGTTCTATATCACCGAGCCGCGCGACCCTACGTGGGCGGCGGCCCCCGAATTCAGATCTGGCATCCCCACGTAGCTCACCTCCTGGAAAAAGAAGGGCTTGCAGTGGGGTAGTTCGGAAGAGGTGACGGGACTCCAAGCCTGTATCCAGAAGCTAGTGAAGAAGCTCAGGCTGGTTAACGTGGTCCAAGTCATGCTCGTCCGCCGGATTCTCCCATGCCAAGAGAGGGCATTCAATCTGTGGGAGTTTGATCCGGAACAGCACCAGGCGCTGAGCGAGCTCTTCGACACGACATATGAAGGCGCCTGGAGGGTGCTGTATAAGGGTGCCGAAGCCCCCACATCCGCGACTGAAGATCGTGGATTTCGCTCGCAGCGCCAAGCTGACGAGGTAAGTGATTCTACCCCTTTACGGGACACTTGCTTTTCATAGTTTGACTCTAGTCGGGTTTTGATTTCCCCCTTTCCTTTGACAGGACTGGATGAGGAAGGCGGAGCAGATCAACTGCCCGGCTCCCATGCCAGAAAACCCAGTAGACGCCCGTCTAGCAAGGCTGCTAGTTCCGGCACCGCACGTGGTGCCGGAGAAGAAGGCCAAGAAGGAGGCCATGGGTACTCGAAAGAGTTCCCATTTTCAGGTGTCCGACGACTCCGAGGCGGGCTCCTCCCCCGAAAACAAGGAGGAGAAAGAGGACTCTCTCCCAGAGGAGGGAGAGAGGAAGAGGAAGGCTTCCCCAACAGGGGAGGCCGAAGGGTCCAAGAGGGGAAGGACTATCCCCCCGGACAACTCTGCCAACATGAACGTTGGCGAGGAAGAATGGCCTTCAAGGGCCAGGCCTCCGGCGAGATCGTAAGTATCCGGATCCCTGAATGATTTATAGTTTCTTTTTATGTCACATAGCGTCCCTCTAATGCCGTATACTGCCTGTAGTCCAGCCGATGATGATCTCCCCGCTTCATCAAGCGGGTCGTTGGCTCCATCGGATGTGGATTCCATCCCGACGGCCTCTACCCCTCGCGCCACTGAGGACGCCGAGGTGGGGTCCCAAGAAGGGACCCATCAGGGGGAGGCTCCGGAGGCGCCACAAGGCGGCCTCCCGGACTTTGCGCCGGACTCCACATCAGAACCCGCAGTGGTTCCGGAGTCCGGCCGGCGGCCCCTTCGCAAGAAGGGCAAGACCGTGACGCCGGCGGCCTCCGTCCAACCGGAGGCGCCGGACAACTTGTTGGAGGCGCTCCAAGGCGCTTCCATCAAGGAAGAACACCGCACTATCATGAGTGCGGTGATTCAGAAGGTACAGCTCGCCAAGAGCGGGCTGTCCGAAGCCTGCAGTAGCCTTCTAACAGGCTTTGAGGTAAGAAGTTAAAATTATGTAATGTAATACCGCATAGACAGTAGCCCCTGATGCTCGGTTCGGTGTTCGGAAAGAAAAGCAGGACTGAGAATCTGAAAAAAAGAGATATACGCAGGGTTGCTAAAAAATTATGTCAATATGGGTGTGCAGGCTGCACTGCTGACCTCTGCCGCACTGACTGCGGAGGTCAGTGCTTTGAAGCAGGAGCTCGAGCGGTCCGAGCAAGAGCTCGGCCGTGCCAAGAAGCAGCTCCAAGACAAAGAAGGTGAGTAACACCACTTTGAATAGTTACCTTACGGAAAAGGATTTAGGTTGCAATAAAAGAATAACAAGGATAACATGGGTACTGCAGGGGCCACGAACAAGGTGGCAGCCCTGAAGGAGGCCGTGTCCACGGCCGAACACATTGCGGCCGCGGAACGGATGGAGCGAGAAAAGCAGGAGGCGCAGGTGGCGGTGGTTCGGCAAGAGCTCCAGGCTCTCATGGAAAAGCATGAGAGTTTGGAGCATGACTCCAAGACTCGAGAGTCCGAGCTTGCCTCGGCTCTCGAAAGTGCCAAAGCCACCAAGGCCGAGGCCCATAAGGCCCTTCAGGAGGTGGAAGATGTGAAGAAAATAGCGGCGGGTAAGGCATTTTTCATGCAAAGCAAGCATGTTAATGTAAACTACCTGACACTTACCCGAATTCGGAGCTCTCCAGGGGCGTTTGCAGATTTGCCTCGTAGTGTATCCGATGCTACTTTGGCCTCATACGGCGGCTGGTGGATGAGTGCCCCTGGGTGGAGGTCATCAAGCGCTCCGCCTGTATTGAAGGTGCTCGTCGGGCCCTTGCCCTCGCAAAGGTGCATTGGGGGAAGCTGGATGCAGAGAAGCTGATCACTGACGCGCCACCAATGGGCAAGGAATATCGTACGCCCGAGATGTACTATAAGACTGTCCTGAAGGGTGCCCGCAAGATTGTGGATGAGTGCCCCCGAGATGTAATTATTGAGTAAACTCGCTATGTAGTATCATGTGCGCTTGAAAACTTTGTTCATATGCGCTAAGCAACGCTTGTTTTAATTTAAAAAATTACCTTCTGTGCGGCCGTTTATAAAATCTGAGAGATGGCAAGTCGTTGGCTTCGGCCCCCATGGCACTAGTGCTGGGGTGTTCGGGATAAACTTGAGCACTCTTGTTCCCATATTTGGGTCCATCTAGGGAGGCGCTCAACACGACGAACAAGGCAACCGGACTTATAATGCTTGAACACTCTCACTTAGCCATAGAATTCTATAATTTTAAATTTCGGCGAAGCCCCTAGTATTCAGAAGACCGAATTTGGGGCGCTATCCACGCCTTCATCGGACATTATCCGGAACTTCGCTCGAAGCGGCGTAGGCCTTTAAGGACCCGAAAAAACCTCTCGAGCAGCGACCAGTCTCTCGCCTTATCATGACTGTCGGTTTTAGCTTTCTCCACTGAGGCGTTAACCCGGCTCAACCGGGGCGCAATCGCAGTGGTTCTCCCAGTGCTACCTTAGCCGATAGAACAGAAACGTAAGGTGCCAAACATGGAAGCCGGGCAAACCCAACTATTGACCCAAGACATGATTCAGAGCCGATTCATATAATGCTATAAGTTCGGGGTGCCGCACTTGTGAAAGTGTTTGGACTTATCACACCATAATGCGGGGAACATAAGCCCCTAGTGTATTCGGCCGTACCAAAATATACGGATGCAACATGTTGTAAAAGAACATATATATAAAGTAATGCAATTATGGGCAAAAGGTGCTGCATTTTATTCAAGAAGTTCTGCTATTAGTGCGGAATGATACAAATAATGCGGAAAGCAAGGGATTGGACGAATTAAAGGCGTCTCCCTCCAGGGGTAGGCCGCGGAATGGTGTATTTAGCAAATTTAATGCTCGTAATGGAGACCACCTGAGTATTCGTCGCAGCCTTTGTCTCTCCCTAGCTGTTGCATCATGAGTTCGGCAGGTTCGCCGCCGGATAGAGTGCTGTAAAAAAAAGGAAAAATAAAAGAAAAGAGCGACACACTTGGGAGCCCCTGGTGTGGTCGAACCGCACTCTGGGTTTGTTGTGGTCGTGCCCCTTCCCCTGGACCCATGGTATCTCCAGGGCGTAATTATGTACGCGGAGAGTTTGTCTTACAATTGTGCGAGGGCTGGGGTTGGGGCCGCATTGCTACGCGTGCTCGGAACGTGCCAGGTGGTCTTGGTTGATGTTGCTCCGGGCGCGTTTGGTCGTGTCCGGCCGTTTAACGGCCGGACTCGAAAATTGCCTTAAAAGGCTGCTATGTACTTCTGCCGCGAGAGCCGCTGTATGTTCCTCCGTCCGGAGGGAGCGTTCCGTGTTTCCATTGACCGTGATGACTCCGCGAGGGCCTAGCATCTTGAGCTTAAGGTATGCATAATGCAGCACCGCGTTGAATTTTGCGAACGCGGTTCGTCCGAGCAGAGCGTGATAGCCACTGCGAAATGAGACTATGTCGAAGATTAACTCCTCGCTTCGGAAATTATCCGGGGATCCGAAGACCACTTCCAGTGTGACTGAGCCTGTGCAGCTGGCTTCAACACCTGGTATGACGCCTTTGAAGGTCGTTTTTGTAGTTTTAATCCTTGAAGGGTCTATGCCCATCTTGCGCACTGTATCCTGATAAAGCAGGTTCAGGCTACTGTCGCCGTCCATCAGGACTCTCGTGAGGTGAAAACCATCAACGATTGGGTCTAAAACCAATGCGGCAAATCCGCCATGGCGGATACTGGTCGGGTGGTCTCTTCGATCGAAAGTGATCGGGCAAGAGGACCATGGGTTGAATTTTGGGGCGACTGGCTCCATCGTGTATACGTCCCTTAGTGCACGCTTCCGCTCCCTCTTGGGTATATGCGTTGCGTATATCATATTTACTGTCCGAACTTGAGGGGGGAATCCCTTCTGTCCTCTGTTGTTTGGCGGCCGGGTTTCTTCCTCGTCGTCGCTGTGTAGCCCCTTGTCATTGTTTTCGGCAATTAATTTGCCTACCTGCTTAAATACCCAACAATCTCTGTTGGTGTGGTTAGCTGGTTTTTCGAGGGTTCCATGTATTTGACAAGAGCGGTCGAGTATTCGGTCTAAATTGGACGGACCCGGAGTAGTTCTTTTAAATGGCTTCTTCCGTTGACCGGGTTTAGAGCCTCGGAATCCGGCGTTGACTGCCGTATCCTCATTGCTATCACCGTTAATGCGGCGTTTGTTTTTGTATCGACGCGACCTACCATTGCGGTCCTTGGTATCCGGACTGCCAGCATTTTTGCTCAGGTTGTTGCTGCGAGCTAGCCAGCTATCCTCTCCCGCACAAAAGCGGGTCATGAGTGACATGAGGGCTGCCAAGGATTTTGGCTTTTTCTGTCCTAGGTGCCGGGCCAGCCACTCGTCGCGGATGTTATGTTTGAAGGCAGCGAGGGCCTCTGCATCCGGACAGTCGACGATTTGATTTTTCTTTGTCAAGAACCATGTCCAGAATTGCCTGGCCGATTCGTTTGGCTGCTGGATTATGTGGCTTAGGTCATCTGCGTCCGGTGGTCGCACGTATGTGCCTTGGAAGTTGTCGAGGAATGCGGCTTCCAGGTCTTCCCAGCATCCAATTGACTCTGCTGGAAGACTGTTAAGCCAATGCCGGGCTGGTCCTTTAAGCTTGAGCGGGAGATATTTGATGGCGTGAAGATCGTCGCCGCGGGCCATGTGTATATGAAGGAGATAATCCTCGATCCAAACCGCGGGGTCTGTTGTGCCATCGTAGGATTCGATGTTAATGGGTTTAAACCCTTCAGGGTTTTGATGATCCATTACTTCATCAGTGAAGCATAGTGGGTGTGCGGTTCCTCTGTATTGAGCAATATCGCGATGTAGCTCGAGAGAGCGTTGTCTGCTGTGTTCGGCCCGGCCGGAGTAGTTGTGTCCAGCGCGACGATATTCGTCGTGGGTCTTGGGGCGCCTACGTGATCCATAGATAGATCTGGATTGTCTTGCTTTGTCCTCCAATATGTCTCGCAAGTCCGGCGCGTTCCCCCGCGGCTTCGCGCTTTTTGAGCGGTGCCGAGGGACGGTTTTGGTGGAGGGCTTGCATGCCTCTCTGTCGCGGCCACAAGGTGGTTGGTCTGCCGTATTTTGCGGTGGTGATGCCGGATTGTATGCTTCCTCCTCTAGTCGGGGGAGCAACTTGCGTTTTGGGTAGCTTTTGGAGGGGCGTTCGAGTTCATACTCTTCGGCCGTGAGGACCTCGGTCCATCTGTCGGCCAGCAGGTCTTGATCAGCTTGAAGCTGTTGCTGCCTTTTCTTTAGACTGTTTGCTGTGGCCATTAGCCTGCCACTAAAATGCTCTTGTTCGGCGGGATCCTCAGGTACGATGAATTCGTCGTCGTCGAGGCTTGCCTCGTCTCCGGAGGGAGGTATGTAATTATCATCCTCGACCTCTTCGTGTGCCGCCCTCTCGTGAGGGCTTGCTTCTGCCTCCTCTTGCACTGAGTCTTGCTGGAGGGGGTTGTCTTCGGCACTTTCTGGGGTGTTGTTATCTCTTGTGCCGGAATCTCCATTCTTGCTATGGCGGGATTTAGAGCGGCACCGCTGACGTCGGCGCTTGGGCTGTTTCTTTAAGGAATCTGCCTCCGCTGCTTCTTCGCCGTCCCCGTCTTTTGGGGTGTCCACCATGTATATGTCGTATGATGAGGTGGTTTTCCAGTGTCCTGTAGGCGCTGGTTCTTGATAGTCTCCGGCATCGTCGTCCATACCGTCGGTGTCTTCGGAGTCGTAGTCGAGCACGTCGGTTAGATCGTCGATGGTGGCTATGAAGTGGGTGGTGGGAGGGTTCAAAATTTCTTCGTCGTCCACGTCCCAACCATCCCGGCCGTAGTCCGGCCAGGGCTCTCCGGATAACGAGAGATGCTTCAGCGAATTTAAGATGTCGCCGAAGGGTGAGTGCTGAAAGATATCCGCAGCGGTGAATTCCATGACCGGCGTCCAATCGGATTCGACTGGCGCGGGCGTAGGAGGGTCGGAGTCCGGTACCTCGGAGTCATGAGCTATATGTGGGACAAGGTCAGTGTTCGGCTCCATCACCGTAGAAGTTGCAGCTCCCGAGGCGGTGTCCAGCCACCCGTCCTCGATCTGCACGATCGGCTCCGGACTATAGGTCGGAGCGGATTCGAGTGCGGCCTCCAAGGCGCTGTCCGGCGGCAGAGTTAGGTCGTGCCCATCGTGGCAGTGCGGCGCACTTAGATGCGGCTCGGACCCTTCAAGGATCAAGTCCCCACGGATATCGGCCGTGAAGTTTAGGCTTCCAAACCTGACCTGACGGCCAGGGGCGTAGCTTTCGATCTGCTCCAGACGGCCAAGTGAGTTGGCCCGCAGTGCGAAGCCGCTGAATACGAAGATCTGTCCGGGGAGAAAAATCTCTCCCAGGACCGCGTCGTTGTTGATTGAAGAGGCCATCAAGCCTATCGGTGACGACACAGAGGAACTCTCAATGAAAGCACCAATGTCGGTGTCAAAACCGGCGGATCTCGGGTAGGGGTTCCCGAACTGTGCGTCTAGGCGGATGGTAATAGGAGACAAGGGACATGATGTTTTACCCAGGTTCGGGCCCTCTTGATGGCGGTAAAACCCTATGCCCTGCTTGATTGGTATTGATATTGTGGATGTTTACAAGAGTGGATCTACCACGAGATCAAGGAGGCTAAACCCTAAAAGCTAGCCTATGGTATGATTGTAAGGGTTGATGTTGTTCGTTGTCCTACGGACTAGAGCCATCCGGTTTATATAGACACCGGAGAGGGCTAGGGTTACATAGAGTCGGTTACAATGGTAGGAGATCTACATATCCGTATCGCCAAGCTTGCCTTCCACGCCAAGGAAAGTCCCATCCGGACACGGGACGAAGTCTTCAATCTTGTATCTTCATAGTCTTGGAGTCCGGTCGATGATGATAGTCCGGCCGATGATAGTTCGGCCGATGATGGTAATCCGGCTATCCGGACACCCCCCAATCCAGGACTCCCTCAGGGTCCCTGCTGCACGTCTGCGCCTGTGTCTCCGTTGTGCTGTATCCTGGATGGGTGTAGCACGTTGTTCATCTGTAAAGAGAGAAGAACTTAGTTTGGAAAAAGAGCGTGCGAAAAATGTATTTAAAACGGAGCATGATTTAAAAAATGAATAAAATTGAGCTTTATTGGCTCTCATTGTTCATGCTTTCAACCCCTTGTAAAGGGGTATGTGGCTAGTAAGCCCCTGGTTTATTTATACCGGACTCGTCTAACCGTGTCCGAGGTCTGAATGACCTGTTTTAGGAGCTTTGATCGT
Source organism: Triticum dicoccoides (assembly GCF_002162155.2). Lineage (NCBI taxonomy): Eukaryota > Viridiplantae > Streptophyta > Magnoliopsida > Poales > Poaceae > Triticum > Triticum dicoccoides. The sequence continues at coordinate 812,293,665 of NC_041385.1, forward strand.
CAAAGCCGGATTAGTGTGTAGCTGTCAAGGCAGTCTCACGTTCTTCCTCGGTCGAGGAACACTCGAAGTTACCTTTTAATGAGATGATACCGCGTGCACCGGGCATTTTAGGTGTAAGAGACGCGTAATGCGGTATTGCGTTAAAGCGGGCGAAAGCTTCACGTCCCAATAGTGCTTGATGGCTACTTTTAAATGGGGCGATATGGAAGATTAGCTTTTCGCGACGGAAGTTGTCAGATGAACCGAACACAACTTCTAGTAATAAGGAGCCCGTACAATTGGCATAAGGGCCTGGTGTTACTCCTTTAAAGGAAGTGTTGCTATGGCGAATTTTGGTAGGGTCTATCCCCATTCTGCGGATTGAGTCCTGGTATAGCAGATTTATATCGCTGCCACCGTCCATTAGGACTTGTGTAAACTGTAGCCCGTCGATTATAGGATCCAATATCAAAGCAGTCCATCCTGCGTTTTGAATACCTCTGGAGTAATCCTGATGGTCGAAAGTAATTGGTTTTGACATCCAGTTTCGGGACTCCGCTGGGGTGGACCGTGCGGCGCGTACTTTAGTAGGTGCCGCCCTATTTTTCCTTGTTATCACTTGAAGTGAATTCACTGTTTTGACTTCTTGTGGGAAAGTCTTTTGTTTCACGGCGCTATACTTGTGGGGTTCATCGTCGTCCTCACTTGGTGCATCGAGCCCCTTGTGTTCGGCGTTAAGTCGGCCGGACTGCTTGAAGACCCAACAATCTCTGTGGGTATGGTTTGCAGGCTTCCCGGGGGTACTGTGGGTTTGACATATCTTGTCCAACATTTTGTTTAGGTTGGATAGCTCGTCATTGTTGTCCTTAAGAGGCAGTGTTTTGTTGTTCGGCCGAGAGCTTTTGAACCCGGCGTTAACTGCCGTGCTCTTTGGGCTATTTTCTTTATTCCAACGCTGGTCATTTCTGCATCGTGGTTTCCCATTTCCATCTCTGACCTCGGATGTACTCGGGTCGCTGGTGCTGCATCTTGCCAGCTAGCTATCTTCTCCCGCGCAAAAGCGGGTCATGAGGCTTGTTAACGCGGCCATTGTCCTTGGCTTTTCCTGGCCGAGGTGTCTGGCGAGCCATTCGTCTCGGACGTTATGTTTGAAGGCTGCTAAGGCTTCGGCGTCCGGACAGTCGACTATTTGGTTCTTTTTGGTAAGGAACCTGTTCCAGAATTTGCGGGCTGACTCTCCGGGCTGTTGAGTTATGTGACTTAAATCGTCTGCATCCGGAGGGCGAACATAAGTCCCCTGAAAATTTGCCCGAAATGCATCCTCGAGCTCTTCCCAACTTCCAATGGTATTTCTGGGAGGCCTTTGAGCCAATGCCGGGCTGGCCCTTTGAGCTTGAGGGGTAGGTATTTTATGGCGTGGAGATCGTCTCCTCTAGCCATATGTATATGTAGGATGTAATCCTCAATCCAGACTCCGGGGTTTGTTGTTCCGTCGTATGCCTCTATGTTTATGGGCTTGAATCCCGCTGGAAATTCATGATCCAGTACCTCATCGGTGAAACATAGGGGGTGTGCGGCGCCCCTGTATTTAGGTGCGCCATTATTTTCGAACACTCGTCGTGTTGTTTTGCTCCTAGGAGCCTTCCTTCTTGGCCCGTAGATGGACCTGACCGGGCTATCCTTTTTGTGAAGATCCTTATGTGGATCGTGTGCCGGCTTGTGTGCGGCGCCACTTGCCGCTCTTTGTTTGCCATGTGGTCGTCTATCCGACCGGGCAGCCCCTTTGTTTTTTGATTGTGGGGGCTCCATGGCCTCTTCGTCAAATTCGGGCAATAGTTTGCGCTTCGGGTAGCTCTTTGTTTGGCGGCTATCGCCGTACTTGTCCGCGGTCTTGAGTACCTTGCTCCATCTCATTCTGAGTATGTCTTCCTCTGTTTTGACCTTCCGCTTCTGCTTCTTCAGACTTCGTGCAGTGGTGACGTGCCTTTTGTGAAGATTTTTCTGTTTTAACGATGTGTCCGACGTGAGATCATCTGGACTGTTGTTTTCGCCGGGGATGGACTATTTATCCAATTCCTCTTGTTCGGATGGTTGCTTGGTGGCATGTTCGTCGTCCACTGGTTTGCCCTGCTCTATGGCTGGGTCGATATGGGTGTTGTTGTTATCGAGGCAAGACTTCGGGCGACGCTTGCGTCACTGTTTTGGCTGTTTTTCGGGGGAATTATGCCTCGCAGCGTCCCGTTGTTCCTCGTTATTGCTTCCTATTGGTGTATCCACCATGTATACATCGTGAGTTGAGGTGGCTTTCCAGTGCCCTGTGGGCGCTAGTTCTTGGTCGTCTCCGGCATCGTCGTCCATACCGTCGATATCTTCGCAGTCGAGATCTAGCATGTCGGTTAGATCGTCGACAGTGGCTACAAAGTGGGTGGTGGGTGGGCTTTGAATTTCTTTGTCGTCCCCATCCCAACCGTCCTGACCGCAGTCCGGCCAGGGCTCTCCTAATAATGAGAGATACTTTAGTGAATTCAGGATGTCGCCAAAAGGCGAGTGCTGAAAGATGTCCGCAGCGGTGAAGTCCATGATCAGCACCTAGTCGGATTCAATTGGTAGGGGCGCAGGAGGTTTCGAGTCCGGCGAGGAGTCCGGCACCTCGGAGTCACGAGCTTCACAAGGGACAGGGTCGGTATTCGGCTCTATCGCCGTAGAGGTAGCAGCCCCCGAGGTGGTGTCTAAGCACTCATCCTCGATCGGCGCCAGTCGGCTCTGAGTTAAGGGTCGGAGCGAACTCTTGTGCGGCCTCCAGGGCACTATCTGGTGGCAGAGCTAGGTCATGCCCATCGTGATAGTGCGGCGCGCTCGGCTGTGGCTCGAATCCGTCGAAGATCAAGTCTCCGCGGATGTCGGCTGTGAAGTTCAAACTTCCAAATCTGACCTGATGGCCAGGGGCGTAGCTTTCGCTCCGCTCCAGATGGCCAAGCGAATTGGTCCGCAGTGCAAAGCCGCCGAATGCAAAGATCTGTCTAGGGAGAAAAGTCTCACCCTGGACCGCGTTGTTGTTGATGATCGAAGGAGCCATCGGGCCTATGAGCGACGACACAGAGGAACTCTCAATGAAAGCACCAATGTCGTTGTCAAAACCGGCGGATCTCGGGTAGGGGGTCCCGAACTGTGCGTCTAGGTGGATGGTAACAGGAGACAAGGGACACGATGTTTTTACCCAGGTTCGGGCCCTCTCGATGGAGGTAAAACCCTACTCCTGCTTGATTGATATTGATGATATGGGTAGTACAAGAGTGGATCTACCACGAGATCAAGGAGGCTAAACCCTAGAAGCTAGCCTATGGTATGATTGTTGTTCGTCCTACGGACTAAAACCCTCCGGTTTATATAGACACCGGAGAGGGCTAGGGTTACACAGAGTCGGTTACAATGGTAGGAGATCTACATATCCATATCGCCAAGCTTGCCTTCCACGCCAAGGAAAGTCCCATCCGGACACGGGACGAAGTCTTCAATCTTGTATCTTCATAGTCTTGGAGTCCGCCAATGATGATAGTTCGGCTATCCGAACACCCCCTAGTCCAGGACTCCCTCAGGCGCCTTCGTAGAGACCATCAAAGGGTGGCAATCGGGGTGGTTCTACATCACCGAGCCGCGTGACCTTGAATGGGCAGCGGCCCCCGAATTCCAATCTAGCATTCCCACACGACTCACGTCTTGGAAAGAGACGGGCCTGTTGTGGGGTAGTTCGGTGGAAGTGACCGCACTTCAAACCTGCACCAAAGACCTGATTAGCAGGAAGGTTAAACTTGTCACCGTATTCCAGGTCATGCTCTTCCGCCGGATTCTCTCGTGTCAACGACGGGCTTTCAACTTGTGGGAGTTCGACCCGGCCCAGCACCAGACTCTGTCCTGGCTCTTCGACACAAAGCACGAAGATGCATGGAAGGTGCAATTCAAGAGCTCCGAGGTCCCACCTCCCGTCACCGAGGATCGCGGATTCTGCGCCAAGCGCCAAGCCAGCGTGGTGAGCTGATTTCCCCCTTACGAGGCATCTGTTTTCCATAGATTTGATTTTATGTGGGATCTAAACCCCTATCCCCTTGCCAGGACTGGCAGGAGAGGGTCGGACTGATCAGCTCTCCGGCTCCTTTGCCCGAAGACCCAGCGGATGCTCGTTTAATGAAGCTGCTGGTTCCGGCGCCTCATGTGGTGCCGGAGAAGAAGACCAAGAAAAAGGCCACGGTGACTCGAAAGAGCTCCCGACGCCTGGTGGTGTTGGATTCGTCGCCCGACGACCCTGGCGCACCCTCCGCCTTGGAAGACGAGGAGGAGGAAGAAGAAGAAGCCTCTCCCCCTCCAACAGGGGGAGGAAAGAAAAGGAAGGCTGCCCCAACTGGGGAGGCCGAGGAGGCCAAGAAGGGGAAAACCCTTCTGCCGGACTACGCCTCCGATGCCGAAGATGGCGGGGAGGAATGGCCGTCCAGGGTCAAGCCGCTGGCCAAATCGTAAGTGTCCGGCTACCCGAATGACTCGTGGTGCCCCTCTATTATTTGATAGCTTCTGATGCCGAATTTTATTTATACAGTCCACCCAGAGTTCAGCTTGGCGATTCGTCGAGCGGCTCTCTGAATTCGTCGGATGTGAATAGCGCTTCACTTCCGACGGCTTCCTCCCCGCTCCCTGCGAATGACGCCGAGGTGGAGACCCAAAAGGGACCAAACCAGGAGGAGGTGGTCCTGGAGGCGCCCCAAGGCGAACTCCCAGATTCCATGGCCAAAGGGGGCAAAGCCCCGGAGGGATCTAAGTCCGGCCCAGGGCCGGACACTGCTCCGGAACCACCAACGGTTCCAGAGTCCGACAGGCGGCGCCTTCATAAGAAGAGCGAGCCTACGCCGCCGGCGACCTCCGTCCACCCGGAGGCGCCGGACAATTTGCTGGAGGCGCTTAACGGCGCCTCCATCAACGAGGAACACCGCACTGTTATGAGTGCGGTGATTCAAAAGGTTCAGTACGCCAAGAGCGGGCTGACAGAAGCCTGCACAAGTCTATTAACAGGATTCGAGGTATGTATTTAAAACATAAAAATGTTACCGCATAGACAGTAGCCCCTGATGCTCGGTTCGGCGTTCGGAAAAGAAAAGTCGAGCTGAGGATCTAAAAAGATATACGCAGGAGTCTAATAAAAATATGTCGATATGGGAATGCAGGCTGCGCTGCTGACCTCTGTCGCACTGACTGCGGAGGTCAATGCATTGAAGGGAAGCCTCGAGTGGTCCGAGAGCAAGATCGGCCGTGCCAAGAAGCAGCTCGAGGACAAGGAGGGTATGTAATACCGTATATAAATGTATATAAAAATACTTGGTTGCAAATAATGACATGACCAACTTAAATGTTGCAGGGGCCACGGTCGAGGTAGCGGCCCTGAAGGAGGCGGTCTCCAAGGCCGAAAATAGTGCGGCCCTGGAGCGCGCTGAGCGAGAGAAGCAGGAGGCGCGGGTGGCGGAGGTGCGGCAAGAGCTCCAGGCTCTCGTGGAAAAACACGAGAGTTTGGAGCGCGACTCGAAGACTCGAGAGTCTGAGCTCGCCTTGGCTCTTGAGAGTGCCTAAACCGCTAAGGCCGAAGTCCAGAAGGCCCTCCAGGAGATCGAGGCGATGAAGAAGATAGCGGCGGGTAAGGCATTCTTTATGCAAAGCAAGAATATAAAAGTAAATTATCTGTTACTTACCCGGATTCGGAGCTCTCCAGGAGCATTCGCCGCTCTGCCCCGTAGTGTGTCTGATGCCGCCGCATACTACCGAGCCGAAGAGGGGAGCTCAACGGAAAAAGTGTTCTGGTCTCAGTATGCTGAGGCCGAACATCTGGTGCCCCTGAGCGACCAGCTGAAGCAGCTGGTCGAGCTCCACAAGGTGGCCGAACAGGCCATGAAGGGCCTCATAGCTCGGCTGTGGCCTGGAGAAGCCATGCCTGGGAGCTACTTCGGTCTGGTGCGGCGGCTGGTGGACGCGTGTCCGTGGATTGAAGTTGTCAAGCGCTCCGTATGTATCGAAGGTGCCCGTCGGGCTCTTGCCCGTGCTAAAGTGCACTGGGGCAAGCTAGACGCTGAGAAGCTTTTGACGGACGCGCCATCGCCGGACAAGGAGTATCGCACGCCCGAGATGTATTACCAGGGCGTCCTGAAGGGTGCTCGCCGTATAGCGGACGAGTGCACTACAGATGTAATTTTTGAGTAGTCTTGCATCTGTCATCCTGTACGCTGAAAACTTTGTTCATATGCGTTAAGCAACGCTTATTAATTTAAAATCTGAGAGATGCAAGTCGTCGGCTTCGACCCCCATGCCACGAGTGCTGGTGTGTTCGGGAGAAACCTGAGCGCTCTTGTTCCCATTCGTGGGTCCATCTAGGGAGGCGCTCAGCACAACGAACCAGGCCGTCGGACTTATGATGCTTTATCACTCTCACTTAGCCATAGAATTCTATAATTTTAAATTTCGGCGAAGGCCCTAGTATTCGGAAGACCGAGTTCGGGGCGCTATCCACGCCTAGGCCGGATAAGTCCGGTTCCTCGCTCTAAGCGGCATAAGTCTTTAAGGACTCGAAAAAAAACCTCGCGAACAGTGACCGGTCTCTCGCACTATCATGACGGTCAGTTTTAGCTTTCTCTACTGAGGTGTTAACCCAGCTCAACTTGGGCACAATCGCAGTAGTTCTCCCAGCGCTACCTTAGCCAACATTGCGGAACGTAAGGTACCAAAACATGGGAGCCGGGCAAACCCAACTATTGACCAAAGACATGATTCGGAGCCGATGCATATAGTGCTATAAGTTCGGGGTGCCGCACTCGTGAGAGTGTTCGGTCTTCTCACACCATGTTATGGGGTGCTTAAGCCCCTGGTGTATTGGCCGTACCAAAGTGTACGGTTGCATAATGTCATGACTGAACATATTTGTAGAAAAACAGATGAATACAATAATAGATAAGAGCTATGTATTGTTTATTAAAAAAGAGCTGCTATGAAAGCAGAACGATACAAATAGTGCGATAAGCAAGGGTTGGGATTATTTGACATGTCCCCCTCCCGGGGCAAGCTGCATGAACTTAAGCAAAACGGGTATTTAACTTGTTACAGAAACCACCTGGACATATGACGCAGCTTGTTCGCGCCCTGGCTGTTGCATCGTCTGTTCGGCGAGTTTATTGCCGGACAGGCCTTCCTAATTGTTGGGTCCTGAAAGTATATAAAAAAATAAAACGGCGGAATAGGGAGCCCCTAAGTGCGGTTGAGCCGCGTTCTGGGTGTGCCGTAGTTGTGCCCCTCCCCTTATGCCCATGGTATTTTCAAAGCGTAATTATGTATGCGTGGTACCAATATCACTGTCTGGCGAGGGCAGGGGTTGGGGCCGCACTGCTATGCTTGCTCGGAACGTGCCAGCCAGCTTTGTTGGATGTTGCTTCGGGCGCGCTTCACGTTGTCCGGACGTTTAACACCCGGATTGGGGAGATGCCTTGAGAGGTTGCTCTGTACTTCCGCCGCCAGGGCCGCCGTGTGCTCCTCCGTTCGGAGAGAGCGTTCAGTGTTTCCATTTACCGTAATAACTCCGCGAGGACCTGGCTTTTTGATCTTGAGATATGTGTAGTGCGGCACCGCATTGAATTTTGCAAATGCAGTTCGTCCGAGCAGGGCGTGATAGCCACTGCGGAATGGGACGATGTCGAAGATTAACTCTTCACTTCAGAAATTATCCGGGGATCCGAAGACCACTTCGAGTGTAACCGAGCCTGTACAGCTGGCTTCTACACCTGGTATGACGCCTTTAAAGGTTGTCTTTGTGGGTTTAATCCGTGAGGTATCTATACCCATTTTACGCATTGTATCCTGATAAAGCAGGTTCAGGCTGCTGCCGCCGTCCATGAGGACTCTAGGGAGGTGAAATCCGTCAATGATTGGGTCTAGGACCAATGCGGCGAATCCACCGTGACGGATGCTAGTGGGGTGGTCCCGTCGATAAAAGGTGATCGGGCAGGAGGACCATGGGTTGAACTTTGGGGCGACTGGCTCCAACGCATAGTCGTCCTTGAGGGCACGCTTCTGCTCCCTTTTGGGGATGTGGGTCGCGTATATCATGTTCACTGTCCCCACTTGCGGGGGGAAGCCCTTCTGTCCTCTGTTGTTCGGCAGCCGGGGCTCCTCCTCGTCGTTGCTACGTAGCCCCTTGTCTCTGGTTTCGGCACTTAAGTTGCCTGCCTGCTTGAACACCCAACAGTCCCTGTTGGTGTGGTTGGCTGGTTGTTCGGGGGTGCCGTGTATCTGGCACAAGCGATCGAGGATCCTGTCTAAGTTGGATGGGCCCGGAGGGTTTCTTTTGAATGGCTTCTTCCGCTGACCGGGTTTAGAGCCTCTGAATCTGGCATTGACTGCCGTATCCTCAGTAGTGTCGCCGTTAATGCGGCGCTTGTGTTTGTTGCGACGTGACCTGCCATTGTTGTCCTTGGTATCCGAATTACCAGGGCTTTTGGTTATGTTATTGCTACGAGCTAGCCAGCTTTCTTCGCCTGCGCAGAAGTGGGTCATGAGTGTCGTGAGGGCTACCATAGATTTCGGCTTTTCTTGTCCTAGGTGCCGGTCAAGCCATTTGTCTCGGATGTTGTGCCTGAAGGCGGCAAGGGCGTCGGCGTCCGGATAGTCGACTATTGGATTTTTCTTGGTTAGGAACCGTGTCCAGAATTGCCTGGCCGATTCCTCTGGCTGCTGGATTATGTGGCTTAGGTCATCGGCGTCTGGTGGTCGCACGTAAGTGCCCTGGAAGTTGTCGAGGAATGCGGATTCCAGATCCTCCCAGCAACTAATTGACTCTGCTGGCAGGCTGTTAAGCTAACGTTGAGTTGGTCCTTTAAGCTTGAGCGGGAGGTATTTGATGGCGTGTAGATCATCACCGCGGGCCTTGTGGATATGAAGGAGGTAATCCTCGATCCATACCGCGGGATCAGTTGTGCCGTCATATGATTCAATGTTTACGGGCTTGAAACCCTCGAGGATTTGATGATCCATTACTTCGTCTGTGAAGCATAGTGGGTGTGCGGCGCCCCTATACTGGGCTATATCACGGCGCAACTCGGATGAGCTTGGCCTGTTGTATTCGGCCTGGCCGTATTCATCATATGCGGTTTGACGGTTATCATCACGTGATGTGGGGTGCCCACGCGATCCGTAGATCGATCTTGTTTGCCTTACCTTGTCCTCCAGTATATCTTGCAGGTCTGTTGCGTCTCCCCGTACTCTGTTATGTTTTGAGCGGTGCCGGGTTGCGGCTTGGGTCGAGGGCCCGAAGGTCTCTCTGTCACGGCCACCGGGTGGGCGATCGGGCGCATCATACGCTGGTAATGTAGGTTTAGTTGCTTCCTCCTCAAGTTGGGGTAGCAGCCTGCGCTTTGGGTAGCTCTTGGAGGGGCGCTCGAGTTTATACTCTTCGGCCGCTAGGACTTCGGTCCATCTGTCGGCTATTAATTCTTGGTCAGCTCTAAGCTGCTGCTGTTTTTTCTTGAGGCTGCGTGCCATGGCCATAAGCCTGCGTTTGAAACGCTCTTGTTCGACGGGGTCCTCTGGCATGACGAATTCGTCGTCGTCGAGGCTTGCCTCGTCTTCGGAGGGAGGCATATAGTTGTCGTCCTCAACTTCTCTCTCGGCCGCTCTCTCCTGAGGGCTGGCTCCTACATCCTCCTGCACTGAATCCTGCTGGAGGGGGTTATCTTCGGCACTGTCCGGCGTGTTGTTATCTCCGGTGCCGAATTCGCCGTTCTTGCTTTGGCGGGATTTAGAGCGGCGCCGCTGACGTCAGCGCTTGGGTTGCTTCTTGGAGGGGTCATCCTCCATTTGTTCCTCGCCATCCCCTGCTTTGGGGGTATCCACCATGTATATGTCATATGATGAGGTGGCTTTCCAGTTCCCTATAGGTGCTGGTTCTTGGTCATCTCCTTCATCGGCGTCCATACCGTCGATGTCTTCGGAGTCAAAGTCGAGCATGTCGGTTAAATCGTCGACAGTGGCTACAAAGTGGGTGGTGGGTGGGTTTCGAATTTCTTCGTCCTCCGTATCCCAACCCTGCTGACCATAGTCCGGCCAGGGACAATGCGGCCGCGGAATGGATGGAGCGAGAAAAGCAGGAGGCGCAGGTGGCGGTGGTTCGGCAAGAGCTCCAGGCTCTCATGGAAAAGCATGAGAGTTTGGAGCGTGACTCCAAGACTCGAGAGTCCGAGCTTGCCTCGGCTCTCGAAAGTGCCAAAGCCGCCAAGGCCGAGGCCCATAAGGCCCTTCAGGAGGTGGAAGATGTGAAGAAAATAGCGGCGGGTAAGGCATTTTTCATGCAAAGCAAGCATGTTAATGTAAACTACCTGACACTTACCCGAATTCGGAGCTCTCCAAGGGCGTTTGCAGATTTGCCTCATAGTGTATCCGATGCCGCCGTATTCTACCATGGCAAGGAGGGAAGCTCAATGGAGAAGGTCTTCTGGTCTCAGTATGCTGAGGCCGGCCATCCGGTGCCCCCTAGCGACCAGCTGAAGCAGCTGGTCGAACTCCACAAGGTAGCCGAGGAGGCCATGAAGGGCCTCATAGTCCGGCTGTGGCCTGGAGAGGCCATGCCCGGGAGCTACTTCGGCCTCGTACGACGGCTGGTGGATGCGTGCCCCTGGGTGGAGGTCATCAAGCGCTCTGCCTGTATTGAAGGTGCTTGTCGGGCCCTTGCCCGCGCAAAGGTGCATTGGGGGAAGCTGGATGCAGAGAAGCTGATCATTGACGCGCCACCAACGGGCAAGGAATATCGTACGCCCGAGATGTACTATAAGACTGTCCTGAAGGGTGCCCGCAAGATTGCGGAATGAGTGCCCCCGAGATGTAATTATTGAGTAAACTCGCTATGTAGTATCCTGTGCGCTTGAAAACTTTGTTCATATGCACTAAGCAACGCTTGTTTTAATTTAAAATATTACCTTCTGTGCGGCCGTTTATAAAATCTGAGAGATGGCAAGTCGTTGGCTTCGGCCCCCATGGCACTAGTGCTGGGGTGTTCGGGATAAACTTGAGCACTCTTGTTCCCATATTTGGGTCCATCTAGGGAGGCGCTCAACACGACGAACAAGGCAACCGGACTTATAATGCTTGAACACTCTCACTTAGCCATAGAATTCTATAATTTTAAATTTCGGCGAAGCCCCTAGTATTCGGAAGACCGAATTTGGGGCGCTATCCACGCCTTCATCGGACATTATCCGGAACTTCGCTCGAAGCGGCGTAGGCCTTTAAGGACCCGAAAAAACCTCTTGAACAGCGACCAGTCTCTCGCCTTATCATGACAGTCAGTTTTAGCTTTCTCCACTGAGGCGTTAACCCGGCTCAACTGGGGCGCAATCGCAGTGGTTCTCCCAGTGCTACCTTAGCCGATAGAACGGAAACGTAAGGTGCCAAACATGGAAGCCGGGCAAACCCAACTATTGACCCAAGACATGATTCAGAGCCGATTCATATAATGCTATAAGTTCGGGGTGCCGCACTTGTGAAAGTGTTTGGACTTATCACACCATAATGCGGGGAACATAAGCCCCTAGTGTATTCGGCCGTACCAAAATATACGGATGCAACATGTTGTAAATGAACATATATATAAAGTAATGCAATTATGGGCAAAAGGTGCTGCATTTTATTCAAGAAGTTCTGCTATGAGTGCGGAATGATACAAATAATGCGGAAAGCAAGGGATTGGACGAATTAAAGGCGTCTCCCTCCAGGGGTAGGCCGCGGAATGGTGTATTTAGCAAATTTAATGCTCGTAATGGAGACCACCTGAGTATTCGTCGCAGCCTTTGTCTCTCCCTAGCTGTTGCATCATGAGTTCGGCAGGTTCGCCGCCGGATAGAGTCCTGTAAAAAAAAGGAAAAATAAAAGAAAAGAGCGACACACTTGGGAGCCCCTGGTGTGGTCGAACCGCACTCTGGGTTTGTTGTGGTCGTGCCCCTTCCCCTGGACCCATGGTATCTCCAGGGCGTAATTATGTACGCGGAGAGTTTGTCTTACAATTGTGCGAGGGCTGGGGTTGGGGCCGCATTGCTACGCGTGCTCGGAACGTGCCAGGTGGTCTTGGTTGATGTTGCTCCGGGCGCGTTTGGTCGTGTCCGGCCGTTTAACGGCCGGACTCGAAAATTGCCTTAAAAGGCTGCTCTGTACTTCTGCCGCGAGAGCCGCTGTATGTTCCTCCGTCCGGAGGGAGCGTTCCGTGTTTCCATTGACCGTGATGACTCCGCGAGGGCCTGGCATCTTGAGCTTAAGGTATGCATAATGCGGCACCGCATTGAATTTTGCGAACGCGGTTCGTCCGAGCAGAGCGTGATAGCCACTGCGAAACGGGACTATGTCGAAGATTAACTCCTCGCTTCAGAAATTATCCGGGGATCCGAAGACCACTTCCAGTGTGACTGAGCCTGTGCAGCTGGCTTCAACACCTGGTATGACGCCTTTGAAGGTCGTTTTTGTAGGTTTAATCCTTGAACGGTCTATCCCCATCTTGCGCACTGTATCCTGATAAAGCAGGTTCAGGCTACTACCGCCGTCCATCAGGACTCTCGCGAGGTGAAAACCATCAACGATTGGGTCTAAAACCAATGCGGGAAATCAGCCATGGCGGATACTGGTCGGATGGTCTCTTCGATCGAAAGTGATCGGGCAAGAGGACCATGGGTTGAATTTTGGGGCGACTGGCTCCATCGTGTATACGTCCCTTAGTGCACACTTCCGCTCCCTCTTGGGTATATGCGTTGCGTATATCATATTTACTGTCTGAACTTGAGGGGGGAATCCCTTCTGTCCTCTGTTGCGTATATCATATGTAGCCCCTTGTCATTGTTTTCGGCAATTAATTTGCCTACCTGCTTAAATACCCAACAATCTCTGTTGGTGTGGTTAGCTGGTTTTTCGAGGGTTCCATGTATTTGACAAGAGCACTCGAGTATTCGGTCTAAATTGGACGGACCCAGAGTAGTTCTTTTAAATGGCTTCTTCCGTTGACCGGGTTTAGAGCCTCGGAATCCGGCGTTGACTGCCGTATCCTCATTGCTATCGCCATTAATGCGGCGTTTGTTTTTGTATCGACGCGACCTGCCATTGCGGTCCTTGGTATCCGGACTGCCAGCATTTTTGCTCAGATTGTTGCTGCGAGCTAGCCAGCTATCCTCTCCCGCACAAAAGCGGGTCATGAGTGACGTGAGGGCTGCCATGGATTTCGTCTTTTCCTGTCCTAGGTGCCGGGCCAGCCACTCATCGCGGATGTTATGTTTGAAGGCAGCGAGGGCCTATGCATCCGGACAGTCGACGATTTGATTTTTCTTTGTCAAGAACCGTGTCCAGAATTGCCTGGCCGATTCGTCTGGCTGCTGGATTATGTGGCTTAGGTCATCTGCGTCCGGTGGTCGCACGTACGTGCCTTGGAAGTTGTCGAGGAATGCGGCTTCCAGGTCTTCCCAGCATCCAATTGACTCTACTGGAAGGCTGTTAAGCCAATGCCGGGCTGGTCCTTTAAGCTTGAGCGGGAGATATTTGATGGCGTGAAGATCGTCGCCACGGGCCATGTGTATATGAAGGAGATAATCCTCGATCCAAACCGCAGGGTCTGTTGTGCCATCGTAGGATTCGATGTTAATGGGTTTAAACCCTTCAGGGATTTGATGATCCATTACTTCATCAGTGAAGCATAGTGGGTGTGCGGCGCCTCTGTATTGAGCAATATCGCGACGTAGCTCGAGAGAGCGTTGTCTGCTGTGTTCGGCCCGGCCGTAGTAGTTGTGTCCAGCGTGACGGTATTCGTCGTGGGTCTTGGGGCGCCTACGTGATCCATAGATAGATCTGGATTGTCTTGCCTTGTCCTCCAATATGTCTCGCAAGTCCGGCGCGTTCCCCCGCGGCTTCGCGCTTTTTGAGCGGTGCCGAGGGACGGTTTTGGTGGAGGGCTTGCATGCCTCTCTGTAGCGGCCACGAGGTGGTCGGTCTGCCATATTGTGCGGTGGTGATGCCGGATTGTATGCTTCCTCCTCTAGTCGGGGGAGCAACTTGCATTTTGGGTAGCTTTTGGAGGGGCGTTCGAGTTCATACTGTTCGGCCGCGAGGACCTCGGTCCATTTGTCGGCCAGCAGGTCTTGATCAGCTTGAAGCTGTTGCTGCCTTTTCTTTAGACTGTTTGCTGTGGCCATTAGCGTGCGTCTAAAACGCTCTTGTTCGACGGGATCCTCAGGTACGATGAATTCGTCGTCGTCGAGGCTTGCCTCGTCTCCGGAGGGAGGTATGTAATTATCATCCTCAACCTCTTCATCTACCGCCCTCTCGTGAGGGCTTGCTTCTGCCTCCTCTTGCACTGAGTCTTGCTGGAGGGGGTTGTCTTCGGCACTTTCTGGGGTGTTGTTATCTCCTGTGCCGGAATCTCCATTCTTGCTATGGCGGGATTTAGAGCGGCGCCACTGACGTCAGCGCTTGGGCTGTTTCTTTAAGGAATCTGCCTCCGCTACTTCTTCGCCGTACCCGTCTTTTGGGGTGTCCACCATGTATATGTTGTATGATGAGGTGGTTTTCAAGTGTCCTGTAGGCGCTGGTTTGTGATAGTCTCCGGCATCGTCGTCCATACCTTCGATGTCTTCGGAGTCGTAGTCGAGCACGTCGGTTAGATCGTCGACGGTGGCTACGAAGTGGGTGGTGGGAGGGTTCAGAATTTCTTCGTTGTCCACGTCCCAACCATCCCGGCCGTAGTCCGGCTAGGGCTCTCCGGATAACGAGAGATGCTTCAGCGAATTTAAGATGTTGCTAAAGGGTGAGTGCTGAAAGATGTCCGCAGCGGTGAATTCCATGACCGGTGTCCAATCGGATTCGACTGGCGCGGGCGTAGGAGGGTCGGAGTCCGGTAGAGAGTCTGGTACCTCGGAGTCATGAGCTATATGCGGGACAAGGTCAGTGTTCGGCTCCATCACCGTAGAAGTTGCAGCTCCCGAGGCGGTGTCCAGCCACCCGTCCTCGATCTGCACGATCGGCTCCGGACTATAGGTCGGAGCGGATTCGAGTGCGGCCTCCAAGGCGCTGTCTGGCGGCAGAGTTAGGTCGTGCCCATCATGGCAGTGCGGCGCACTTAGATGCGGCTCGGACCCGTCGAGGATCAAGTCCCCGCGGATATCGGCCGTGAAGTTTAGGCTTCCAAACCTGACCTGGCGGCCAGGGGCGTAGCTTTCGATCTGCTCCAGACGGCCAAGTGAGTTGGCCCGCAGTGCGAAGCCGCCGAATACGAAGATCTTTCCGGGGAGAAAAATCTCTCCCAGGACCGCGTCGTTGTTGATTGAAGAGGCCATCAAGCCTATCGGTGACGACACAGAGGAACTCTCAATGAAAGCACCAATGTCGGTGTCAAAACCGGCGGATCTCGGGTAGGGGTTCCCGAACTGTGCGTCTAGGCGGATGGTAACAGGAGACAAGGGACACGATGTTTTACCCAGGTTTGGGCCCTCTTGATGGAGGTAAAACTCTACGCCCTGCTTGATTGGTATTGATATTGTGGATGTTTACAAGAGTGGATCTACCACGAGATCAAGGAGGCTAAACCCTAAAAGCTAGCCTATGGTATGATTGTAAGGGTTGATGTTGTTCGTTGTCCTACGGACTAGAGCCATCCGGTTTATATAGACACCGGAGAGGGCTAGGGTTACATAGAGTCGGTTACAATGGTAGGAGATCTACATATCCGTATCGCCAAGCTTGCCTTCCACGCCAAGGAAAGTCCCATCCGGACACGGGAGGAAGTCTTCAATCTTGTATCTTCATAGTCTTGGAGTCCGGTCGATGATGATAGTCCGGTCGATGATGATAGTCCGGCCGATGATAGTTCGGCCGATGATGGTAATCTGGCTATCCGGACACCCCCCAATCCAGGACTCCCTCAGGGTCCCTGCTGCACGTCTGCGCCTGTGTCTCCGTTGTGCTGTATCCTGGACGGGTGTAGCACGTTGTTCATCTATAGAGAAGAACTTAGTTTGGAAAAAGAGCGTGCGAAAAATGTATTTAAAACGGAGCATGATTTAAAAAATGAATAAAATTTAGCTTTATTGGCTCTCATTGTTCATGCTTTCAACCCCTTGTAAAGGGGTATGTGGCTACTAAGCCCCTGGTTTATTTATACCGGACTCGTCTAACCGTGTCCGGGGTCTGAATGACCTGTTTTAGGAGCTTTGATCGTCAAATCCGGATTAGTGTGTAGCTGTCAAGGCAGTCTCACGTTCTTCCGCGGTCGAGGAACACTCGAAGTTACCTTTTAATGAGATGATACCGCATGGACCGGGCATTTTGAGTGTAAGAGACGCGTAATGCGGTATTGCGTTAAAGCGGGCGAAAGCTTCGCGTCCCAATAGTGCTTGATGGCTACTTTTAAATGGGGCGATATGGAAGATTAGCTTTTCGCGACGGAAGTTGTCGGATGAACCGAACACAACTTCTAGTAATAAGGAGCCCATACAATTGGCATAAGGGCCTGGTGTTACTCCTTTAAAGGAAGTGTTGCTATGGCGAATTTTGGTAGGGTCTATCCCCATTCTGCGGATTGAGTCCTGGTATAGCAGATTTATATCGCTGCCACCGTCCATTAGGACTTGTGTAAACTGTAGCCCGTCGATTATAGGATCCAATATCAAAGCAGTCCATCCTGCGTTTCGAATACCTCTGGAGTAATCCTGATGATCGAAAGTAATTGGTTTTGACATCCAGTTTCGGGACTCCGCTGGGGTGGACCGTGCGACGCGTACTTTAGTAGGTGCCGCCCTATTTTTCCTTGTTATCACTTGAAGTGAATTCACTGTTTTGACTTCTTGTGGGAAAGTCTTTTGTTTCACGGCGCTATGCTTGTGGGGTTCGTCGTCGTCCTCACTTGGTGCGTCGAGCCCCTTGTGTTCGGCGTTAAGTCGGCCGGACTGCTTGAAGACCCAATAATCTCTGTGGGTATGGTTTGCAGGCTTCCCGGGGGTACTGTGGGTTTGACATATCTTGTCCAAGATTTTGTTTAGGTTGGATATCTCGTCACCGTTGTCCTTAAGAGGCAGTGTTTTGTTGTTCGGCCGAGAGCTTTTGAACCCGGCGTTAACTGCCGTGCTCTTTGGGCTATTTTCTTTATTCCGACGCTGGTCATTTCTGCATCGTGGTTTCCCATTTCCATCTCTGACCTCGGATGTACTCGGGTCGCTGGTGCTGCATCTTGCCAGCCAGCTATCTTCTCCCGCGCAAAAGCGGGTCATGAGGCTTGTTAATGCGGCCATTGTCCTTGGCTTTTCCTGGCTGAGGTGTCTGGCGATCCATTCGTCTCGGACGTTATGTTTGAAGGCTGCTAAGGCTTCGGCGTCCGGACAGTCGACTATTTGGTTCTTTTTGGTAAGGAACCTGTTCCAGAATTTGCGGGCTGACTCTCCGGGCTGTTGAGTTGTGTGACTTAAATCGTCTGCATCCGGAGGGCGGACATAAGTCCCCTGAAAATTTGCCCGAAATGCATCCTCGAGCTCTTCCCAACTTCCAATGGTATTTCTGGGAGGCCTTTGAGCCAATGCCGGGCTGGCCCTTTGAGCTTGAGGGGTAGGTATTTTATGGCGTGGAGATCGTCTCCTCTAGCCATATGTATGTGTAGGATGTAATCCTCAATCCAGACTCCGGGGTCTGTTGTTCCGTCGTATGCCTCTATGTTTACGGGCTTGAATCCCGCTGGAAATTCATGATCCAGTACCTCATCGGTGAAACATAGGGGGTGTGCGGCACCCCTGTATTTAGGTGCGCCATTATTTTCGAACACTCGTCGTGTTGTTTTGCTCCTAGGAGCCTTCCTTCTTGGCCGGTAGATGGACCTAACCGGGCTATCCTTTTTGTGAAGATCCTTGTGTGGATCGTGTGTCGGCTTCTGTGCGGCGCCACTTGCCGCTCTTTGTTTGCCATGTGGTCGTCTATCCGACCGGGCAGCCCCTTTGTTTTTTGATTGTGGGGGCTCCATGGCCTCTCCGTCGAATTCGGGCAATAGTTTGCGCTTCGGGTAGCTCTTTGTTTGGCGGCTATCGCTGTACTTGTCCGCGGTCTTGAGTACCTTGCTCCATCTCATTCTGAGTATGTCTTCCTCTGTTTTGAGCTTCCGCTTCTGCTTCTTCAGACTTCGTGCAGTGGTGACGTGCCTTTTGTGAAGATTTTTCTGTTTTAACGATGTGTCCGACGTGAGATCATCCGGACTATTGTTTTCGCCGGGGATGGACTGTTTATCCAATTCCTCTTGTTCGGATGGTTGCTTGGTGGCATGTTCGTCGTCCACTGGTTCGCCCTGCTCTATGGCTGGGTCAATATGGGTGTTGTTGTTATCGAGGCAAGACTCCGGGCGACGCATGCGTCGCTGTTTTGGCTGTTTTTTGGGGGAATTATGCCTCGCAGCGTCCCGTTGTTCCTCGTTATTGCTTCCTATTGGTGTATCCACCATGTATACATCGTGAGTTGAGGTGGCTTTCCAGTGCCCTGTGGGCGCTGGTTCTTGGTCGTCTCCGGCATCGTCGTCCATACCGTCGATATCTTCGGAGTCAAGATCTAGCATGTCGGTTAGATCGTCGACAGTGGCTACAAAGTGGGTGGTGGGTGGGCTTTGAATTTCTTTGTCGTCCCCATCCCAACCGTCCTGACCGCAGTCCGGCCAGGGCTCTCCTAATAACGAGAGATACTTTAGTGAATTCAGGATGTCGCCAAAAGGCGAGTGCTGAAAGATGTCCGCAGCGGTGAACTCCATGATCAGCACCTAGTCGGATTCAATTGGTAGGGGCGCAGGAGGTTTCGAGTCGGCGAGGAGTCCGGCACCTCGGAGTCACGAGCTTCACAAGGGACAGGGTCGGTATTCGGCTCTATCGCCATAGAGGTAGCAGTCGGCTCCGAGTTAAGGGTCGGAGCGGACTCTTGTGCGGCCTCCAGGGCACTGTCTGGTGGCAGAGCTAGGTCATGCCCATCGTGACAGTGCGGCGCGCTTGGCTGTGGCTCGAATCCGTCGAAGATCAAGTCTCCGCGGATGTCGGCTGTGAAGTTCAAACTTCCAAATCTGACCTGATGGCCAGGGGCGTAGCTTTCGCTCCGCTCCAGACGGCCAAGCGAATTGGTCCGCAGTGCGAAGCCGCCGAATACAAAGATCTGTCTGGGGAGAAAAGTCTCACCCTGGACCGCGTTGTTGTTGATGATCGAAGGAGCCATCGGGCCTATGAGCGACGACACAGAGGAACTCTCAATGAAAGCACCAATGTCGGTGTCAAAACCGGCGAATCTCGGGTAGGGGGTCCCGAACTGTGCGTCTAGGCGGATGGTAACAGGAGACAAGGGACACGATGTTTTTACCCAGGTTCGGGCCCTCTCGATGGAGGTAAAACCCTACTCCTGCTTGATTGATATTGATGATATGGGTAGTACAAGAGTGGATCTACCACGAGATCAAGGAGGCTAAACCCTAGAAGCTAGCCTATGGTATGATTGTTGTTCGTCCTACGGACTAAAACCCTCCGGTTTATATAGACACCGGAGAGGGCTAGGGTTACACAGAGTCGGTTACAATGGTAGGAGATCTACATATCCATATCGCCAAGCTTGCCTTCCACGCCAAGGAAAGTCCCATCCGGACATGGGATGAAGTCTTCAATCTTGTATCTTCATAGTCTTGGAGTCCGGCCAATGATGATAGTTCGGCTATCCGAACACCCCCTAGTCCAGGACTCCCTCGGGCGCCTTCGTAGAGACCATCAAAGGGTGGCAATCGGGGTGGTTCTACATCACCGAGCCGCGTGACCCTGAATGGGCAGCGGCCCCCGAATTCCAATCTGGCATTCCCACACGACTCACGTCTTGGAAAGAGACGGGCCTGTTGTGGGGTAGTTCGGTGGAAGTGACCACACTTCAAACCTGCATCAAAGACCTGATTAGCAGGAAGGTTAAACTTTTCATCGTAGTCTAGGTCATGCTCTTCCGCCGGATTCTCCCGTGTCAACGACGGGCTTTCAACTTGTGGGAGTTCGACCCGGCCCAGCACCAGACTCTGTCCCGGCTCTTCGACACAAAGCACGAAGATGCATGGAAGGTGCTATTCAAGAGCTCCGAGGTCCCACCTCCCGTCACCGAGGATCGCGGATTCTGTGCCAAGCGCCAAGCTAGCGTGGTGAGCTGATTTTCCCCTTACGGGGCATCTGTTTTCCATAGATTTGATTTTATGTGGGATCTAAACCCCTATCCCCTTGCCAGGACTGGCAGGAGAGGGCCGGACTGATCAGCTGTCCGGCTCCTTTGCCCGAAGACCCAGCGGACGCTCGTTTAACGAAGCTGCTGGTTCCGGCGCCTCACGTGGTGCCGGAGAAGAAGACCAAGAAAAAGGCCACGGGGACTCGAAAGAGCTCCCGGCGCCTGGTGGTGTCGGATTCGTCGCCCAACGACCCTGGCGCACCCTCCGCCTCGGAAGACGAGGAGGAGGAAGAAGAAGAAGCCTCTCCCCCTCCAACAGGGGGAGGAAAGAAAAGGAAGGCTGCCCCAACTGGGGAGGCCGAGGAGGCCAAGAAGGGGAAAACCCTTCTGCCGGACTACGCCTCCGATGCCGAAGACGGCGGGGAGGAATGGCCGTCCAGGGTCAAGCCCCTGGCCAAATCGTAAGTGTCCGGCTACCCGAATGACTCGTGGCGCCCCTCTATTATTTGATAGCTTCTAATGCCGAATTTTATTTATGCATTCCACCCAGAGTTCAGCTCGGCGATTCGTCGAGCGGTTCTTTGAATTCGTCGGATGTGAATAGCGCTTCACTTCCGACGGCTTCCTCCCCGCTCCTTGCGGACGACGCCGAGGTGGAGAACCAAAAGGGACCAAACCAGGAGGAGGTGGTCCTGGAGGCGCCCCAAGGCGAACTCCCGGATTCCGTGGCCAAAGGGGGCAAAGCCCCGGAGGGATCTAAGTCCGGCCCAGGGCCGGACACTGCTCCGGAACCACCAACGGTTCCAGAGTCCGACAGGCGGCGCCTTCATAAGAAGGGCGAGCCTACACCGTCGGCGACCTCTGTCCACCCGGAGGCGCCGGACAATTTTCTGGAAGCGCTTAACGGCACCTCCATCAATGAGGAACACCGCACCGTTATGAGTGCGGTGATTCAAAAGGTTCAGTCCGCCAAGAGCGGGCTGATAGAAGCCTGCACAAGTCTGTTAACAGGATTCGAGGTATGTATTTAAAACATAAAAATGTTACCGCATAGACAGTAGCCCCTGATGCTCGGTTCGGCGTTCGGAAAAGAAAAGTCGAGCTGAGGATCTAAAAAGATATACGCAGGAGTCTAATAAAAATATGTCGATATGGGAATGCAGGCTGCGCTGCTGACCTCTGTCGCACTGACTGCGGAGGTCAATGCATTGAAGGGAAGCCTCGAGTGGTCCGAGAGCGAGCTCGGCCGTGCCAAGAAGCAGCTCGAGGACAAGGAGGGTATGTAGTACCGTATGTAAATGTATATAAAAATACTTGGTTGCAAATAATGACATGACCAACTTAAATGTTGCAGGGGCCACGGTCGAGGTAGCGGCCCTGAAGGAGGCGGTCTCCAAGGCCGAAAATAGTGCAGCCCTGGAGCGCGCTGAGCGAGAGAAGCAGGAGGCGCGGGTGGCGGAGGTGCGGCAAGAGCTCCAGGCTCTCGTGGAAAAACACGAGAGTTTGGAGCGCGACTCGAAGACTCGAGAGTCTGAGCTCGCCTTGGCTCTTGAGAGTGCCTAAACCGCTAAGGCCGAAGCCCAGAAGGCCCTCCAGGAGATCGAGGCGATGAAGAAGATAGCGGCGGGTAAGGCATTCTTTATGCAAAGCAAGAATATAAAAGTCAATTATCTGTTACTTACCCGGATTCGGAGCTCTCCAGGAGCATTCGCCGATCTGCCCCGTAGTGTGTCTGATGCCGCCGCATACTACCGAGCCGAAGAGGGGAGCTCAACGGAAAAAGTGTTCTGGTCTCAGTATGCTGAGGCCGAACATCCGGTGCCCCTGAGCGACCAGCTGAAGCAGCTGGTCGAGCTCCACAAGGTGGCCGAACAGGCCATGAAGGGCCTCATAGCTCGGCTGTGGCCTGGAGAAGCCATGCCTGGGAGCTACTTCGGTCTGGTGCGGCGGCTGGTGGACGCGTGTCCGTGGATTGAAGTTGTCAAGCGCTCCGTCTGTATCGAAGGTGCCCATCGGGCTCTTGCCCGTGCTAAAGTGCACTGGGGCAAGCTGGACGCTGAGAAGCTTTTGACGGACGCGCCACCGCCGGGCAAGGAGTATCGCACGCCCGAGATGTATTACCAGGGCGTCCTGAAGGGTGCTCGCCGTATAGCGGACGAGTGCACTACAGATGTAATTTTTGAGTAGTCTCGCATCTGTTATCCTGTACGCTGAAAACTTTGTTCATATGCGTTAAGCAACGCTTATTAATTTAAAATATTACCTTCTGTGCGGCTGTTTATCAAATCTGAGAGATGCAAGTCGTCGGCTTCGACCCCCATGCCACGAGTGCTGGTGTGTTCGGGAGAAACCTGAGCGCTCTTGTTCCCATTCGTGGGTCCATCTAGGGTGGCGCTCAGCACAACGAACCAGGCCGTCGGACTTATGATGCTTTATCACTCTCACTTAGCCATAGAATTCTATAATTTTAAATTTCGGCGAAGGCCCTAGTATTCGGAAGACCGAGTTCGGGGCGCTATCCACGCCTAGGCCGGATAAGTCCGGTTCCTCGCTCTAAGCGGCATAAGTCTTTAAGGACTCGAAAAAAAACCTCGCGAACAGCGACCGGTCTCTCGCACTATCATGACGGCCAGTTTTAGCTTTCTCTACTGAGGTGTTAACCCAGCTCAACTGGGGCACAATCGCAGTAGTTCTCCCAGCGCTACCTTAGCCAACATTGCGGAACGTAAGGTACCAAAACACGGGAGCCGGGCAAACCCAACTATTGACCAAAGACATGATTCGGAGCCGATGCATATAGTGCTATAAGTTCGGGGTGCCGCACTCGTGAGAGTGTTCGGTCTTCTCACACCATGTTATGGGGTGCTTAAGCCCCTGGTGTATTGGCCGTACCAAAGTGTACGGTTGCATAATGTCATGACTGAACATATTTGTAGAAAAACAGATGCATACAATAATAGATAAGAGCTATGTATTGTTTACTAAAAAAGAGCTGCTATGAAAGCAGAACGATACAAATAGTGCGATAAGCAAGGGTTGGGATTATTTGACATGTCCCCCTCCCGGGGCAAGCTGCATGAACTTAAGCAAAACGGGTATTTAACTTGTTACAGAAACCACCTGGACATATGACGCAGCTTGTTCGCGCCCTAGCTGTTGCATCGTGTGTTCGGCGAGTTTATTGCCGGACAGGCCTTCCGAATTGTTGTGTCCTGAAAGTATATAAAAAAATAAAACGGCGGAATAGGGAGCCCCTAAGTGCGGTTGAGACGCATTTTGGGCGTGTCGTAGCTGTGCCCCTCCCCTTATGCCCATGGTATTTTCAAAGCGTAATTATGTACGCGTGGTACCAGTATCACTGTCTGGCGAGGGCAGGGGTTGGGGCCGCACTGCTATGCTTGCTCGGAACGGGCCACCCAGCTTTGTTGGATGTTGCTTCGGGCGCGCTTGCCGTTGTCCGGATGTTTAACACCCGGATTGGGGAGATGCCTTGAGAGGTTGCTCTGTACTTCCGCCGCCAGGGCCGCCGTGTGCTCCTCCGTTCGGAGAGAGCGTTCAGTGTTTCCATTTACCGTAATAACTCCGCGAGGACCTGGCATTTTGATCTTGAGATATGCGTAGTGCGGCACCGCATTGAATTTTGCAAATGCAGTTCGTCCGAGCAGGGCGTGATAGCCACTGCGGAATGGGACGATGTCGAAGATTAACTCTTCACTTCAGAAATTATCCGGGGATCCGAAGACCACTTCAAGTGTAACCGAGCCTGTACAGCTGGCTTCTACACCTGGTATGATGCCTTTAAAGGTTGTCTTTGTGGGTTTAGTCCGTGAGGTATCTATACCCATTTTACGCATTGTATCCTGATAAAGCAGGTTCAGGCTGCTGCCGCCGTCCATGAGGACTCTAGGGAGGTGAAATCCGTCAATGATTGGGTCTAGGACCAATGCGGCGAATCCGCCGTGACGGATGCTAGTGGGGTGGTCCCGTCGATCAAAGGTGATCGGGCAGGAGGACCATGGGTTGAACTTTGGGGCGACTGGCTCCAACGCATAGTCGTCCTTGAGGGCACGCTTCCGCTCCCTTTTGGGGATGTGGGTCGCGTATATCATGTTCACCGTCCCCACTTGCGGGGGGAAGCCCTTCTGTCCTCTGTTGTTCGGCAGCCGGGGCTCCTCCTCGTCGTCGCTACGTAGCCCCTTGTCTCTGGTTTCGGCACTTAACTTGCCTGCCTGCTTGAACACCCAACAGTCCCTGTTGGTGTGGTTGGCTGGTTGTTCGGGGGTGCCGTGTATCTGGCACAAGCGATCGAGGATCCGGTCTAAGTTGGATGGGCCCGGAGGGTTTGTTTTGAATGGCTTCTTCCGTTGACCGGGTTTAGAGCCTTTGAATCCGGCATTGACTGCCGTATCCTCAGTAGTGTCTCCGTTAATGCGGCGCTTGTGTTTGTTGCGACGTGACCTGCCATTGTTGTCCTTGGTATCCGAATTACCAGGGCTTTTGGTTATGTTATTGCTACGAGCTAGCCAGCTTTCTTCGCCTGCGCAGAAGCGGGTCATGAGTGTCGTGACGGCTACCATAGATTTCGGCTTTTCTTGTCCTAGGTGTCGGGCAAGCCATTCGTCTCGGATGTTGTGCCTGAAGGCGGCAAGGGCCTCGGCGTCCGGATAGTCGACTATTGGATTTTTCTTGGTTAGGAACCATGTCCAGAATTGCCTGGCCGATTCCTCTGGCTGCTGGATTATGTGGCTTAGGTCATCGGTGTCTGGTGGTCGCACGTAAGTGCCCTGGAAGTTGTCGAGGAATGCGGATTCCAGATCCTCCCAGCAACTAATTGACTCTGCTGGTAGGCTGTTAAGCCAATGTCGAGCTGGTCCTTTAAGCTTGAGCGGGAGGTATTTGATGGCGTGTAGATCATCACCGCGGGCCATGTGGATATGAAGGAGGTAATCCTCGATCCATACCGCGGGATCAGTTGTGCCGTCATATGATTCAATGTTTATGGGCTTGAAACCCTCGAGGATTTGATGATCCATTACTTCGTCTGTGAAGCATAGTGGGTGTGCGGCGCCCCTGTACTGGGCTATATCACGGTGCAACTCGGATGAGCTTGGCCTATTGTATTCGGCCTGGCCGTATTTATCATATGCGGTTTGACGGTTATCATCACGTGATGTGGGGCGCCCACGCGATCCGTAGATCGGTCTTGTTTGCCTTGCCTTGTCCTCCAGTATATCTCGCAGGTCTGTTGCGTCTCCCCGTACTCTGTTATGTTTTGAGCGGTGCCGGGGTGCGGCTTGGGTCGAGGGCCCGATGGTCTCTCTGTCACGGCCACCGGGTGGGCGATCGGGCGCATCATACGCTGGTAATGTAGGTTTAGTTGCTTCCTCCTCAAGTTGGGGTAGCAGCCTGCGCTTTGGGTAGCTCTTGGAGGGGCGCTCGAGTTTATACTCTTCGGCCGCTAGGACTTCGGTTCATCTGTCGGCTATTAAGTCTTGGTCAGCTCTAAGCTGCTGCTGTTTTTTCTTCAGGCTGCGTGCCATGGCCATAAGCCTGCGTTTGAAACGCTCTTGTTCGACGGGGTCCTCTGGCATGACGAATTCGTCGTCGTCGAGGCTTTCCTCGTCTTCGGAGGGAGGCATATAGTTGTCGTCCTCAACCTCTCTGTCGGCCGCTCTCTCCTGAGGGCTGGCTCCTACATCCTCCTGCACTGAATCCTGCTGGAGGGGGTTATCTTCGGCACTGTCCGGCGTGTTGTTATCTTTGGTGCCGGATTCGCCGTTCTTGCTTTGGCGGGATTTAGAGCGGCGCCGCTGACGTTGGCGCTTGGGTTGCTTCTTGGAGGGGTCATCCTCCATTTGTTCCTCGCCATCCCCTGCTTTGGGGGTATCCACCATGTATATGTCATATGATGAGGTGGCTTTCCAGTTCCCTATAGGTGCTGGTTCTTGGTCGTCTCCTTCATCGGCGTCCATACCGTCGATGTCTTCGGAGTCAAAGTCGAGCATGTCGGTTAAATCGTCGATAGTGGCTACAAAGTGGGTGGTGGGTGGGTTTCGAATTTCTTCGTCCTCCGTATCCCAACCCTGCTGACCATAGTCCGGCCAGGGCTCTCCTGACAAAGAGAGAGACTTTAAAGAGTTCAGAATATCGCCAAAGGGCGAGTGCTGAAAGACGTCCGCGGTGGTGAACTCCATGATCGGAGCCCAATCGGGTTCGATCGGAAGAGGTGCGGAAGATTCGGAGTCCGGAGCGGAGTCCGGCACCTTGGAGTCACGCGCCTTGCAAAGGACCTGGCTGGTATCCGGCTCTACCGCCGTAGAGATCGCGGATCCTGGGGCGGTGTCCAACTGTCCGTCCCTGGTTAGCGTGGTCGGCTCCGACCTAACGGTCGGAGCGGAATCCTGAGTGGCACTCCGGGCGCTGTCTGGCGGCAGAGCTAGATCATGCCCATCGGGATAGTGCGGCGCGCTCGACCGTGGCTCGAATCCGTCGAAGATCAAGTCCCCGCGAATGTCGGCCGTGTAGTTTAAGCTTTCAAATCTGACCTGATGGCCATGGGCGTAGCTTTCAATCTGCTCCAGATGGCCAAACAAGTTGGCCCGCAGTGCAAAGCCGCCGAATATGAAGATCTGTCCGGGGAGAAAAGTCTTGCCCTGGACCGTGTCGTGGTTGATGATCGAAGAAGCCATCGGGCCTAAAGGCGACGACACAGAGGAACTCTCAATGAAAGCACCAATGTCGGTGTCAAAACCGGCGGATCTCCGGTAGGGTGTCCCGAACTGTGCGTCTAGGCGGATGGTAACAGGAGACAAGGGACACGATGTTTTTACCCAGGTTCGGGCCCTCTCGGTGGAGGTAAACCCCTACTCCTGCTTGATTGATATTGATGGTATGGGTGTTACAAGAGTTGATCTACCACGTGATCAGAGAGGCTAAACCCTAGAAGCTAGCCTATGGTATGATTGTTGTTCGTCCTACGGACTAAACCTCTCCGGTTTATATAGACACCGGAGAGGGCTAGGGTTACACAGAGTCGGTTACAATGGGAGGAGATCTTCATATCGTATCGCCAAGCTTGCCTTCCACGCCAAGTAAAGTCCCTATCCGGACACGGGACAAAGTCTTCAATCTTGTATCTTCATAGTCTGGGAGTCCGGCCAAAGGTCATAGTCCGGCCATCCGGACACCCCCTAATCCAGGACTCCCTCAGGTGACCCAAGTTAGCCCATCACAAGCTCCCATGATCAATGAAGGATATTCCTTCTCCCGGAAAGACCCGATCAGTCTCGGAATCCCGGTTACAGGACATTTCGACAATGGTAAAACAAGACCAGCAAGACCGCCCAACTGTGCCGACAAATCCCGATAGGAGCTGCACATATCTTGTTCTCAGGGCACACCGGATGAGACATCCTATGAGTAAAACCAACCCTCAAGTTTCCCCGAGGTGGCCCCGCAGTCTACTCAGTTCGGACCAACACTTAGAGAAGCACTGGCCCCGGGGGAGGGGGGTGTTAAAATAAAGATGACCCTCGGGTTCGTGAAAATCCAAGGGAAAGGTAATAGGTTATTAGGCAAATGTAAAACCAAGGTTGGGCCTTACTAGAGGAGTTTTATTCAAAGCGAACTATCAAGGGGTTCCCAAAAACCCAATCGCGTGACGAACGCAAAATCAAGGAACATAACACCGTTGTGACGGAAACTAAGGCGGCAAGAGTGGAAAAAAACACCAGGCATAAGGCCGAGCCTTCCACCCTTTACCAAGTATATAGATGCATTAATTAAAATAAGAGATATTGTGACATCCGAACATAATCATGTTCCAACATGGAGCAATCTTCAACTTCACCTGCAACTAACAACGCTATAAGAGGAGCTGAGCAAAAGCGGTAACATAGCCAAACAACGGTTTGCTAGGAAGGTGGGTTAGTGGCTTGACATGGCAATATGGTAGGCATGATAAACATGTGATAGGTAGCGCGACATAGCGATAGAACAAACAACTAGCAAGCAAAGATAGAAGTGATATCGAGGGTAATGATCATCTTGCATGAGATCCCGCAAGGAAGAAGAACGAGTCCATGAAGTAGTCGAACCAACGTAGTCGAACGAAACCTCACGATCGCAATGAAACGGGAACTATCGAGAAGAAGCACAACCGGAAAGAAGCAAAACACATGGTAAACAACCATCACATAAACATGGCACGATGCACAACCAAGTATGATGCATGACCGGTTTAAAAGCACGGCAAAGCAAAGTGCAACAAACAAAACTACAAGTTAACTGGAGTACAATTTGCAACGAGTTGCATATCGACGAAACACCACACCCATTTATTTAGTATGCTCTTGTTTATGTACCCAACAACATTAAATGTTATTAAACATGGCAAAGGGTGAATCATAATAAAACTACCTAGCTACGCAAGTTTAAATGAGGCTGGAAACAACAAACAACAATTCCGTAAAATCCCCATGTGCACAATTTGAGTTTGGTACTGTTCTGCCTATTATATAATTTTAGAGTTGTTAAACATGCAAAGTAAGTGCACGAAGTTAAACTAGGCATTTTCCCACCCCATTTACATATAAAGTTTATTAAAATTCGAGCTACGGTTATTTAGTTATGAAATAAATAATTTTAGCATGGCATTTAAGCAAATTTAAACAAACACCATTTTAAACATTTCAAACATGGTTGAAAGTGGCATAATATGAAAGTACATGCAATTCCAAGCATTTTACATATAGAAAGTTTTTACATATGGTGCATGGTTATTTAGTTATTAAATACATGAATAGCAAGGGTTTTTCTGCAAAACAGCAACTCTCTGGAAAATAGTTAAAATCGCAGACATGGAAAAAAACTACATCGGGCCGAATCTGCTGCATGTTGGGCCAACAGAGAGGAGGCGCTGGGGGTTTCTCACCATGGGCCATGGCCCGGTCGGTGTAGGTGCTGCTGGCTGGAGCCGTGGTCAACGGGCGAAGGGGAGGCGCCGGGCTGCGCGATGCAGGCGGGGCACAGTCAACGCAGGCAGGGGATCGAGCCGGACTTGGAACTGGCCTCGTCCTTGATGCAGAGGAAGCAGGGCGCGGAAGCAGAGCTTGGCTGCGGCGGGGCTCGAACATGGACTTGGCAACGGGGACGACCGAGACATGAAGGAGAGGACGCATGGCGGCTCCGGGGACTTGGTGCAGATGAGACGAGGGAATGACAGGGCGGCGGCGTTGGAGATGACCGGATTGGTCCGCCTTGGACAGCCGAGGCGCAATGATACGTCTCCAACGTATCCACTTTTCCAAACACTTTTGCCCTTGTTTTGGACTCTAACTTGCATAATTTGAATGAAACTAACCCGGACTGACGTTGTTTTCAGTAGAACTGCCATGATGTTGTTTTATGTGTAGAAAAGAAAAGTTCTCGGAATGTCCTGGAAATCCACGGAGGCACTTTTCAGATTTAATAAGAATTTTTGGCGAAATAATTAGTGCCAGGGGGCCCACGGCCTGTCCACGAGACAGGGAGGCGCGCCCCCTAGGGCGCGGCCCCCTATCTCGTGGGCCCCCTGGACCTCCTCCAACCTCAACTCCAACTCCATATATACCGTCTCGGTGAGAAAAAAAATCAAGGGAGAAAGTTTCATCGCGTTTCATGACATGGAGCCGCCGCCAAGCCCTAATCTCTCTTGGGAGGGCTGATCTGGAGTCCGTTCAGGGCTCCGGAGAGGGGGATTCGTCGCCGTCGTCATCATCAACCATCCTCCATCACCAATTTCATGATGCTCACCGCCGTGCGTGAGTAATTCCATCGTAGGCTTGCTGGACGGTGATGGGTTGGATGAGATTTACCATGTAATCAAGTTAGTTTTGTTAGGGTTTGATCCCTTGCATCCACTATGTTCTGAGATTGATGTTGCTATGACTTTGCTATGCTTAATGCTTGTCACTAGGGCCAGAGTGCCATGATTTCAGATCTGAACCTATTATGTTTTCATGAATATATGTGTGTTCTTGATCCTATCTTGCAAGTCTATAGTCACCTATTATGTGTTATGATCCGACAACCCCGAAGTGACAATAATCAGAATACTTCTCGGTGATGACCGTAGTTTGAGGAGTTCATGTATTCACTATGTGTTAATGCTTTGGTCTGGTTCTCTATTAAAAGGAGGCCTTAATATCCCTTAGTTTCCATAAGGACCCCGCTTCAACGGGAGGGTAGGACAAAAGATGTCATGCAAGTTCTTTTCCATAAGCACGTATGACTATTTACGGAATACATGCCTACATTACATTGATGAATTGGAGCTAGTTCTATATCACCCTATGTTATAACTATTGCATGAGGAATCGCATCCGGCATAATTATCCATCACCGATCCATTGCATACGAGCTTTTTACATATTGTTATTCGCTTATTTACTTTTCCGTTGCTACTCTTACAACTACTACAAAAACTCAAAACATTTATCTTTACTTTTGCTACCGTTACCTTTATTATCATACCACTTTTGCTACTAAACACTTTGCTGCAGATACTAAGTTATCCAGGTGTGGTTGAATTGACAACTCAACTACTAATACTCAAGAATATTCTTTGGCTCCCCTTGTGTCGAATCAATAAATTTGGGTTGAATACTCTACCCTCGAAAGCTGTTGCGATCCCCTATACTTGTGTGTTATCAAGACTAATTTCTGGCACCATTGCCGGGGAGCATAGCTCTATTCTCCGAGTCACTTGGGATTTATATCTGTTGATCACTATGAAGAACTTGAAAGACGATCGAACTACTATTTTGCCCTCAACTACGAGGGGAGGTAAGGAACTGCCATCTAGCCTTGCACTAGATTCTCCTTCCGTTATTGGTAAGCTTGCGACACCTAAACCTGCTACTGCTATGAATTCTGATACATCGCATGTTATTGATGATGCCACTTCTGCTATGCATGATGAAACTACTTCTGTGCGTGATACTACTTTGCCATTAGGTGAATTTATTGATGAACAACTTGCTAGATTTAGGGGGAATGAAATTACTAAAGATCCTATTACTGATGATAGTGATGATGAAGGTCCCCCCAATGATTATGTATTACCTGTTGTTCCTAAGGGTTATATTATGAATGAAAAAGCTGCTATGGAAATTCTTGCTTGCAATGATAGAAATGATCTTAAGAAATTATTAGCTAAATGGAAGCAGCGGTCTCTTAATGCTAGAATGAAACCCGATCCTGCTTTTGCTACTTCACCTATCTGTGTTACTGATAAGGATTATGAATTCTCTGTTGATCCTGATATTATTACTTTAGTTGATCTGATCCTTTTTATGGCCTTGAATCTTAAACTGTTGTGGCACATCTTACCAAGTTGAATGATATAGCCACCCTGTTTACTCATGATGAGAAGTCTCGCTATTTATATATCCTTAAGATATTTCCGTTCTCATTAAAGGGTGATGCTAAGACTTGGTATAATTATCTTGCTCCTGGTTGTGTGCGTAGTCCCCAGGATATGATTTATTACTTCTCTGCAAAATATTTCCCCGCTCATAAGAAACAAGCTGCCTTGCGGGAAATATATAATTTTGTGCAAATCAAAGAAGAGAGTCTCCCACAAGCTTGGGGGAGGCTTCTCCGGTTACTTAATGCTTTGCCTGATCATCCTCTTAAGAAAAATGAAATACTTGATATCTTTTATAATGGACTAACCGATGCTTCCAAGGACTACTTGGATAGTTTTGTTGGTTGTGTTTTCAGGGAAAGAACAGTCGACGAAGCTGAAATACTATTGAAAATATGTTGACTAATGAAAATAATTGGACTCTCCCCGAGCCAGTCCTGAAGTAATTCCTGAACCAATTGAGCCAACTGCTGAGCCTATTCCTAAACCCACTCCGAAGAAGAGAGGTGTGTTATTTCTCAGTCCTGAAGATATGCAAGAGGCAAAGAAATCGATGAAAGAAAAAGTATTAAAGCTGAAGATGTTAAGAATTTACCTCCTATTGAAGAAATACATGGTCTCAATTTACCGCCTGAAGAACCACATTGTCTTGATAACCCGACACAGGTAGTAAAGGTAAATTCTCTCTATAGATATGATAAAGTTGAAGTACCCTATACTAAATTTCATAGCCCGTGCTTAGATGAATTTGATGACTTTATGGCTAGACAAGAACGTTTTAATGCTTACGTTGGTAGAGAGTTAAAGAATAATGCTTTCGAGATAGGACGCGTAGGCGATAATCTGGCTACAGTTAAAGATGAACTTCACCACGTTAGCAAATATGCTTCTATGGTTGCTACTCAAGCTGAGCAAGTACTTAAAGCTCAAAATGATTTTCTTGAGGAATTGAATAATAAAAATGACTTTGCTGTTAGAGTGGTACTAGAACTGGTAGAATGACTCAGGAACCTTTGTATCCTGAAGGCCACCCTAAGAGAATCGAGCAAGATTCTCAGAGAAATAATTTAGAGGCACCTAGTTCTTCTAAAAAGAAGAAGAAGAAAAATGATAGGACTTTGCATGCTTCTAGTGAACCTACTGTAGACACACCTGGAAATCCCAATGATATTTCTATTTCTGATGCGGAAACACAATCAGGTGATGAACATGAACCTAGTGATAACGTTAATGATAATGTTCATGTTGATGCTCAACCTAGCAAAGACAATGATGTAGAGATTGAACCTGCTGTTGATCTTGATAACCCAGAATCAAAGAATCAACGTTATGATAAGAGAAATTTTGTTGCTAGGAAGCACGGTAAAGAAAGAGAACCATGGGTTCAGAAACCCATGCCCTTTCCTCCTAAACCATCCAAGTCAAAGGATGATGAGGATTTTAAGCGCTTTGCTAAAATGATTAGACCTATTTTCTTACGTATGCGCTTAACTAATATGCTGAAAGTAAATCCTTATGTTAAGTATATGAAGGATATCATCACAAACAAAAGAAAGATACCGGAAGCTGAAATTTCCACCATGCTTGCTAATTACACTTTTAAGGGTGGAATACCAAAGAAACTTGGAGATTCGGTTGTTCCAACTATACCATGCTCTATTAAAAGAAATTATGTTAGATGCTTTATGTGATCTTGGAGCCGTTGTTAGTGTTATGCCTCTCTCTTTATATCATAGACTTGAATTGAAGAAGTTGACACCTACTGAAATATCTTTGCAAATGGCTGATAAATCAATCTGCTATACCTGTCGGTATTTGTGAGGATGTGCCTATTGTGGTTGCAAATGTCACTATCTTAACGGACTTTGTTATTCTTGATATTCCTGAGGACGATAGTATGTCTATTATCCTTGGTAGACCTTTTCTTAATACTGCAGGGGCTGTTATTGATTGCAACAAAGGCAATGTCACCTTTCATGTTAATGGTAATGAGCATACGGTACACTTTCCGAGGAAAGAATCTCAAGTTCATAGCATCAATTCTATTGAAAAAATTCCAACTATCATTTTTGGAGGTTTTGAATTTCCTCCCCCTACTGTCAAGAAAAAGTATGATATTCTTATTGTTGGGGATTTTCATATCCCCGTTGAGGTAACTTAGTGTTATTCGAAATTTCTCCGGTTTCGTGTTATTCAGAATGAGTTTGTTAACAAGACTTGATCAACCTTGTTAGTGGATTCATTTTGATGATCACGAGATGGATGAAACTAGAAGGCACAACCTTCTGTACCCTCTTTTTACTTTATGTTATTTAGAATAAATAAAGCAAAAATAGTATTATCCGTCTGTTTTCTGAATTATCCGTGCATTAAAAAACAGTCCGAAAATAAAAGTGCTCCAAATGCCCTGCAAATTTAGTATGATTTTTCTGGAATATTTGAGGATTTTAGGCACTGAAAACACTGCAGGAGGGGCAAGCACAATGCCACGAGAGGGGAGGGCGCCCCCTGTAGGGTGCGCCACCTGTCTCGTGGGCCCCTGGTGGGTCCCCTCCACTTAAGCCAGCACCCACACACTTCATCTTCTACCCAAAAAAATTCCCATCCAACTCAAGACCGAGTTCTAGCTCGTTTTGCTGCAATTTTTGATCTCTTAGCTCAAAGCTCCATTCGCAAAACTGCTTTGGGAGATTGTTGCTTGGTATGTGACTCCTCCATTGGTCCAATTAGTTTTTGTTCTAGTGTTTTATTCATTGCAAATTTTTGCTGCATACGTGACCATGTTCTTGAGCTTGCATGTTAAATTTTTGAGGTCCCAAGCAATTCCAATGCATGATATAGGGTCTAGGCACTTGTAGGAGTACTTGCTACCAATCTTGTTTAGTTTTATTCACTTTTATTTTGAAGTTACTAAAATTTCAGAAATTTTCAGAAAAAGAAATATGCTTAGAAGAATATACCAAGGTGGCTCCTCGGCAAAGAAAGGGCCAATGATTGCTATACGTGAACAAGATGTTAATTTGCCAAGGGACGCAAATGTACGGGCTTGCGAGTGGCCATCCGATGATTTTATGGTCGAAGCAGGCTTCAAGGGGGAATTTGACGCGTATGTGCGTAATGCCGAGCTGGAGGACTTCTTACAAGATAAGTGTCCTCAATATTATCAATTGACTGATTCATTTGTACGAAGGTTTGAATATATTTCTTCGCGTAATTCTCCTAGTGTTATGTTTGATATTTATGATACATCTTATACCATGGATTTAGAGGATTTCACAACTGCTTGCAAACTCCCACAGTGGGGTAATATTAATGATCCTCCCAAATCTGAAGTTATAGATTTTCTTGCTAGTATTACTGTGGGAGAATCTAGGGACGTAACACAAGTTACCATAGGGAGCATTCATTTTCCTGCTATACATTACTTTTCTCTCTTTATTGGTAGATGCATTAACGGTAAGGACGAAGTATGTCACATGTGTGCCCCTGATCTTTGTGTCCTCAAGAGTGCTGTGTCAGGTTATAGAGGTTATAACTTGGGGGCAATAGTTGCACGTAGGTTGCATAATAATAATAGAAGGGAGATTTCTTTGGAGGAATTTATGCAACCCGTGTGGCTAATTTTCTTAATATAGCTCCACGAGAGGGGGATATGATTGTACCTCCTATTTATTTGGATAAAGAAGCTATGTTTGATCATCATTTTCTTGAGAGGAATGAACAATTCCTCCATTATCCTATAAGAGATGCAACGTCGTCCCTGTTACTCTTCCTGCTCCCTACCTTTTTTATTATCAAGCAAAAGGAAGATATGTTGTCACCAGGGAAGAAGCAACTGAATATGAAAGGGGAATGGAGGCAGCTCACCAACACACTGCTGCTCAGGAGGCTGTTGCCTCTGCATCTCAGTACAACCCCAGTTTCACTTATGGATATCAGCAGGCAGTCATTGGTATTAAACCAACTTAGACCAAAAGCCTAAGCTTGGGGGAGTACATATTTCTCACCGACTTTACATTCATGTTCACACACTAGTCGTCGGTGCTCATACTCTTTCATTGTATTATCCATGCTAGTTTAAATTTCTTTTTCTAGTTTTCTTCTTTTGTGTTTGATAAACTTAAGAAAAACAAAAAAATAGTTAGTTTAATTTCCATGCTTGTAGTAGAAATTAAAATGAAAACTCAAAAAGATTTCTCGTTCTTCTTTTGCTTGTTGGGAGCTTTCCCGTGTAAATAGTTTTATTTTTTTTCGTTATTTTGGGGGTCGAGAAGACCATATTGAAAATGCTTAGTGGCTCTCATATGCATGATTGTTTATTTAACTTAGAGCCCATATTACTTGTCTTCTCTCTTCAGTTGAATGCTTGTAGATTCTAGCTTAGTCCAATGCACGTGCACTCTTATTACTATACACATCGTTCGGTCGTGCAAGTGAAAGGCAATAATGACGATATATGATGGACTTATTGGGATGAGAAAAGCTGGTATGAACTCGACCTCTCTTGTTTTTGTAAATATGATGATTCATCGTTCCTGAGTCAGCTATTATGAAGTAAACATATTTGTAATGACATTTAGAGATTATAGTTACTTGTGACATGCTTGATTAGCTATGAGTTATAATGGTTTACCTTGCGTGCAAACATGTTATTAGAATGATTATGATGTGATATGATGGGTTGGTATCCTCCTTTAAATGAATTGAGTGACTCGACTTGGCACATGTTCACGCATGTAGTTGAATCAAATCAACATAGCCTTCATGATATTTATGTTCATGGTGGATTATATCCTACTCATGCTTGTACTCGGTGTGAATTAATTTTAATGCATGTTTACGACTGTTGTCGCTCTCTCAGTTGGTCACTTCCTAGTCTTTTGCTAGCCTTCACCTGTACTAAGCGGGAATACTTCTTGTGCATCCAAACTCCTTAAACCCCAAAGTTGTTCCATATGAGTCCACTATACCTACCTATATGCGGTATACCTGCCGTTCCAAGTAAATTTGTATGTCCCAAACTCCAAACCTTCAAATGAAATTCTATTTTGTATGCTCGAGCAGCTCATGTTTCAACTAGGGCTGCCTATAAATTCCATGCTAGGTGGGTTATTCTCAAGAGGAGTGGACTCCGCTCCTCATTCATGAGAAAGGGCCGGTAACCGGGATGCCCAGTCCCATGATCCAAAAAGATCAAAGCAAATCAAAATAATTAAACAAAACTCCCCCATGGCTGTTGTA
The DNA here is from genome assembly GCF_002162155.2 of Triticum dicoccoides. Taxonomy (NCBI): domain Eukaryota; kingdom Viridiplantae; phylum Streptophyta; class Magnoliopsida; order Poales; family Poaceae; genus Triticum; species Triticum dicoccoides. Next base: position 812,330,530 of record NC_041385.1, read on the forward strand.
TGTTGGAGGCACTCGTTGTTTCGAGCAAGCCATGGATTGATGCTTGTTGGTGGTTGGGGGAGTATAAACCTTTACCATTCTGTTTGGGAACTGCCTATAATGCATGTAGTATGGAAGATACAGCCATCTCATAGTTGTTGCGTTGACAGGGAAAGTATGCTGCTCAAAATGTTATTCAATCTCTATTTTAAAACCGAGCTCTGGCACCTCTACAAATCCCTGCTTCCCTCTGCAAAGGGCCTATCTATTAATTTTTATGTTGAGTCATCACCCTTCTTATTAAAAAGCACCCGCTGGAGAGCACACTGTCATTTGCATTCATTACTATTGGTTTATATTGGGTATGACTTGACTGGATCTCTTTTACCATGAATTACAATGTTTAGTCAGCCCTTGATCTTTAAAGGTGCTCTGCATTTATGTTTTGCGGTCTCAGAAAGGGCTAGCCAGATACCATTTTGTTATATCATGTTATGATTATTTTGGGAAAGTGTTGTCATCCGAGTTTTATTATTATGGCTCGCTAGCTGATTATGTTATTGATATGAGTAATTGTGAGACCTATGTGTTATTGTTAGTATGGTTAGTTAATAATATTTGCTGAAACTTGAATGATGGCTTTTCATGTTACAACAACAAGAGCAAACAGAGTTTGTAAAAGTTATTCTTTATCACTTTCAGTTTGTCAACTGAATTGCTTGAGGACAAGCAAAGGTTTAAGCTTGGGTGAGTTGATACGTCTCCAACGTATCCACTTTTCCAAACACTTTTGCCCTTGTTTTGGACTCTAACTTGCATGATTTGAATGAAACTAACCCAGACTGACGCTGTTTTCAGCAGTTCTGCCATGATGTTGTTTTATGTGTAGAAAAGAAAAGTTCTCGGAATGTCCTGGAAATCCACCGAGGCACTTTTCAGATTTAATAAGAATTTTTGGCGAAAGAATTAGTGCCAGGAGGCCCACGGCCTGTCGACGAGACAGGGGGGCGCCCCCCCCTAGGGCGCGGCCCCCTATCTAGGGGGCGCCTCCTCCGACCTCAACTCCAACTCCATATATACCGTCTCGGGGAGAAAAAAATCAAGGGAGAAAGTTTCATCGCGTTTCATGACATGGAGCCACCGCCAAGCCCTAATCTCTCTCGGGAGGGCTACTCTGGAGTCCGTTCGGGGCTCCGGAGAGGGGGATTCGTCGCCGTCATCATCATCAACCATCCTCCATCACCAATTTCATGATGCTCACCGCCGTGCGTGAGTAATTCCATCGTTTTGTTAGGTTGGATGAGATTTACCATATAATCAAGTTAGTTTTGTTAGGGTTTGATCCCTGGTATCCACTATGTTCTGAGATTGATGTTGCTATGACTATGCTATGCTTAATGCTTGTCACTAGGGCCCGAGTGCCATGATTTCATATATGAACCTATTATGTTTTCATGAATATATGTGTGTTCTTGATCCTATTTTGCAAGTCTATAGTCACCTATTATGTGTTATGATCCGACAACCCCGAAGTGAGAATAATCGGGATACTTCTCGGTGATGACCTTAGTTTGAGGAGTTCATGTATTCACTATGTGTTAATGCTTTGGTCCGGTTCTCTATTAAAAGGAGGCCTTAATATCCCTTAGGTTCCGTAAGGACCCCGCTTCAACGGGAGGGTAGGACAAAACATGTCATGCAAGTTCTTTTCCGTAAGCACGTATGACTATTTACGGAATACACGTGTACATTACATTGATGAATTGGAGCTAGTTCTATATCACCATATGTTATAACTATTGCATGAGGAATCGCATCCGGCATAATTATCCATCACTGATCCATTGCCTACGAGCTTTTCACATATTGTTATTCGCTTATTTACTTTTCCGTTGCTACTGTTACAACTACTACAAAAACCCAAAAACATTTATCTTTACTTTTGCTACCGTTACCTTTATTATCATACCACTTTTGCTACTAAACACTTTGCTGCAGATACTAAGTTATCCAGGTGTGGTTGAATTGACAACTCAACTGCTAATACTCAAGAATATTCTTTGGATCCCCTTGTGTCGAATCAATAAATTTGGGTTGAATACTCTACCCTCGAAAGCTGTTGCGATCCCCTATACTTGTGGGTTATCACGCAACGGATCCAGGCGACGTGACTGAGTTTCAGGCGGCGGACGGGCGGCGAGGAGGTCGTCCATGGCGTCGCCTCCTGTGAAGGTGAGCGAGAGAGAGATAGTGAGACGAGAGGGAGAAGGAGAAGAAAACGGGAAGGGCAGAGGGACGTTCTGGCAGGGGTGGTCTCTGGCAAGGCCGGCCGGTGACGAGGGACTCGATCGGGAGCTCCTCTCCCGTTCCAGATTGAGGTGGTTGGCGAGAAGGTGGTCTCGATCCGATCTGGATCGAGCGCTGCACGAAGCTCAGGCACGCTGGAGGTCGTCGGATCTCCATCTGGTGGCCACAGATGGGTGGGTGGAAGGCTGGATCGGGGTTGGATTTGGTTGGCTGATTGGGGATCGAGAGGTGGCGTCCGGGTGGGTAGTAGAGGAAAACGAGGAGAAGGCTTGTAGGCGCCGGATCCGTGAAGGAAGCTGGCGACGGCGGAGGGATTGGATGGAGGGGACTGATCCTAGGACTAGGTTTTGCCCCGTATATATATGCTGGTGGATTAGGTTAGGGGGTATTCGGTCTGTCCGATTGTAATTGGGCGGTCGAGAATGAATTGGCTAGGGAGTCCAAATAATAAAACAGAGATGTTTTATAGATGTTTGGGGATGAGCCGTACCCAACGGTAATGATTGTCCAGATCGGGTTCAGGGAAGCTTTCGGACGCGCGCAAGAGGGAGGGGTCAGTGGTTGTGCAGAGAGGTAAGGTGGTTGGACAAGAGGGAACCGAAAACACGGTTGGTCTCGGAAGGCCAACGAACGCAACGGAGAGAAGCGAGGAGCGGCAACTACAAGCGGATGCAAGTTTTATGAAAACATGCAGATGCAATGTGCATGATGCTATGAGATGCATGACATGAACAAAATGCAAAACAAAAGACAAAAACCCAACCACAGAGGAAATAACATATCACATAGCCGGAAATGGCAAGAGTTGGAGTTACAATTATGGAAAGTTACATCCGGGGTGTTACAGACTCATATCTCAACAACACTCGACGGCTAATAGGAACAAGCGTTCATCGAGTTCCTCCGTGAGAACTGGGACATCTTCGCATGGAAGCCATCTGACATGCCGGGTGTACCCAAGGGACTGGCTGAGCACCGTTTGCGAGTTGACCCGAAAGCAAAACCCGTTAAAGATCATCTCTGTCGGTCCGCTGCGGAGAAGAGGAAAGCAATTCGCGAGGAGGTGGCTCGGCTTCTGGCTGCTGAGTTCATCCATGAGATATACCACTCCGAGTGGCTCGCCTAAGTTAAAAACTATTCTGAGTGGAGAGCAATCCTCCCACTCGGGGGCTTAGCTGCGACCCCGTACTCGCCTAAGTTAAAAAAGTACTCCGAGTGTAGAGAAATCCTCTCACTCGGGGGCTGAGTTGCGACCCCGTACCTGCCTAAGTTAAAAACTACTCCGAGTGGAGAGCAATCCTCCCACTCGGAGGCTTAGTTGCGACCCCGTACTCGCCTAAGTGAAAAACTATTCCGAGT
>NC_041385.1:812334562-812345448 GCF_002162155.2 Triticum dicoccoides
CGTACTCGCCTAAGTTAAAAACTACTCTGAGTGGAGAGCAATCCTCTCACTCGGGGGCTTAGCTGCGACCCCGTACCCACCTAAGTTAAAAACACTATTCCGAGTGGAGAGCAATCCTCCCACTCGGGGGCTTAGCTGCGACCCCGCACTCGCCAAAGTTAAAAAACTATTCCGAGTGGAGAGCAATCCTACTCCGAGTGGAGAGTGATCCTCCCACTCGGGGATTTAGCTGCGACCCCGTACTCGCCTAAGTAGCAAAGATCCTCTGAGCTGCGCCACAACTACAACGTCTGCTCCATCCTGATCTGCAAGGACGATGAGGTGCCAATTGAGCACGTCGTCTGAGCTGCGTCACAAGTACAACGTCCGCTCCATCCTAATCCGCAAGGACAGCGAGGTGTCAATCGAGCACGCCGTCTGAGCTGTGTCACAAGTACACTGTCTGTTCCGAGTGAGAAGTTAAGTTCCACTCGGAACTACAAAAGATCCAAGAAGCGGTAAAGGCAAAGCCATCATATTCAAGAACAAACCAAGTTCAGATAAACCCAGCAAAGTGCAGAACCACGGGCAGAAGTACTTAGGCATCAGGCCTGAAAGTGTTTAACGGTTACAAAACCACTCGGCATTTCGAGCCAAATAAAGGTGGAGCATAAAGTTAGTTCACTCGGCAGGAGGAGGGCTTGTTGGCTCGACGAAGATGTCAAGGTCAATGCTATCTGCGATACGAGTAGCAGTGTTGATGAAGGTATCCATGAAGGACTGGAATTGGAGCTTCTTGGTGTTGGCAACCTTGAGAGCCGCCAGCTTGTCTTCTCTGACCTCCATGCAGTGGACTCGGACCAAGGACAGAGCCACATCGGCGCCACAACGAGCAGACAACTTCTTCCATGCTTGCACTCGACCAGGGATTTCATTCAGTCGAGTCATCAGGGACTCGAGATCATTCTGGAATTTCGCTCGGGGCCAGATCTCTGTGTCAATCCGTGACACCGCCACCTTCAGACGAGCAAGATAATCCACGACACTGGCAAGATGAGACTCCAATCGCAGCACATTCATCGCAACATCATCCTTGACGGGAGAATTTATGGGGTCTAGATCCATCTCGATTCGCCCAGTCTCTGCTTCGAAGTCTTGACAGAATTCTGCACATTCGGAAAAGTGGTGAGTCGGCAGTTATACGATGAGTCGACAGTTACAAATCAGTCGGACAAGAGAAAGTACCTACAAGCATCAGGACCAGCTTCTCAGCAAGTCTTCCCAGATAAGCCTCCATTTTGCCTTTCTTCTATGTGAGATCTCCAACCTTGTCGGTCAGGGTTTCCTTGTCCTTCTTCAGCTTTGCAACTTCTTTGTTGGCTTCAGTAACAACAGTCTTCAGCTTGGCGTTTTCCTCTTCTAACTTACTAATTGAAGCCAGCTTCTTGTCAGCAAGCTCTGTTTTCTCTCGCGCCTCCTTCTGTGTTGCGGCAAGGTCAAGGTCCTTCTGCTCCAGAGCCTGCTTCATTTTGACTAAAGCAATACCATTCTTCAGACGACCTTGGAGTTGACGGTTTTCATTATGCACATCTGTTCGAGTGGAGTCACTCGGTTCAAAAGACTAAAAGGGAAAAACTATAAGGTGGATAGTCGGTGAGTTATTACCTCCCATAGCAGCAGCATCATCCTTGTCCTTCTGAGGATTCTTCTTGGCCAGCTCTAGGTCAAGGTTGAGGCTAATCTGTTTCTTCTCCAACTCAGCAAATTCGACTCCGAGATCACAAGATTTCTGCAGTCAGCAAATAAGACACGTCAGTCAACGGAAACAAAAGTTAATCATAGAAAAAAAGTGTTCTAAGACTACCGCTGAATCAAACATTCAACAGTAGTCTCGGGGACTACACCTAGTGGGTGCACTTGGCGTGCCCCCACTGGTTCGGTTTACCACTCGGCATGGTCTGCCCAGCGTGAGTATGCAAAAAAGGAAGAGAGAGTCTCAGACTCCGGCCGACTGCCCGCAGTCGACCGCGGTCTCGGGGACTACACCCAGTGGGTGCACTCTGCGTGCCCCCACTGGCCTAGATCCCACTCGGTTCAACCTATTTCACCGAGTGAAAGAACAATGAAGAGACAATTGACAAAGACCCCTGCCGAATTAAACATCCGACGGCGGTCTCGGGGACTACACCCAGTGGGTGCACTTTGCGTGCCCCCACTGGTTCAGAGATACACTCGACTTAACTCGGTCAACTCAAGTGGAAGAACTATTCAACAGTAAGTTAAAACACCCAGTGGGTGATTGGATGTGAAGTGCAGAATCATGATAGATGCACATAAAAAGTTCCAAAACACTCATCCAGGGACATCTTACGGATAACGAATCAGCAGCCTACAAGTACCATACCATAGCAGGGCAAAAATCAAACTGAAAGATCAGTCAGAAATCAACTGACCTTGACATTAATCCGCAGAGCAGAGCTGGCATATAGGCAGCCTTGCTAGCCTCGTGCACCACCTTCATCTTCTCCATCATAAGGCCTGCCCTAGAGTATGGCTTCCTTGGTAGCACCCACCGGGTCATCTGGAGTATGATGAGCAGCAAAGAGCAGTGTTGACAGAGCAGTCGGAGCAAACACAGGGTCCGAGGCATGAAGTTGCACGGGTGAAGCAGGGACTTGAGCAATCGACGCCGAAGGACGGTCAGTTGACACAGGATTGGCAAAAGAAACAGAGGCCCGAGTTGGATCTCTGGACCGCTGGACCACTGTTTCCGGTGCTAATGTTGACTGAGGCTCCTGGCCGACAGGCGTTCTCCTGCTTGAAGCCCTGCCCCTCCTTCCCATATTCTTCTGAGGCGCTTCTTCATCGTCATCTGGAAGTTCAATGACGTCTCGTGGGCCTGCACAAAAAACAACCATAAGGTCTCGGTCGACTGACAATTCAACCGACAAAATAAGCACAAGATTGCAGAATCATACCCGCTCTGGAAGTAGCCGCATATTTAGTTTCTTATTCATCCCGAGCCTTGTCAATGTCCATGGAGGTCCCAGAAGTTGCAGCACTAAAAAAATTTCAAAACCCATTCGGTCAGAGCAGAAGTATGAGTCGACAGTAAAACACAGAAAGACAAAACACTTACGCAGAAGCGACGGGAACGTCCATCTTGATCTTGGGCAAGGTCTTCCGAGGCTTTGAAGGGACAACCTTGGGCTGCTTGGCGACCTTTTCAGACGGCTCCGGAGTCGAAGTCCGAGTGCGTTTGTTCACTTGCATGCTTGGAGGTGCAGCCTTGTTGCGCCCACCTGCAGGATCGTGAGACTGCTTGGATCGACGCTCTGTGCGGGGTGGTGAGTCGACCTCTTCTTCATCATCTGAATCATCACTCTCTTCCTCATCATCATCATCGGGAGACTGCCAAGCGGGACTCTCGTCCGCGCTCTCCACTCCCTCTCGGGCTTGCTCCTGGGCTTGCGCTCCGTTCGGCATCGAATACATCATGTAAATCTGCAAGGCAAGAAGTTAAATAAACATCAGTCACAGTCAAAGATGGTAAGTCAGATAGAAAGACACGGTAATAAGGATCAGACCTTGTCCGGCTGATTTTCGGCGTCAAATGGGTTGACTCTCCTAGACCCCCGGGGTTGTCTTTGTTTCTAGTAATGCCCTTCCGCCACTGGGCCACCGTCTCATCGGTGACCTCCTCTGGGTGGACCCGAGCGGTGTCATTGGAACCCGAATACATCCACATCGAATGGTCATGAGCTTGGAGTGGCTGGATGCGTCGACTGAGAAACACTTCCAATAAATCCATGCCAGTCACGCCCTGACGGACCAACTGGACTACCCGCTCGACTAGCATGTTCACCTCTACTTTTTCCGCTGTAGACACGATCAGGGAAGAAGGTTGCTGGACTCGATCTAGGGTGAAGGGAGGAAGGCCGGTCGACTGACCAGGGGTCAGAATGTCTTGGCAGTAGAACCAGGTCGACTGCCATCCCCTAACCGACTCGGGAAGTGTCATGGGGGGAAAAGTGCTCCTAACCCTCATCCGAATCCCTAAACCTCCACAAATTTGAATCACATGCGTCCTCTCGTCAGTTGGATTTGCCTTCTTCACAGATTGAGAACGGCAAGTGAAGATATGTTTGAACAGACCCCAGTGCGGTCTACAACCCAAGAAGTTTTCACACAAAGAAACATATGCAGCAAGGTACGTGATAGTGTTGGGAGAGAAATGGTGAATCTGGGCACCGAAAAAGTTCAGAAAACCCCGGAAGAAAGGATGCGGAGGCAGGGAGAAAAACAGTCGACGTGGGTTGCGAGGAGGACGCACTCACCCGCCCGCGGCCGAGGCTCGATCTCGTCCCCCGGCAGCCTCCAAGTCCCATCGGTGATCAAGCCCACGGCGACCAGATCCTCCAGATCTTCTTGCCGGAGCGTAGATCGAATCCAGTCCCCCTGGATCCAGCCAGGCAGCAACCCGGACCTCGACGACGATCCCCGACTCGTTTTCTTGCCCTTCGTCGTCGTCGTCGCTTTCTTCGCGCGCTCCAGGGCCGCCGTCTTGTCCTTCACCATTGCGGCAGACTGCGCACGGGCGGGGCGCCGGCGTCGAGAGTGGAGGAGGGCGCGGTGGAGAAGCAGAGGAAGAAGAAGGGGAATGGGGGCGCAATGTGCAAACGCATCGGCCTCGACACCTTTTATGGGCCTGCTTCTGAGTGGCTGGCGCGTGGGCCCGAGCGATCCTGTCAAATCCGCAACAGTCACGCACCGGATACGTGGAGAAAAAGGTGGCGCGGGAATCAAGGCGCCCCTGTCTATCCGTCCCATTTACTGCAGCGCGCTCCGCCTCGCGCGCTTCCCCAAATTTTTGAATCCCGTGAGATCCGGGAACCACAGTAACCAATCACGCCGAAGATTTCGTACCATAGCAACACTCGAAGATTGCCAGCATAGGTTCACTCGACGACTCTGAATCGATCAAGGCGACTGAAATGAAGTCGAAGTTTCAGCATGAACCTCAAGCTCAGTAAGAATGCTTATGAAGCATAAGAGTCAAGATAGGGTCAGCTTCAACTCTCTTTTCACTCGGACCTCAATCCATTCGGGGGCTAATGATGATGCCATAGACCTAGGATAGGGTCATAGGCCTGACCTATACGCCCTACCCAAGGTCACTATCCTAGAATCAAGGACACTCAAAGTATAGCAAGAAATACCGATTGAAGTAGCCATGGAGTGAAATCCACTTGACCAGTCACCTCACCCGGATACCCCCAATATCACTCGACCAAGAAGAAGTCATTCGACCATACAGGAAACCACTCGGAGTACAGAAGACCTTGAGTCACTCAGGATGGCAACGGTCAGGCGTTCACTCCGTAGTCTTAAAGATCATTAATAGCACTTTATAGTCGACGTTACCAGTAACCCCTGTCTTAATGTGCATTGAACCCTATAACGGGGGACGGCTGGGGTCCTGGCGCACTCTATATAAGCCACCCCCTCCTCTGGGACAAGAGTTCGCACCCCTTGTAACACACACACACCCATATTCCAGTCGACCGCCTCAGGGCTTCGAGACGTAGGGCTTTTACCTCCTTCGAGAGGTGCCTGAACTCGTAAACTCGTGTGTACAACCTCGCCGTAGCTAGGGCCTTGCCTCCTCATACGTACCCCTATTCTTACTGTCAGACTTAGTACCACGACAGATACACTCATCTGACATCTCTATGAACACACACCCTATCCTTCTGAGCGCCTCCGAGAGATCGAGCCAACATATCATCGTGAGATTGACAAAATCACTACAGGTGCCTTGTTGTCAACGGGGACGTCACCTCTCACTGAACATGCATCGCCAAGAATTGTGAAATAAATCCAGAAAAATGCGAATACCAGTACTTAAACCCTGATGGGCTTGGAATACCACTGTCATCCTAACCATCCAACCATATGTTGGTCCGCAGCTAATGTACATCAGGTATAGGGAAAGAATAGGTTACTTGTCGGAACACTATATGGATGAACTCATGGGCATATGAACCCATTAAAGGAAAACTCATTCCTAAATGCCAAAAAGATCTCGAGAAAATAAATTCACGCATACATCTTCACATTCTATGGGCATGCAAAAAGTCTCGCAGAAAAGCAACCTTTTCTTTAGCCGGTGCAAAAAGACAAAAAAACATGTATCATGGAATGATATTTAGGAGCACTGAAATTTGTCTTTTTCGTGGAGGAAAAATAAAAAAACACAAAACTTTGTGTTGCGCACACATGTTGCGAAGATGTATGCGTAAAATTTTGTTTCAGAATTTTTAACATTGTAAAACATATTTAAAATGCATTTTTTAAGCGAGTTCATATGCCCATGGGTTCAGGACATGCTCACTCCAACCAGTCGCCGATGTACATTTTGTATAAGGAAATTAATGATGCGGCTGACTATCCATGCCTGTCAAAGTGATAGACCACCGCACAGGGCCGCTAGCCCGACCCACCACCGCCTCCTCAGTACCACACGGTTGCACCGACGCTGCCAGTCCAGCACCGTGCCACATGCCCTGCCCATCTCTCCATCTTTTTCCCTTTCTCTTGTGGCGGCAATTACCATCCAGCGACGAGAACGCGCGGTGCCTGAAAGAGCAAGCGGTGAGGTAGCCGACATGGCTAGCGGCGGCACTCGATAGGAACGACCCCGTCTTCAGGACCTGGTCACCTTCTTCAACACGCCATGGTCCACAAGATATGTATCACAACTCCCGGTTCCTCCTTCCTCTCCATCTTTCATCCTTTCTTTGTCAATCTGATTCAAATTCAACCTCTCACTCGCTTGAGGCCGAAAAATTAGCGGATTCTTTCAGGATTTTATTTCGCCGTGCAAGGTTTAAAAAGAACACAACATGTCCATAAAAGGAACAACAACAGTGGGCCCACAAATAGAGCAACAAAGAGACTATAAGTGAAAATTAACAAGCGAACAAATAAAAGGCAGGAAAGTAGTCAGCGCAGCAAAGCGCGCGTATGCTTCTAGTACATACTAGAAGGTATTACAACTCGAGTCTGTTCTCACACGCTAGACGATCGACCTATATTACTTGCTCACTGCAGTACGTGCTGCACGCAGTCACTACACCTTGTACGGTCGATATGGATGCAAGAGATGAAGCAAGCTGGGGACTAGAGCACTGCAGCACGCACCGACGCACGGCGGTTTCATTAATCAATGCCCGCGTCTACTTCTAACCAGCTAGTTTCAGATCTACCCTAAAAAGAAAAGCTAGTTTCAGATCTGGGGCCCCAGTTCTTTTCCTCCTTACACGTATCCGTTCAATTTTAATATAATCTGACGTGTTAGCAAGCTGCTAGTCGACGGAAAATGAACCATATGCAGTTGGAAAGAAAGGAAAGTGACAGCGCATTTATCTCTACGGTTTAGAGGACACGTATTACCATGAAAAAAGACAAACATGGAATGCTTCTTGATTTAGCGTACACGTTTACGTAACTAGATAATACTAGTAGAATGCCTGCGCGTTGCCATATGCATTTAAAAAATCTACTGGTTGCATATGTAAACATAACTGCGGAGCGACCCACGCATTTCTGCGTCTAGATTCTAGATGTACTACCATACATATCTTCATTTATACATGTTCATAAGTATATAACTTTGACACAATAGTTTTTATATGAACATGCATTTGTAATGCCATAGATCATAGCACTATGACAGAGACTCCGGAAAGAATAAACTGGTATTTCCCACAAAAATAAATAAATAAACTGGTATTGATTTTATTAACAATTTTATTACATTTTGTATAATGATACAAAACATTGGATTTTTTATTGCACATGTTGTTCTCATTATGTGCCTCTGTGACTCATGCGCCATAGATAATTAGACACAGGTGTAATTCATTTTAAACATCCTTTAAAAGAGATTTATATGAAAACATAAATTAAGTATCCATGGGTTAAATCTAGACATTTCTCCTTTTCTCCACCTATCTCAGAATTAGTGGTATTGCTATTACGCGTAGACTAGATAATACTCCCTCCATCCCATAATATAATAGCGTATTTTACACCACATTAGTGTCAAAATGCTCTTATATTATGGGACCGAGGGAGTACCTTACACGTATCCGTTTGTTGCTGGAATGTCTTGCAAAATAATATTTTAATGATATTTGATTGTATGGAACATATTGGAGCACTAATATAACAACTAAACCGGAATATATGTGATTTATTGTATTTAATTATTGTATAGTTATAAAATATTTCTTCATCTAAATAGCATATAAGAATGGAAATTCTCATGCATGTTTGGTGTGCCTTTTTTCATGCATGTTGCGTACTGAGATGACATACTTGCATGTTGAGAGAGAAATAGATTAGTGGAGAGTAGCTATTTAGATATACAAAATATTAAGATATGCCGAATGGTAAAATTAATGCAAATTAATTAAACTGTTTATTAATTATCGCTTGAGTATAATGTTGTAACTAACTTTCTCTTAGTTCAAACTGGGTAAACTAGTTGGTGCACGCAGTTCAATAATTATTGTAGAAATGGGGAAGACTACCCAAATTACGAATAAAGCACGCCTCTCTCTATTTGTAGACATCAGAAAGTGTTAATAACCTACTTCGTTGTCAAATACTTAATTGAATTGAAAGCGGGCTACAAATTAATTATAACGAATTTCTGATGCACTGGTAATTAATTCTATTGAGCTATGGTTTATTTAATCTCGAATATCACACTACATTCAAATTAAATTTAAGTGTGACAAAATTTTATTTGGAATATAAAATTCGGGTTTTTTTGTGAACCTAATATGTGTCCACTTTGAAAATTTGTATTTTTATTTAAAAATAAATCAGTTAAATCTTACTGACAGAGCCTGGAGATGCAATGATAAATTGCCCTATTACTATTTAGTCCGTGGGATACAACCTAGACTTACTGATTAGTACTCCGCCGTCCCATAAAACAATACGTTTTTGTAAGCTAAAATAGCTTGCAAAAACATCTTACACTATACCAGAAAATGAACCATGTGCAAATTTCCCTGTTGAACGCATCACAGTTTAGTAGCTACAGCACCAGCTTTGGTCGATTTGAGCGACCACGCATGTACATGACACAAATGGTACGGTGGCTGACAATTTGACACCGCTATCCAACCCTATCTTCAAGCTAAAGTACTCATAAAACCGCGTATCTATGGATCCCCCTTACCCTACACTGCACTATAAATACATGCGCTGCATGCATTCCCTTCTCATCGAGTCATCCTCAGCTACTTCACCACAGTGCTAACTACCTAGCGCTGCACCAACCAACCAGTAGCCAATTACGCAGCACTTGACCATGGCGCCCAAGCAGCTCCCCGCGGTCCTCCTCGCCGCCAGCGCCCTCCTGGCCCTCGCCGCGCCGTTGCTCGCCGGCGACCCCGACATGCTGCAGGACTTCTGCGTTGCCGACTACAAATCCCTCGACGGCCGTAAGTTGTACTCGTGTGCGCACATGAATAGGTCATGCCGAAACAAAGAGTAATGCATGCATGCATGCGTGTATACTTGCAGCATTGCGGATGAACGGGTTCCCGTGTAAGAGGCCGGAGAACGTGACGGCCGACGACTTCTTCTCTACCGCGCTGGCACTCCCGGGCAACACCGGCAACCCGGTCGGCTCCGCGGTGACGGCGGCGAACGTGGAGAAGCTCCCGGGGCTCAACACGCTGGGCGTATCCATGTCCCGCGTGGACTACGCCCCGTGGGGCCTGAACCCGCCGCACACCCACCCGCGCGCCACTGAGATCATCTACGTGCTTGAGGGCTCCCTCGACGTTGGCTTCGTCACCACTGCCGGCAAGCTCTTCGCCCGCACCGTCTGCAAGGGCGAGCTCTTCGTCTTCCCCCGTGGCCTCGTCCACTACCAGAAGAACAACGGCGGCGCGCCGGCCATGGCGATCTCGGCATTCAACAGTCAGCTTCCGGGCACGCAGTCCCTCGCGATGGCGATGTTCGGTTCCTCGCCACCGGTGCCCACGGACGTGCTGGCCAGGGCGCTCCAGATCGACGGCGGCCTGGTGGAGGCCATCAAGTCCAAGTTCCCGCCAAAGTAACTAGCCATGCATGCATGAGGTTGGTTGGGTCGGCTCTACGTGCGTACGTGCTACCAATAATGACGAGGGCCACGTAAAAATGCAGTTTTAATTCATTTACTTGACAATACCTTTGTACTATACGCTGATTCCTTTGTGTCGGTGCATGTTTAGTGAAAGGCCTCGTCAGTTCTACTGTTATAATTGTTCCTTTTTCTTCGTGAACTACTGGTGATTAATTTGTATGTGTCCATTATTGGTGAACGAATGTGCCTGATTGCCATGATATTGTTGGGCACTGAACAAGATATAGTCTCTATCTCCCTCTCTTTGATCGATCCTTCCTAATGTGTTTTGGTAAGTATGTATATCGAGTACAAACTCATGGTTCCAAAACATATTTTTACATGTCTACCAGAGATATCTATAAAAATATTTTGTACAATGCCAAATTATGGATATATAAATTATGCTAGCTGATATATTGACGTAAGATTGCATGCAAGTAATGACTTGGTGCATCTTAAACATGCACACTATATTGTGACTAGCGGTTAGATAGGAGGTTTCCAAGCTGTTAGCTGCAGCTTGTATCTCCAAGCAGATATTAAGCTTTCTGTAAAAAGCTATGCCTTTGGCCCTTTCTCTAACATATATGTAAATACCGACTCGTCTCTTTGTCCATGATATATTTTGTTTCTAGACACTGCAAAACAAAAACAAAATACATTTTAACTATCGAGCGGACATCAACGTGAAGATTAAAATACCTTCCCATGCTTA
>NC_041385.1:812345691-812348794 GCF_002162155.2 Triticum dicoccoides
AGGACGCATAAAAACCGCTCCTTGGGGGCGAGCCGGCGATTCGTTCGGCGCTGGGGCGGTTTTGCGTCCAGTCGTCGCCCCTAGGCGCCGATGTTGGCCCACTTTTGAAGCCCCATTTCGGCGAAAAGGGCCCAAATGGGCGAGAATAGGCCCATATTCGGCGTGGTTCGCCGTGGCTCGGCGTTCAATTATCAACATAAATATTTTTTTATCACATATTTCATCGCAGAAAAATAAAATACTTCAACAAAATAGTACAACAACAAATAGTTCAATACAAATTATATAATTCAACAAATAAAAACTCATATTTCATCACACGTCGCGCCTGGTGTTGCCCTTGAGCCTCCATAGGTGCTCTATCAGATCTTGCTGCAGTTGATGATGCACCTGTGGGTCTCGGATCTCCTGACGCATACTGAGGTAGGCAGTCCGGGTTGCCGGTAGCTGGTGATCAACTTGAGCAAGAGGACCCTGCCTGTGGTATGGTTCAGTGTCAAACACTGGCTCTTCCTGCTCACTCTCAATGATCATGTTGTTCAAGATGACACAGCAGGTCATGATCTCCCACATTTGATCTTTCGACCAGGTCTGTGCGGGGTACCGGACAACAGCAAATCGAGATTGGAGCACACCAAATGCCCGCTCGACATCCTTCCTGCAAGCCTCCTGAATCTTCGCAAACCAGGCGTTCTTGCCTCCAGGCACAGTGTTTTTGATGGTCTTCACAAATGTCGACCATCTCGGATAGATGCCATCAGCTAGATAGTACCCCTTGTTGTAGTGCCGCCCATTGATCTCGAAGTTCACCGGAGGAGAATGACCTTCAACAAGCTTGGCAAAGACAGGAGAGCACTGCAGCACGTTGATGTCATTGTGAGTTCCTGGCATACCAAAGAAGGAGTGCAAAATCCAGAGGTCCTGTGTGGCCACCGCCTCAAGTACCACACTGCAACCGCCTTTGGCGCCTTTGTACATCCCCTGCCAAGCAAATGGGCAATTCTTCCAGTTCCAATGCATGCAGTCGATGCTTCCAAGCATCCCAGGAAATCCTCTTGTTGCATTCTGTGCTAGGATCCGAGCAGTGTTTTCCGCATTGGGTGTTCTCAAGTATTGCGGTCCAAACACTGCCACCACTGCCCGACAGAACTTGTAGAAACACTCTATGCTGGTGGACTCGGCCATGCGCCCATAGTCGTCCCGTGAGTCACCGGGAGCTCCGTATGCAAGCATCCTCATCGCTGTCATGCACTTCTGGATCGAGGTGAATCCAAGTTTGCCGGTGCAATCCATCTTGCATTTGAAGTAGTTGTCGAACTCCCGGATGGAATTCACAATCCTGAGGAAGAGCTTTCGGCTCATCCGATAACGGCACCGAAATGTTCTGTCGCCGTGAAGTGGAGGATCGGCGAAGTAGTCGGAGTAGAGCATGCAGTAGCCTTCGAGACGATGCCGGTTCTTTGCTTTCACCCGCCCCGGTGCCGAGCCACCTCGCCGCGGCTTTTCATTGCTCGCTAGCAGCTGGGCGAGGGCGGCGAGCATCATGAGATGCTCGTCTTCCTAGACGTCGGCCTCGGCTTCCTCCTCCAGCAGTGCGGCGAGCACTTCCTCGTCATCCGAGTCCATCGCCAGGGCAGGCAAATCGGCGAACACCTTGCGCCCGGTGGGCGTGCACCCGCCGCTAAACCGCCCCTCCGCGGCCGGAATCGGCGGCCGGAAACGCCCAGCTGCGCCCAGCTGCTGTCGGAGGGGCTGCCGCGGCGAACCTCTGCTATTTTTTCCGGCGGGGAATGGCTATCTACCGGTGAAGGGCGCCGGGCGGCGCCGGGATATACCTAGTGGCGGCCAAGAGTACGGGGGGTGGGAGGCGAGTCGGGGGAAGAAAATCTTGACTTTTCACCTGACGGCGTGGGCCAGCCACGCTTTTCCCTTGCGCCGGAGCCCCCAAGCGCCCCCCAACACGCCGGGTTCGGCCTGCGGCCGCCGGACGGAAAAAAGGGCCGAACCGGTGCTTTTCGTCGTCCTGGGGGCGCGACTGGGGCGTTTTTTTGGCGCCGGCGCCGAAAAAGTCGCCTGGTGGGGCCTGTTGGGGGCGTGGCTGGAGATGCTCTTAACATGGTACACACAACATTCAAAGGGCCTGTTACATACTCGATAAATCTGTTTAATAACATTTCTATCGCTCATTTGACAAAGATTTTCTCAAGGCAATCGACTGAGATTTAGTTTAGGCATAATATTTGTCTTGCTATTCATGTTTTATTTCTCTCTCGGGGAAATGGTAATTTTTCTTTTGACCATGATATGACCAATTAATATATACTTTTAAATGTTAATCGACTAGTAAAGAGACGCCCCCCATAAATCTGATTATGGAGAAAAAGGAATTACAATGATGATCCAGGATTCCATCGGGTTGTAAATATTTAGATGGTATATTTGACATTTAAACAATGTCGAATGTGCACCTTTATCACTAATATTTGTAGGCGCATGTCAGAAGAAATATAAATTTGGATTATGAAATTATTTTTCATGAAACTAATTTTGTAATATCTTGATCTTAGAATCTAAACAATTTTAAACTCAAGGTGTTTTGGTTTCTAAAAAATTCAAACTTGTTTATCTTTGACCAAGTTTTAGGGAAAACTATCAATAAATAAAATATAAAAATATATCTCATTATGAATTTAACGATGCCAACATGATAATGTAGATGCTGGTATTTTTTCTGTATATTTGTTCAAAGATTAAAAAAGAAACAAGTTCTTCAAAAAGTAATACACAAATTATGAAAGGGAAACGTTGCGAGCCGGCAGACCGGCCGAACTTTCGGCCGGCTCGCTCGCCACGCTGGCTCCGACGCCCATGAAAACAAACCCCAGCGTAAGACATGTGTACGTGGTGGACCTCATACAACCATCCCCCACTCCTATCCTTATCCTTTCCCTGGCCTTTCCTTTTGGCTTTTCTTCAACATCCAGCCGCATCCTCTGCTCTCCAGAACCACGATTTTCTCTCCTCCACGCTGCTCACCAACCACCACAAGCTCCCCTCACTGGGGGCCAGTTTGTTGTCGCAGAACCAGCAACTGCTGGCGGGG
>NC_041385.1:812349181-812354225 GCF_002162155.2 Triticum dicoccoides
TCTGGAGATGCTGGAGCCAGAGTCCACGCGTGCTGCAACCAGCACGACCGGCGGTGAAGACGACGAGCTCCGCTGCTGCAACTAGAGATTTTTATTGCTGGAACCAGACGGTAGAAAAGTTGCAACCACTTTTGGCAGGTGTTGGAACTGGACGACGTCGAGTTCGTTTTTGCTGGAACTGGCAAAATAAATTGCTGGAACCGGCAAGATATTTTGCTGCATAGGCAGGTGAGAGTTCATGGCTTACGGCTCCACCGTTGAAGCTTTTTTCATTGTCGGATGAAGCTTTTTTCGTCGCCAGATGAAGCCTTTTTGTCACTGGTTGTAACTTTCCTTTGGTTGTTCACAGTCTCCCGTCGTACGAGTTGAAACTTTTTTCATAGCCGGTTGAAGCTTTTTCGTTAGCGATTGTAGCTTTTTCCGTTGTCGGTTGCAGCACTGGGCACCTCTCCGGCGCTTGATTTTTTTTGTTGCAAGCGGGGTATGAGCGCCAGCGCGCCGGTGAGCTCCGGTCGTCGCCACCGGAGCTACAACGGTTGCCAAGGAAGCTACAACCGCAGGGGTGGGCTGTTGCATGGCCGAAGCCGGTGACGAGGACGGCCGCCGAGGGCTGGGACCGGTGACCATGGCGGCCGGCGAGGGCGGCGAGGGTGGCGACGAGAGACGAGGAGGGCAGGCGAGGGGGCGGCGACGAGGAAGAACACACGCGGCCGGCGAGACGCGGTTCCTTTTCTCGTACGCGCTGGCGAGGGGAAGAAGACGATCTGAGCTAGCACGATTTGGTTGGATAAAGATCCAATGGCTCAGGACGGACAGATCTGACGGCTAGGGTGCGACCGGCCGAAACGTTCGGCCGGCGCACCGGCGCCCATCATCGCCCATTATGAAAGGGAAGAGAGGGGGTATCTATGAGTGTCAAGAATAGAAAGGCTTGGGCGCACTTGCTTTCTAGAAAATTATCTATTTATGAGCAAGGGGGTAATTGATAAGATTTGTCCATGTTATGACACATAAAAACTCAAAACATTAAATTTAAGGATTTCAATCAAATTGGCATGCTACCCTTTTTTTTACTGGCATGCTACCCTCACAAACCTTGCAGCAGACCACATTATAAGTGGATTGAAAAATTAAGGTGTGGAGTGAAAATTATGTGGCACCACAGGCAACTAAAACAGTTGAGGTTTTCCTGAAAAAACTATAAACAAGAAAACACGATCTAGGCCCGACGCTTGAATTAATGAAGGAGAATAATAAAACCACACAGCTAGGTTTGTTCAAAACTCATCGACCTGCTGGCTTCGCGTCCGTCTTAGGTACTTGCCTTTACGTGAAATAGCTGTACAGAAACGTATACTGTGTGTAAGTGCACACAATATAGAGTAGAAGTCACGTGATAATGAAAGGAAAATGCATGCGGCTGAACAACTAAAAACCGTGTCATTTTTTGGCAGTACTGAGATAAATTGCATGCGTGCTAGTTTGCATGGACAACACAATCATGATTTGGATCGACAGTTAACATATTAATTAAGCAACACTGTTTGGCCCAAAAAAGAAGTAACACTACTCACTGTCGCACCTCTCACGTACATCGACCCCATGAGTAACTGGTTCTACCAACCTCTCACGTACACCAAGCTTCCTCTTTTCACACCTAATTGGTTATTTTTTTTCGGGGTACCTAATTGGTTGACTGATCAACCGATCCGGCCATCAATCACGTCATCATCAAGTTAATTAAAGTAGCTAGTACGATCGATGGCATCAATAGATACCCACATCCCAATGCTCCCCTCTGCATCAAACCGAAAGTTCCTGAACTTGTTAACCACCTGCATCTAGATCACGCAGCTAACTAACCACATGGCTCAAGGGCACCGCAGATTAACAAGAAATGGTCCGATTTTTTATTAATAATAAATAATAGTCCTGTAAGTCCGAAACTAGTAATGCTAAGTTGGAATTTTGAAAAATAGGAAGGACGCAATGATTAGTAGCGTGCAGGCCTGGTTGCTGTTGCGAACCACGTCGACAACTGGTCGCTATTGTTAGCAGCGTCTCGTGTTTGGTTGAACCTGGCCTTCGTGCGACCTAAAGGCAACTCTAAGGCGACCCAAACTGACGCGGATTTTCTTCGTTCTTTGTTCATTTGGGCTGGTTAGGCGGATGCAGTGTTCGTTTTTGTTCGCCTGTTCATAGGTGCGTCCAACATGGACGGAAGCATTTCACATTTGCGCTGGATTTTGGAAATTTTAAAAATAAAACAGCCAGCAAAAGTCCTATTTATATTAATTAAATCTATTTTTAAACGAAAACTATAAAAACAGTCAGCGACGGGTGGTAGATCTAGGCAGCGTCGTCGTTGTCCTCCTCCTTGTTCAGGTCGACGTAGACTGGCGCCACCATCCACGGGAACGCTTGCTAGAAGGTTGCCAGCTGCTATTCCACATGCCACGACCGTCAGTGGTGGTGGAGCGATGAGCGCGTGCGGTGCACCGGACGCACACATGAAGCACTACCAACAACACTGGTCGTGCTCGGTGGCGAACCACGCGTCCCAGTTTGGTGAATCCACCGCGTATGTTGGGTCGCGGCGAAAGTCGGCCGGTAGTAGGGCACGGGGGGTAGTGGATCTCCGTCAGTTGTGCGTGGCCTCAGGCCGACACAACTGGCACCGGAACCCTATCAAGATTGAGGTGCCACCCGTGCGGTAGGTTCACATTGGGCTACGGCGCCGGCACACCATGCTCCCAGAAGTACTGGCAGCGGTGCACCGGCATATATAGAGGCAAAAGCACGGCCGCTGACTTAAGGTCAACTTATCTGTTCTCATAAACTAGCCAATTACCAACTATATTACCCAAGAGGAACAACCAAGTCATCTATACAATGTACTCTTATAACCACTGAATAAATTATATACAGAAACAAAGTCATCTGTACAATGTATGCTTATAACCACTGAATAAATTGTACAGAATACCAAACAAAGAAGATTCAACGAGGCCGTGGAACAACTCACATGCACCATCCATAGGTCGAGTGGATGATCCTAATGACGACTGAATGATCCTAATGACGAGCGGCCAGTGAGACGATGTTGCTCCTGTGATGATTGGTGATGCCCGCGCTAGAGCTTCCTTACAACCCTGCAAGGTAAGGAGCGACGACTACATGCATATTAGGTTTTATAAGTCATGAAACCTCTATCTATAAGAGGAAAACGACTTGGTTGAGTCTAATAAGAGTACCAATCGAACGGCATGACTGGACGCCGTCCATACTAGCGTCCAATCCTGGACGTTGTTAGCAATAGAGTCCACCCTGGACGATGTTATTCCTGGCGTCCTTCCTATTTTTACAGTTTTCACCTGCCCTTTACCAGTTCTGAAATTATAGAATTATCATTTACTATTAAAAAAATCGGAGGAATGGTCATGGCCAAGCTCCCTGCCGGAGTCATAATTTTTTGGTCATGTAACAAGAAGATTTCGACAAGCAAGACAGAGAACGGTGCTGTCATATTCTAGCACCTTATTAGATCAAATTATCAAAATATGAAAATCACGACTTCAACATTTTCAAAATTGGTCAACCTTCAATAATCAAAATGGGGAGAAGATTCAAATCAAAATTGTCCCTATTTGTTGAAGGTTGTCCCAATGTCGATCTGGACAATTCCGATGTTGTTTAATAAGGTGCCAGAGAAAACTTTCAAAAATCTATATATTTGTCAAATTTGATTTAGTAAGTCGTAATCTTGCACCTTATTAAGTCAAAGTTGGACAAATACACATTGTGTTGCTTTGTAAACATTTTACTAATGATGATGAAAGTAGTGTTGCCATATTCTAGGTTGGACTACTAAAGGAGTCGAGTACAAATGGATTTCGGTCGAGGTTCTCTCAATGGAACTGGCCAGTGCTAGGGTCGACATTATTTGTGACGTGAAGTTGTTCTTTTTATCTCTTTTATTATGCCGGACATGAACGTAGTAATTGCTACCCAGATGCAAGAAATCGAAGAGCTCAGAAGGAAGCTACAACAAGAAATTGAAATTATCAAGATGGAACAGTAAAGGAAAGCCATTCCTTTTCGAAAAACTAACAAGAAATGGAGGCAATTCTTAGTCACCTCTTACGAAAGTCATCATAATCTTCCCATGAGACCGTCTCACAACCCACACCTCTTCTCCAATTATTGATGGTGCATTCTTGTTCATCACGATACTTTTTCATGGGTCTTATTTCTCGTGTTCGATAATATGTCCTTTGGATGCTCATTGTACTATCACTACTAGGAAAAACGTTATACACAGAACTTTAGCAGTAGCGCTTGTTAAAAAAGCTCGCTACTGCTAGACAACAGTAGCACGTGCCAAATAAGCGCGTTGTAGATGCAATTATAGCAGTAGCGCGTCTCGCTGAAAACTCGCTACTACTAAAATTTCAACCACTAAGCCGATGGGCTACACATAGTAGTAGCAATCTTTCAAAAACCGCGCCGCCGCTAGCATTCTTATAGCAGCACGTTTACGTGTACGCTACTGCTAGCGAAAATAAAATAAAATGAAAAACAAATAGAAAAGTAAATGAAAATGAAAGAAATAGAAAAAGGAGAAAGGAAAAATATAAAATGTAAAGAAAAATAAACGAAAAAGGGAAAAAAGGATGAAGGAATAGCAGTAGCGCGTTTGCAAAAACACGCTATAGCTAACTTAGCTATAACGCGTTTTCCCTAACGCGCTACCATTATTTTTGACTTAACAAAAAAAAATGGTTTCCCCCCGGCCACCACTTCTCCCCCAAATCCCTCGCCCCACTCTTCGCCGTCGTCTCCCCCACTTCGTCGTCGCCCCCACTTCGCCGCCATCTCCTGCCGGCGTCGACGCCGCGCTCATCCTCACCGTCGCCGCCCAGCCTCACTACCGCCGCCTCTCGGGACGCCCTCGACCTCACCGTCGCCGCCCTTGACCTCTCCGCCGCCGCACTCGACCTCACCGCCCCCGAGCCCGCCCAGGACCGCCGCCTCCCGATCCCGA
>NC_041385.1:812354423-812377575 GCF_002162155.2 Triticum dicoccoides
ATGTTAATTAGTACTAGGGTTCATACATAATGATTTTTAGTCGTAGTAGTAGATGTTAATTAGTAGTAGTGATGGTACTAGTTAACTAGGGCAGTATGGTTAATAGTAGATGTTTTTCAGTTAGGGTAATAATAGATGTTAAGTAGTAGATAATGTAGATGTTAATTAGTTCAGTAGGGTTTAGTTTTTTAATTGAGTTTGTTTAACTAGATGTTAACTTGGGCAGTAGGGTTTAGTTTAGAGTAAAGTTTAGTTCAGAAGTTAACTAGATATAATCTATATTTGGTTTTTGAATTGAGTTTGAGAGAGCATGAGATTTGTGAGGATTTTCTTGAAGTGTCAAACGCTAGGACATGCAAATTTGAAGTGGTCAAGATATATGCAAATTCCTCAATTGTGTTTGCACATGTTTCGATTGTGCCCAAGTGGCTTTGTTGTTTCCAATGAATGAAGCTGAGTGGCCTATATTTTGCCGGAATTTTGATTCATTTCCATTACGGCAAATTTCAGGTTCTCGATTTGTCCACTTTTTAGCAAAAGTCATGCCGAAATTTATCGTGAATTTCGGCATGACTTGTGCTACAAACTAGGACATATCGAGTGTCCGGGATTTGCCGCACCGGGAAGGAGTCAACGTTCCTGCATGTCATTACTCATTTTATTAGGTCTAGAATTAATTACTAGATTTAACCATAGGAAACATAGCTAGCAACGATGAAGGACAGGGTTCTGGTGACTGCGACGACGTCTACCGGGCGGCAGAAGAATTTTTGAGGGACGCCGACGATCAATAGTTGATGTTGGTGGGTCCACCTGTCACATCGGAGATTGAGACTGACATCGAGACCGGCGCTGAGACTGAGACCGGCACCGAGACTGAGACCAGCATCGAGACCGGCGTTGAGACTGAGACCGGTGCCGAGACTAGCGGAGCCGGTATAGAACCGAAAGCAAAGAGGCAACGACTTCCTAACAAGCTCGGGACTACTAGACTGGTGGTCATGGAGGTGGATGACGGTAATTTTGAGCCAACCGCGCCCGAGGAAGCGCGCGCGTGCTATGGCAATCAAGTAGGCTGCATCATACGGACAATCGCCACCATCAACGATGCGAAACTAAAGAAGATAGATAATATGGGGCCCTCCCTTCTAAAGAAGCTGCACCAGATGTTCTTGTTCTCGGGCTGGAATGAAAAGGATTATAAAGATCCAGATAAGGACCCGGCAATGAAGAAGGTAAACAAACACGCCATGACCAAGTTTAGCGACATGTTGGCCGCCTGGAAATCAAGGGTGAAATATCAGATCATCATCAAAAAGGAACCCTACTACGAGATTCCAAAGGATAATCCGACAATCACGGGAGAGTGCTTTCAAATATTCAAGGCGGCTTGCGAGGCCGAAGCTGCCAAAAAAATTTGAAGTACGTGAAGGGGCTTCAACAAAGGAACATTGGGAGCAACCACCTCGGAAGCCGTGGTTACGGCGGGAAGAGGTCCATATGGGCCAAGGAGGACGCGGAAGCCGCGAGTCTGGGCATCCAAGACCCCTTGGCGGAGTTCACCGTCCCACAGGAGCGTGACGGCCTCAGGGAACGGCACCGTTGGGACCCAGTGAAGAAGGATTTCGAGACGAACGGGGTCACGACGGAGTTCATGAGACTGCTGGTAATTTTAGTTTCTGATCAATTCGACTGCACGTTAGTCATATTTGTAAACGATCCTTGTGCACCTTGCAGAGAGAGCAGCACAGGATCGTGGCCGAAAGCGACTCGCCGTCTGAGGCATTGGCGAGGCCCAAGTGGGACACTCCATTCAATCGGGCATTGAAAATATTGAAAGGACTCCTGGTGGAGACTTGACCGTCGTATGGACGCGTGCACGGTGTCGGAGACAGCGCCACGTGGAAGAAGTACTACCGTGAGACCACGGAGGAGAGAAAGGAAAGACGGAGGTTAACTGAAGAAAACATCGACAAGAAGGTTGAGATTGCGGTTGAGCAGAAATCATCTGAGACAGTCGCAACAGCAGTAGCTGCCACAAAGCAGTTGGTTGTAGATATGTCTACTACCTTGGTTCCGGCCGTTTTCAATTGGACCAGGCAAAATCCAGGAGAAAGTGCAGCGGACTTTTCCCTTGCTGACTTCTTGGGGAGCAGCTCGACTAGCGTTACACCAGCACCTATAGCTGCACCTGCTCCCGCACCTGCTCCGGCACCGGCTCCGGCACCGGACGTGCTTGGCGGTGCTTCATCTTTGGCTGAGCTCAATGCCTTTACGGTATCTGTCACACTGACCCTCTTCAATAAATGAATAATCTTCCGTTTTCGTTGCCTTTCGGATGTCTCACATCGCAGACTTCTCTTTGCAGGCCGACGAAACCCCGTGCACCTTATTGTACACCATCGGCGACCAGAAGGTGGACATGGGGAAGGCGACGATAATGGAGCCGAAGGAACCATTGTTCCACAGCCGGGCGATCCCCCCGGACGTTTTCAAGGTCTCCGTGGCCAGTGTCAAACCGGGCCACGAGAATTTGGCTCCTCTGGTACTAGTGGGGGATGACGACGAGACCTCGCGGCAGCTTGGTGGTTGTTGCAATGGGTGGGTCTTGTTGTGGCCAAAGAGTTTGCTTCGTCTGGAGGCGGCCGGGAGCACACACGAGCACGCAATTAGGTATGAACATCAATACCTCACCTACTCAATTAGCATCGGCTGTCGTGCTGGGTGATAGAGGAGGGGGTGAGGAAGAGGCTCCATTAGTCATTGGTGCGTCACCATAGATGAGGATGAGGATGACGATGACACTCAACAATATGTCAATACTGGCGCCTACTTAGGGTTTGAGCGTCATGAGTCGGTGCCTGAATTATCGCCTCCGGAGTCTGAACGTATTATGGACAACCTTCCGGTACCAAAGAAGTCTAGGAAGAGACCGAGGAAAGGCAAAAAACCTGATTTAGATGGAGAGGGATACGAAATCATGTACTTCATAGTTCCACTCTCATTCATAGTGTAGCTCTTCTCGCGTATATCATTGTTTAGATGGATGAGGATGTAGTTGCAAGTAATCGAGACTTGTATCGCTATTTTCGAGATGATGACGAGAGACCACTTTGTGTTGGATGATGATTATGATGATGACATGATTTGAGGAGACTATTTGTATGTATATGCTATGATTACATTTGTATGTGTATGATATGCTAAAGATTATTGTATAAAGCCTATTCAAATACAAAACAAATATGCAAAAAAAACAGAAACTAATAAAACTAGCAGTAGCGAGGGGAACAAAGTTAGCAGTACGGCTCCCTTACCAGTAGCGCTTACTTTTAAAAAGTGTCGCAGATATTAGCAGCAACGCTCTTACCTAAAGCGCGCTACTGCTAGCCATGTATAGCAGTAGCATGGGACGACGGGCGCTACTGCTACACTTTAGCTGTAGCGCCTTATCAGTAGCGCGACGTCCCACGCTACTGATAAGCAAAATACCCGCGCTACTGCTAGGGTTTTCCCTAGTAGTGTATGTGCCATAACTCTGTGACAATTGTTGAGTCATTTTAATTGAAAGATGTGAAGTCAATATTTGTTTTCAAAATTTGCAATGATTTCAAATGAAATCCTGCTACAAATTGAAATTGTAGCTGAATTGATGTCATACACAATTTGTCAGAGTATTTTTCACAGAAATGTAAGCCCCCGAGAGCGTAAGGACCCACGTGTAAGCAACCACGTCAGCACTGTCTGAACCCACATTTAAGTAGTGACACCAGCATCTTCTGGGTCCATATGTCAGAATCCTTGACCGGTCAAACCTAACTGTTAGTGAAAAAAATCTTGGTTGGACCCACATGTAAGAAGACACATCATCACCTACCAGGTCCATATGTGAGAATCATTGACCGATGAAACCGGAGGCATTGATTTATTATTAGTGATGGTTTACCGTCACCGAAAATGCTATTAGGTGACAAACCGGCTGACCTAAGGTGTCAGTCTTGTCCGTCACCAGAAATGCATTTCCGTGACCGAACTAGATCCATCACTAAATATCGATGCCTCGGGTACTTTAATGAAGGACTAGGTGATGGTCGAAAACCATCACTAGTGCATTTGGTCGATAAAATCAGTTTTAGGTGAAAAAACTGGCTCATCACAAATAAAAGTTCATTTTTAATGGCATGGCCTTCTAACAAATCATCATAGATTCTTCATTGTGCATCACGCAACAACCATTTATCAACAGTTACACACCTTCCCTCAATGTAAGGGATCACAACCATCTTCATTTAGATACATTGTTTTATTCATTATCTTTAAACTTACATCTAGATAAAAAATTGGCTTGTTTACTTTCAGTTTATTTGCATCCATTATGTAACTTGTACTATGACCATTCTTTTGTCTAGTTAGTGAGAATTACAAAGTTATGAGACCAATTACAAAGTACTCATGTGGCGCGAGTTGAATGTTTCACCTAGAAACATGTAAGATACATTCAGTCCTAAAATAACCAATAACCTAGCAATTCTAGTGTCTGATTCGAGAAATCCCTCACAACTTATATGCTCTAGAACTTTCTGTTTAGTTACACCTATAGAATATGCGCTTTCTAGATTTGTATCAAGATATATGTTTACTTGTATTCTTTAGATCTCCCAGCAAAATGTAATCAACTATACATACATATATGAACGAAATAATCCATGAAGACATGCTACTTTGTTGTTTATCATTTGTCTAATCTAGAGGATCTGATCTCACCAATGTTTGAAGGTGGTGTCTAAAACAAACAATTAGCACAACTTTCTTGCAAAGTACAATTACAATTAGGTGCAAGTAGACTTGTGTATCAGAAGTTAGAAGTGTATAATGGAAGTATTGTATGTAAAAAAGTAACATTATTATGTGTTTAGTTCACTGAGAATGATAGAAAACATACTAGTAAAAGTTTTATCTATCTAGAAAAATTGGTTATGAAGAAGTAAAAAATGTGTAAGGCTTGTACATATTAAATTTTGCAAACAAGTTCCTTTATTGGGGGACATGTACATCAAAACAGGTCTGGCTGATTTACCATGTAACTTATTAGTGCAGGAACGTAAAAGACTCAGTAAGGAAGAGAAAGACAAAATGATTGAATAAAAAAAACAACAGAAAGATACTTTTGGTGCCGAGACAACGGGCTTCACCATCCCGCAGCCGGCCTTCTCTTCTGCTGGTCGCGTGCCTACATCGTCTAGTGAACTTTTTTCACTTAGCCTTGTAGCAATTCTCATTTTTTAGCATTTTAGCTTATTTAACTCATTATTTTTGACTATATATTTAAAAATGAATTGATGGTCTATATTGTTGACCATAGTTGCTTTACCCGTCGATTGATATGTGGCTAAGGATTGTTGTGGCAAACCCGATGCATCCGAAAGTAGCTTCCCTTTCCTCTGAGTTGTGGTCATTGCTAAAGAGTGTGAATTAGATCACAATCAACACAACAAAAAATCTTAGCTACTGAGCGGAAGGGGAAGGAGGGAAGGAAAGTCCAAGGAGAAAGCCAAGTTCACTGCCTTGTTTGTTTTCCTGTTTTTTTTCTTATTTTTTTTTCAAAATATGTTTACAGAAAACACCTTCGATGACACATTCTAAAAAATGTTTACCAAACATATAAAAAATTATAAATATGTATATAGAAAATGTTTCTCATGTATACAGAAAATGTACGGAAAATTTACAATGTGTATGAAAATAGTTGGTCATGTATTAAAAAATGTTAATCAAGTATTTGGAAAATGTTAACCAAGCATTTGAAAACTGTAAAATGTGCATATAAAAATTTATTTTTCATGTATACGAAACATATGTAAAAATACAGTGTGTACTAAAAAACTGTTGATCATATATAGAAAAAATGTTAACGTGTATAAATAAGTTGTACACGAAAACTGTTTAACATACATTAAAGAAAGTTTATTCTATATTTAAAAATGTTAAGCATGTATATAAAAATGTTCCTGATGTATACACCCTCCGTCCTGAATTACATGGCGCACAAATGGATGTACCTACATGGATTTTAGTTCTACGTACATCAATTTCTATCCATTTCCGTGACAAGTAATTCCAGACGGAGGGAGTATGTAAAATGTATATTGTGTGTGAAAAAAATGTTTGTTGCTATTAAAAAAATGCTCACCGTGTAATTAAAAATGTGAACCATGTACATCATAATTATTAATCCTGTATTTGAAAAATATTAAAGTGTATTAAAAATGTATTAGATATATACAAAATTGTACATTGTGTATGAAAAACATTAGAACAAAAATAATATAGATTTTCAAAAAAAATATTAACGATGTATTTGCAAAATTTTAAACATGTATAAAATATTTTATGCGAAAAATATTGAATGTGGACTGAAAAAAGTTGACATGTGTCAAACAAAAATGAAACTGGTGAGAAGTGAAGAAACCAAATAAAAAAAGATAAACAAATAGACCGTTTGAAATCCAATGCAAAAGATTGGAAGCAAGGAAAACCGAGGGATAAACAAAGAAAAAAATAAGACCGACGGACCGAAGAAAGAAACAAAAAAATTAAGAACAATGAAGAAAGAAAGAAAAGGAAAAAAATAAAACCGAGAAAAAACATTAAAACTGAAAAAAAGAACAGAAAAACTAATGACAACCACGAAAGAAACGAAGAAAAATAGTGAGGAAACAAAGAAAACCAAAAGAAAAAGTCTTCTACTGTAGCGCTTAGGTGAAACTTCGGGTGAGATGGTAGACAGTCTTGCTTTATGCGAGATATAGTTCTTGCGACCCCAACCTCATAAAGAACATAAATGAGCCAGCACAGACAGGGCTCGTTTCCTAATATTTTTGCTCGAGTATTTGAATCAAATTATTATATGTATAAATAAAATCAAATACATTATTTTATTGTTTTATATAAAAATATTACGAAAATCATTTGCTTACACAGTATATGAAAAATGTAGTTGGTCAATCAAAAGTATTATGACTGTTTTCAATTTGTAATGTTGTTCAGAAACTTGTGTTACTGTGTATTAAATAAATTTGACAGTACTATTGAAGAATCACATGAGCTCTTAGTGTTTGCTTATAGAAAAAAGAGGCCGTATGCCACACAATTTAAATAAAGGCCTTTTTCTAGGTTTTTAGCCTCTCTCTTTTTGTCTCGCGTCTTGCTTTGCTTAATTTATAATAAGATTTGCCTCATTGGTGTTGTTGTCCATGTTTTTTTTAATCACATAATATTTATGTATTTCAAAACAGTGTGCATGTCTATAAAAAAATACGTTTGCCATCTCAAAGAGATGTTTATGTATTTTAAAACATATGTCAATGTATTTGAAGAAAATGTTCACGATGATAAATAAAAGTTTTCAGGAACATAAAAAGGTACATGCATTTTTAGAAAATAAACAGAAATATGCTTTAGCTGACGCTCCTTTCAGCTGGTAAAGCATGTGATAAATCTTATAATAATTAAGGAAAACATGTGATAACATGAATGGTAAGTACTTTGCATGTCGACACCATGTTTTGATTTTTTATCAGCGTTAAACTAGGTCTATTCCCCATCACTGATAGGTTGAAGAATCGTGTCTGGGCTTTTGTTGTGCAAACTAGATTTAGCAAATTATGTTGGATTAAAATGTGAAACCACAAGAACAGACAATGATTCCTCGTAAAACTGAAAACTACATGCCCTCATCAGGCCCTCCCAAGTTTTCTACGTTAGCTCAATGTGAAACTTCCATCATCGTGTACAAGATATATACAATAACCTTAAGAGTATTGAAGAGCCGGATGAACCTGCCGCCCCAATAGGTGGCAAGTCAGATTGTTGACACACTCTAGCCTAAGAGAGATTCCGTGCAAGGTAGACCATCTAACTGCTGAATCATCGTGTACTATATGGGTAGAAGGCCGATAGCTGAAAAGGACAAAATAAGAGACCTGCTGACCAAAACGACTTGACACCACCATTTTTGATAGGAAAAAGTCTAAAATAAACCTTGAACTTGTAAACGAAAGCTAAATCGAACCCCAAACTTCAAATCCCAGAAATCCGCATACCGAACTCTCTGATCTCGGTCTATTTTCAACCTTGTGTGACTTCCAAAACATGGATCATCGACGTGGCATGTTAAATCCCGGGATTGTTGGCTCTGGACTCGACTAGGTTGGCCCATCAGGCACGAAGCGAGTTTCCTTTTTAATCTTCTTAATGCTAAAAAGTATTTCTCTTCCTTAAAGCGCGAAGTGACAAAAACGACTCGGGCAGAGTTGAACTTGGCACCAAGCGGAGTTGACCTCATCCCGCTAGCCACTACTACAGAAAATTATGTGTGATATAATTAGAGGCCCGATATATTTAAGCACACACCGATGCGTTGAACTTTGAAAACACTTTTTAGGGGCAAACAAATATTCGAAACATAAACAATTTTACGTCCGAACATTTTATGAAGTGTGAGCACTTTTTGAAAATTCTGAATAATTTAGGAAAACAACTATGTTTTGAAAAAATATTCAGTTTTGAAAAAGCAAACACTTTTTGAAACATAAACATTTTTGAACCCTGAAGAATGCGAACACCTTTTGAAATTTGTAAAACTGAGAACAA
Source organism: Triticum dicoccoides (assembly GCF_002162155.2). Taxonomy (NCBI): domain Eukaryota; kingdom Viridiplantae; phylum Streptophyta; class Magnoliopsida; order Poales; family Poaceae; genus Triticum; species Triticum dicoccoides. The sequence goes on from NC_041385.1 coordinate 812,363,076, forward strand.
ATTTTTAAACCTTACCAAATGTGTAAAGAAGTTTTCTATGACATCTAAAAAATATCACAAGTTTTGATAAATGTATGTGGCAATTCAAAAACAATTGTAAAATGTAAAAAAATTTGTGTATGACATTAAAAAAAATTAAAAAATGTGCTTGTTAGATTTTTTAAAACTGTATATAATGTAAAAAACATTCATGATGTAGAAAAATGTGTCATACCCTTACAAGACTATATGTGACATGTGTTTGAAAAAAGTGTATACAATTTTAGAAATGTGTAACAGTGTAGAGAAATGTTTGTGTGGTTTATAAAATGTTTATTGTTGTTAGGAAAATGCAAAACGTGTATTTGGAAAAATATTACCATGTATTAAAAAATTATTGAAAGCATGCATTTCAAAAAATGTACGTAATATATTTGAAAAATGTCAAAAGTGTATCAAAAAATATTTCATGTCTGCATGCACATTGGGTACTGAGAATAATTAGACTTGTGTAAAAAAGAAAACCAATTACTGGTAAAGAAACAAAATAAAAGTGAAAAAAACAAATAATATGAATAAAATCGAACAAGGAAAAAGGAAATTATAACAAATGAAGAAAAAACAGAGAAAATTATAATGAAGAAAAAAATTAGAAGAAACCAAGGAAAAATAAACAAAAATAAAAATAAAAAACAAAGAAAAATCGGCCCAATTACCCTAATGGGCCAGCCCAATTCAGCAAATACCAGCTAAATCCTCTCAAGGTTCAAAATAGACTGGGTTCAGAGAGTTTGGTGTGCTGATTTCAAGGATTGAGAGTTCAGAGTTTGATTTAGCTATCGCCTACAAGTTCAAGGTTTATTTTGGACTTTTTCCTTTCTAGCTCAAGCCAAATCTCTGGACGACAATCATCTAGATCAGGAGTTGTGCATACCCAGGATTAAAATACCATATACTCCCCAGCTTAGCCATGTCGGTCCAAATGAGAACAACAAGACGGGGATATATGTCGAAAGATTTGTATCCATTGTTGTTGGCCTCCAATGTGTTTGGTTGCTGTCACCGGGTAGAACGTCACGGGTCCGACCCGTTCCCACAGCCCACGCGTTCGGTTAGTCGAAGGAAACAGAACCCACCCGTCCCAGCGAATGGAATATTCGCTCATTATGCGGAACTGAGGCATACCTCCAAATCGAGCGGACAACGAGGAGCGAGCCCTCTCCCTCTCACACGCTCCTCTGCCCTATCCTCTCGCGACTCCCCTGTCTCACCGCCGCCACCCTCCCACTTCTCCCTCCCTCTAGATCTGCCACCTCCATTCCTCTCCGGCGCCGGCTTCACTCTCCTCCCCCCATCTCTCCTCCGTGATGGCGCGCAGCAGTAACTTCGCGGCGACCTAGCGGCGGGGCGGGAACTACGCAGCTGGGCGGCGAAAGGCCATGGCGCGGGGACCTGCCGACGGCGGCGCGGCGCACGGGCCGGCACTGGTGCGCACGCAAGCGCCAGCACAGTGGAGCGACAGGAGACAGTGCCCGCCGTGGCACGCCAACTTGCTGGAGAACCTGCCCCGGCTGTCCGCGCGCCGGAGGTACAACGGCGTCGCAGCCGCCAACAAGTCGCATGCTCCCGTGCCCATGGCGTCGCCCGACGCCGTGCTCCCGTTCCTGCGCTCCGCTCCGGCTCTGGCATGAGCTGCTTCTCCCTCTAAAGCTAGGCGGTGTAAATTGTAATTAAATGGGTGATTAGACTAGCTGATTAATTAGCTTAGCTTCTAGAAGAAATAAGCTCTCATATTGGTAAGAGCTGGGGGTACGACCAACATATTATTGGCCATATGAACGACGCAACAAAGATTGATGTCATATATGTGTGATTCTTGTCAATATATATATTGTTATGTTGTTTTTCTTCGAAATACAAATGAAATACTGCCAAAATTTCGAATTTCATGTGGTTCCATTTTTCATTTCATCTCTCTAACTAAACACAGGAACGGAACCAACCCATTTCACTTCTCTGTTTGTACCAAGCACAGGAATGAAACGGACCCGTTCCAGTGGAATGGAACCATTCCATTCCGTTCCACTTGGTTCCTCAACCAAACACACCCTTAAGCAATAAAGTTAGATTCTATACACAATGTAGAAACAAGAGGTCCAAAATAGTAATTATAAAGTTGAAAAGATGGGACGGCACACTAATGGTTTTTATGCGACAAACGGAAAGAGGTCTCGTCAGAAACCATATGCTATCACCGTCGACGTCGGTCGTGTGTTGCCGACGCACCTTTCTCCCACTTGGCAATTTAGCAAGCACTCATGTCTACGGTAGACACGGCAGAAAATTTAGACCGAGCTGGTGGCTAGATCTCTAACCACCAGATGTCATCATACGATCATTGTTGTCAAAAGAAGTCCACTTTCGTTGTCAAATTAATAAATATAGCGTCCTTTCAATTTTGCTTTGCTTAATTTGGATGCAAACGATTTCCCATTGATGCATGCTGACGTGCAAGAAAGACTATGCACAGATCTTCACATTGATTCACACCAAACATATTAAATACGAAGGTCGATGATCTGAAATCCACGTCCGGATAATCATACACACGTAGGTCTAGTTGTGTGTTTCCATTAGTAACATGGATCTCTCTTTGCACACACAAGTGGGGTATGAAAGCGTAGTGATTAAAGAGCATTTATATAGTGATGGCTAGATTTTGTTGTTGCTGAGAAAGATACGTATATCATGCACACTACAGACGGCTAGATGTTTTTGCACGCGTACCCAGCCTATACTCATGGTGTATGTGCTTACGGCTACTGCGTTCCTTTTGCACATGCAAGCATTGAAAGTAGGCAACGCGTGTGTTGGAATTGTGTCAAATATATGTACAAGGTAGGTTATAGTTGTATTTGGATTGTGTGCGGATAGGGTACAAAGGCATGTTTGAGTTTAAAACTTGTATCATGGATTTTTTTTATATAATTTAAGGGTAGACACATGATGTAACCTGCCTCAACATAATAGCACAGATATAGAGGGTGACATGGTCGGCGTGTGCTGGTGCCCTGCTGGTCAGGGTGCGACACTGTGGCGGTGTCATGAGGAGGAGCGCCCGTAGTCAGACATGGGGATGTAGCCATATTTGTGAACATCATTAACAAATTCGGTGTCGTATCTTGTGTAATTGCTTAGTCCTACCTAAATCGACTACGTACCCCGGATTAATTTAAACAACAATGCACGCCTCGATCCAATTTCGATATCTCATGCACGTACGTCGTACGCTTGATCCTGTTGATGCAGTGCACGTATACAGCGCGCTTGCATGCACATCTACGTACGCTAACTAATTCAAATCAATAGCATCACGAGCGAGTCGTACTGCTACACAGAGTACGTACTGGCCGGGCCACGGAACGGTTTATTTATTCGTGGCCGGACATGGTAGCTGGGACTAGCCATATTCAGCTATGTCACCATCCAAGCTAGGATCGATCAAAGTACGTAATACAACCTTGCATCTTACCTTTAATTAATTTTGGTTGGTGACATCTGACATACTATATGCATGCACACACGTGACCACAAAAAAAGAGCAACGGATATGATCATGTTTTAATAAAGACTTTTGCACGGAGTGTCTTAACACTGCTGTCGATGTTTTGTCGCCACGGATTAATGAACTGGGTTCTCTGGAGAAATAAAATGTATGCATTGCCGATTTTCTTCTTCTTTTTTTGCTTACATTCTTCACACTTCACAGCAGCAGGACACGGTAAACATATATAAGCATCCATATTAGCCAATCCCTGGCTAGCTAACCATGCAAACAACACAAAGGATTCGATCAGATGGTTATGCTCCTTGTGGTGGAATTAACCGATCAGTGTTCAAGTTCTAGACTTGGCAGTGGAGCTAGCATATCACATGGATAACTTCATCAATCTTAAATTGTTATGCTGGTTCAGTATTTGCGAGGTTCCTCTGGGGATACGAATGAGTGTATGTACTACCCCAGGTATATACTTACTATGCAGCGTACATACGTATGTATTCCTTTAGTCCAAGCACTGAGGAACACCTCACGACTTGGAGTTTTACGAAGATCACGCAAGTTCAATGCACGTGTACCTAGCTAGGTAATGAATGAGGCCCCATACAACTCGAGTCTGTTCTCACACGCTAGCCGATCGATCGACTGCAGTAGCTGGCACATCGATCGGTAGGTGCTGCACGCAGTCACTACACCTTGTAACACACGGTCGATATGGATGCAAGAGATCAAGCAAGCTGGGGACTAACTAGAGCACTGCTGCACGCACCGACGCACGGCGGTTTCATTAATCAATGCCCGCGTCTACTTCTAACCAGCTAGTTTCAGATCTCGGGCCCCAATTCTTTTCCTCCTTACACATATTCTTCAATTTAATATAATCTGACGTGCAAGCAAGCTGCTTGTCGACGGAAAATGAACCATATGCAGTTGGGAAAAAGAAAGTAACAGCGCATTTATCTGTAAGGTTTAGAGGACAAACATAGGAATGCGTCTTGATTTAGCGTTATATTTTGGAATATAGTATTCAATGATATTTGATTGTATGAAACATATTAGAGCAATAATATAAATACCCGCAAAAAAGAGAGCAATAATATACAACTAAACCAGAAATATATGTGATTTATTGTATAGTTATAAAACATTTCTTAAATATAAATAGCATATAAGAATGGAAATTCTCATGCACATGTTGTACTCCCTCCGTTCCTAAATATAAGTCTTTTTAGAGATTTCAATATGGATTACATACGGATGTAAATAGACGTAGTTTAGAGTGTAGATTCACTCATTTTGCTCTGTATATAGTTCATATTGGAATCTCTTAAAAGACTTATATTTAGGAACCGAGGGAGTATTTGATTATTGTGTAGTTGTCAAACATTTCTTAAATATAAATAACATATAAGAATGGAAATTCTCATGCATGTTTGGTGTGCCTTCTTTCATGCATGCATGTTGTGTGCGGAGATGACATACTTGCATGTTGAGCGAAAAATAGATTAGTCGAGACTAGCTATTTAGATATACAAAATACAAGATATTATAAACGCAAAAAATTTAATGCAAATTAATAACCTGTTTGTTAATTATTGCAGGAGTATAATGTTGGCACTATACTTTCTCTAGTACGGAGTATGTAAACTAGCTGGTGCATGCAGTTCAATAATTATTGTAGAAATGGGAAAGAGTAACAAAATCATGAATAAAGCACACCTCTCTCTATTTGAAGACACTAAAAAATGTTTTTGGAATTACTGCCATTGTTAAAGAACCTACTTTTCATTAATTTACAATATTTAATTGAATTTAAAGCATGCTATAAATTAATTGTAACAAAATTTCTGATGTACAGGTATTTAATATTATTGAGCAAAAGTTTATTTAATCTTGAATATCACACTACATTCAAATTAAATTCAAGTGTGGCCAAATTTTGGATTTTTTGTGAGCCTAATATGTGTCCACTTTGGAAATTTAGACCATGTGAGTTTTATTACAATATATCAGTTAAATCTTACTGACCGAGCCTAATGAGATACAATGGTAAATTGCCCTATTACCAGTTAGTCCATGCGATACAACCTAGACTTAATGATTCGTGCTCCCTCGTCCCATAATATAGTACATTTTTGCAAGCTAAAATAATTTTAAAAAACATCTTATATTATACTCCCTCCATTCCAAAATATAGTGTGCCCACGCTTCCCGAGGTCCAACTTTGACCATAAATTTAACCAACAAGACCGACTGCGGCGGGAGAAAAAAAATTAAAAATTATATAATTGAAAAGTTCATTTGAATACGAATTCGCTGTTATAACTTTTGCTCCCGCCGCAATCGGTTTCGTTGGTTAAATTTATGATCAAAGTTGAAGCACGTGGATAGAGGAAGCACTATATTTTGGAACGAAGGGAGTAAGAGGGAGGGAGTGACAGACAAGGCCAAAACAAAGTATTTTTCTTTGTCGAACGCATCACAGTTTAGTAACTACAACACCAGCTTTCCTCCTCCTATCCTGCAGCTAAGACCCTCTCTGACCACACGAGCACATGACACAAATGGTATGGTGGTTGACAATTTGACATCGCTATCCCACCCTATCTTGAAGCTAAAGTGTTAGAGCATTGTTAATAGCATAGCTAACTACCTGCTATATGGAACTGCCATGCCACATAAAACCAATCTACTTATAGCAAATACAGATAATAGCTAGTTACTAAGAAGTATTATTTTATTAATGCATGACCCATCTTACACTTTCATAATGTTTCTTGGAGCTGGTGTTACAGCCGGCTGTTAATCTACAACTCGTCTCCCTTGTCCCTCCTCTTCTCTTTCATCCAACTCAATAAAAATATAATTATAAGGGCATGTACAATAATTTATAAGATAGTTTTATCTTAAGTCTTGCATGTAATTTAAATATGACAAAAAAAATGTCTACAATAGGTCACTGGTGGAGTGTCGTGGGGACAATTCCGAGCTGTGGCCACCCCTTCCGTCAGCGCAAAAAATATATTTATAAGGATACACGGCCCATTTTCATGGCCCGCGGTGGACTAGGACGATCGTCAGCCCGTGACGAGGGAGGAAAGTGGTTCGCCGCCCCATCCCCGTTCCTCTGGTTTTTCTAAAAAAAAAATCCCCGTTCCTCTGGTCGCCCCCCATGGTGACTGCTGCCACTTCCAGGTCTTCCTCCTCCTCTCAACTTCTCCTACCCTAGTTCCCTGAGTGGCCACATGTTCTTCCTCCTTGGCTCCTCCTCATCTCCATTCTCCACTAGTCCCCTACTCCCCTGACCCCCTGAGCAACTGCTCGAGTCCCCTCCCAATCCAGTCCCCAAATCCACTTTGTATGCTTGCTCTTTTCTTCTAGATCCTTTCCCAAATCAAGCAGTAACAAGTGAGTATCAAGTGGATCTGCAGGCTGTACCTGCAAAATTCGCGCGGGAGGGGGTTGGGAGCGACGACTCCATTTATGTTATTTGGCTTTAAGTTTCTGCTATTCTATCTTGACATGTAAATTGCAGACCACCTTTATTTCTTTATTTTAGATGGTTAGGGTAAGTAGATTACTTCAAGTAAAAGAACAAATGTGGATTTACTATTTTTCAGCTGATAAAAATTTGTTTACAAATTCCAATTTAGGTAGCAATGGGCACAAACAGAGAAACAACTATGTATTCATATTTGCTGAATCTTTAGTGAATCATTCAGTCCATGAACTTGCACTTTCTTGCTTTTACTTGCCATTTTTTCATAAATTTGAACCTGTTGGCCCCCCCTCATTTTTGGTTCACGCTCCGCCACTGCAATAGGTCATCTTTTAGCCTTATCTTCAATAACGAGCTATTCCTAAAAACATGGTGAGACATATTGTGCTAAGAGATCATCTCTTGTATTCTCTTAAATAAGAGAAGACAAGTCTTTTCTTGTGGGTTCTCTCTCCTCCACCTCATCATTTATTCTATATGGCACTCTTAAGATAGCACCATTGTACATGCCCTAATCCTCCTGCTGACTATACCTTGATGAATAGTCCTCATGAAACCGTGTGCAATTAACTTCATCACGTGTTTATGGATCAGCTACCGATCGACCACATCCCCCTTACGCTACACATCACTATAAATACATGCGCTGCATGCTTTGCCTTCTCATCCTCAGCTACTTCGCCACAGTGCTAACTACCTAGCGTCGCACCAACCAGCCAGTAGCCAATTAAGGAGCACTTGACCATGGCGCCCAAGCAGCTCCCTACCGTCCTCCTCGCCGTCTGCGCCACCTTCCTGGCCCTCGCCGCACCGTTGCTCGCCGGCGACCCCGACATGCTGCAGGACTTCTGCGTCGCCGACTACAAATCCCTCGACGGCCGTAAGTTGTGCTAGCTCTTCCATCCATACGTCGTGTGCACATGAATAGACTATACATCATGCCTGAGAATAGAGAGTAATGCATGCATGCATGTATTTGTGCAGCACTGCGGCTGAACGGTTTCCCTTGCAAGAGGCCGGAGAACGTGACGGCGGACGACTTCTTCTCCTCGGCGCTGGCACTCCCGGGCAATACCGGCAACCCCGTCGGATCTGCGGTGACGGCGGCGAACGTGGAGAAGCTCCCGGGGCTCAACACGATGGGCGTCTCCATGTCCCGCGTGGACTACGCGCCCTGGGGCGTGAACCCGCCACACACCCACCCACGTGCCACCGAGATCATCTACGTGCTTGAGGGCTCCCTTGACGTTGGCTTCGTCACCACTGCCGGCAAGCTCTTCGCCCGTACCGTCTGCAAGGGTGAGCTCTTCGTCTTCCCCCGCGGCCTCGTGCACTACCAGAAGAACAACGGCGGCGCGCCGGCCATGGCGATCTCGGCATTCAACAGTCAGCTTCCGGGCACGCAGTCCCTCGCCGTGGCGATGTTCGGTGCCTCGCCACCGGTGCCCACGGACGTGCTGGCCAGGGCGCTCCAGATCGACGGCGGCCTGGTGGAGGCCATCAAGTCCAAGTTCCCGCCAAAGTAACTAGCCTTGCATATGCATGCATGAGGTTGGTTCGGTCGGTTCTACGTGCGTACGTGTACTACTAATAATGACGAGGACCAAGTGCAGCTTCAATTCATTTGCTTGAAAGTATCATTTGTACCATACTCTGATCGATTCCTGTGTGTCGGTGCATGTTTAGTGAAGGGTGTCGCCGGTCTTACTGTTAATTGTTGCTTTTTGTTCACGAACGACCTACCGGTGATTAATTTGTATGTGTCCATTATTACTGAAAATGAACGTGCGTGATTGTTTTAATTGTCATGATTTCTTTTTTGTGAAAACGAACATATCTATTATAAAGTTTCATTCATTGGAAGTACAAAACACCTCAAACGTAATAATAATTACATCAAGGATTATGAACCATAGAACGACCATTACCGCTGCCAGAACGAGCCGCCGACGCGTCCTTGGTCGTTGCTCCTATACCGGGGCCGTCCCGACCGTGACGATGACAGACGGGAATTCTTCGTCCACGTGACTCTAAGGACCAGCGCCCCGAAGCCGCAGTCGTCGCTGTTGAATTCTTGAATCGATCTGAAGAAATTTTCATCAAATATCAACGTTGCGTATGCACATGGCAAGAAACTCTAATCTCACCGCACGAGGAGCTGACAGGAATCTATGCTAGAGCCCGTCTAATGCGTCCTGATGAGTAAACTTGGGGAGGATCGGAGCCCGGAATACTAACTCGAAGAAAAAACGTCATCCATCTGAGTGTCATTCATGTGAAGACTAAAACGCTACCTATCTACTAGCCAGAGCCGAGGCACCAGAAAATCCCTCCCCGTCGCCGGCCGCCGGAGCGGCAGGCGAAAGGGAGGAGAATCCACGGGCTTGCCGACGGAGATCGAGGGGAGGAAGGCTTTCCCTAGTGATGTACAAGTCACGTGATAAAGAAGAAATTGCATGCAGCTGTACAATTTTATTATGTGTCATTCTCTGACACTGATATATAAATTGAATGCGTGATAGTTTGCATAGACAACACGATCATGATTTGCACCGACACTTTTCGTATCAAGCAACACTGTTTGGCCCAAAAAAGAAGTAACGCTGCTCACTGTCGCACCTCTCACGTACATCCCATGAGTATAGCTGGCTCTACCAACCTCTCACGTACACGAAGCTGTGAACCTTCCTCTTCTCTCACGCCTAATTGATTAACTAACTTGGTCACATGATCAACCGATCCGGCCATCCATCACGTCACCGTCAAGTTAATTAGAGTACCTACTTCAGTCGATGTCATCTACAGATACCGCCTCCCAATGCTCCCCTCTCGTGTGTGAGTGACTTCGTTTGTACCATGTTCAAAAAAGTAATAGAAAAATAAATAGACAAAAGATTTCCAGCGCAAGGCTTCGTGGAGGCGCAAGAAAAATACTATTAACAAGTTGAAGGATGATGAAGGAAACTGGGTGGAGGACCGGATAAGATTATAGGATATGACCACGATTTTCTTCAAAAATCTATACACCAAAGAAGAAGGGCTTGACCCCAAAGTCATTGTGAACTGTCTTACCGAAAGAGTGACAAATGATATGAACTCATCGTCGCTCAAGGAATTCTCAGAAAAGGAAGTTAGCGATGCGCTGTTTCAAATTGGACCTCTCAAAGCGCCCGACCCTGACGGTTTCCCAGCCAGGTTTTTTCAAAGGAATTGAGTACGGTCAAGAAGGACGTGGTGAATGCGGTTCTAAATTTTTCCAGGGAGGGTGTCATGCCAGAGGGAATCAATGATACAGTCATTGTGCTTATACCCAAGAAAAACAACCCAGAGCACTTGAAAGATTTCCGTCCAATGAGCCTGTGTAATGTGGTCTACAAGGTTATCTCGAAATGCATGGTAAACCGCCTGAGACCCATTTTGGATGATCTTATTTCAGAGACATAAAGCGCTTTCATCCCAGGGCGTTTGATCATGGACAACGCTACAATTGCATTTGAGTGTTTCCATAAGATTCAGCATAGCAAACAGGCTGCTAACACCCATTGTGCTTTCAAGTTGGATTTGGCGAAAGCGTACGATAGAGTGGACTGGGATTTCTTGGAAGACGCCCTATTGAAGCTTGGTTTCAATCGCAAATGGGTGGATTGGGTGATGTGCTGTGTGAAATCTGTGAGGTATTCTGTTAAATACAATGGTGAGCTCCTTGACACCTTCGCCCCCTCCAGAGGACTTCGGCAGGGTGACCCGCTAAGCCCTTACCTTTTCCTCTTCGTTGCGGAGGGACTCACCTGTCTGTTGGATAAAGAGATTCGATCTGGAAATATAACTCCCATTAAAATTGCTAGGGGTTGCCCTGGGATTTCAAATCTACTATTCGCCAATGACAGCCTTCTCTTTTTCAAAGCTTCAGTTGAAGAGGCCGAGAGGGTGAAACAAGTCCTAATTGATTTCCAAAAGGGCTCGGGACCTTCTCAGTTTCAGCAAGTGTTCTTTACTTTTTAGTGAGCTATGCCCAGTGGAGGTCCAACAAGATGTCAAAATGGTGCTTGATATCATGGCCTCCACCTTTGAAAGCAAGTATTTAGGACTCCCCACGCCAGAAGGACGAATGAAATATTACATGTTCCAACCTATCATGGAGAGATTCATCAAGAGATGCTCAGATTGGTCTGAAAGATTTATGTCTCATGCAGCGAAAGAGGTTCTTGTTAAGTCAGTCCTCCAAGCCCTCCCAACTTACTGCATGGGGGTCTTCAAAATGACCCAGGGTTTCTGCGAGAGATACGAGAAACTGATATGGGACTTCTGGTGGGGCGATGAAAATGGCCACAGGAAAGTTCATTGGATGTCCTGGGAGCGCATGATAAAGCCAAAAAGAGGAGGTGGCATCAGTTTTAAAGATATGAAGCTTTTCAACCAAGCACTGCTCGCACGGCAAGCCTGGAGGTTGATTCTAAGGCCGGATAGCTTGTGCGCAAGAGTTCTTAAATCCAAGTACTACCCGTATGGTGAACTATTGGATACGATGTTTGCAACGAATGCCTCTCCGGTTTGGCGGGGAATTGAACATGGGCTTGAGCTTCTCAAGGAGGGTCTTGTTTGGAGGATTGGTAATGGAAGGAAGGTCAACATTCAACGGGATCAATGGATCCCGCGCGAGGAAGGACTGAAACCTGCTCAATTCATTCGGCGTTCCAGATTAAGATGGGTTAATCAATTGATGAATGCTGACGGCAGCGGTTGGAACTCAGAGTTGATCCACCAACTGTTTTTTAATTTTGATGCCGAAGCGATTTGCAATATCAAAATCCCAGTATCCGAGGCGGAGGACACGGTGGTGTGGCACTATGAGAAATCGGGTACCTTCACTATCCGGAGTGCGTACAGACTGGCCGCATCTCTCCAAATCCAGGAAAATAGGCCAGCTTCGAGTTCCACAAATTCAGGCGATAACCGTAGCATCTGGGATATCATTTGGAAAGCCAAGGTCCCTGAAAAAATTAAGATATTTGGGTGGAGAATAGCTACAAATACCTTACCGACCAAATTGAACAAATGGAAACGTACTCTAGAAGTTGACAACACCTGCAATATTTGTGGCAACAGAGAGGAAGATGAATATCATGCGGTAATTTCCTATACGAAAAGTAAGGCCTTAAGAAGTGAAATGCGGAAAGTCTGGGATCTACCTAGCGAGACACTCTTTAGGTTCTCAGGGGAGGACTGGCTTCAGATCCTCCTAGGAACCTGCAATACGGAGATGGGGACTAAAACTATTCTGCTGCTGTGGAGGTGTTGGTTCCTGCGAGATGATTGCATCCATAGTATGGGAAAGGAGTTGATCAGTAGATCAGCACAAATTCTGCAGCGATATGAGGAGGAACAGATCAGCTACAACAGGAAGTTTTTTTCAGGACCAAAGGATAAACAAGGCAGGGAGCATATAGTTCTTGTTTCGGCCGAGCAAGAATGACCTGTCTCTGACGCTGGTGTGGAGAAGTTACAGGACAAGGAACCTGATTCAGGTGTTGCAAAGCAGTGGTACCCCCCAGACAGCGAAACTGTCAAACTGAATACTGATGCTTCTTTCTTTGCCGACAACGGGATTTCTCATATGGGCGCAGTGGCTCGCGATCACGGGGGATTCGTTCTCCTCTCGCTGTCCAAAGAAATTGATCGCTGCTCTTCTGTGGAGGAAGCCGAGGCTCGTGCTCTGCTCTATGGACTGCAGAAATTGGCGACGCTGTACAGAGGACCTGTCATCGCTGAGACTGACTGTTCATTCCTGGTGAAGGAATTACAACCTGATTCAGATAATCGATCAGCCTGTTTCTCAGTGCTACACGACATCAAGAAGGAGCTGCAGAATTTCCAAGGATCTCAGGTCATATATGCTAACCGTAAACAAAACAATTTGGCGCATTGCTTCGCGGCCAGAGCTAGGAGAATGGGCGACATGCAATGGGTGGCGACTGTCCCGGATGACCTGAAAGCAGTGCTAGCAGCCGACTGTATGTTGGCTCAAGAGTAATGTAATTTTGCTCTTTTCTCTCAAAAAAATAGACAAAAGATAAAGAAACAGAAAAAAGAAGAAAAGAAACTCAGATATTGGACCCGATCCAATCCAATAGTCATTTGCTTTAGGTGATCTCCCTTGGGTGTAGGAAAGCATGTGATAAATCTTACCAAAAAAAAAGTGATAAGATGAATAGTAAATCCTTTGCATGTAGGACAACATGTTTTGACTTTTTCATCATTGTTATTGCCGGGTATATTCTCCATCACGGATAGTTGTGCTTTTGCTGTGCAAATTGGATTTAGCTTATTATGGGCCAACAATAATGGACTAGAACTATTGCGATTATATATCCCTCCCTGGTATTGTTAGTTTGGCCAATGTGGCCAAGCTTGGGAGTGAGTTGTGTTTGAGCTCCTGATCTAGAGGGTTGCCGTCCTGTGATTTGGCTTGATCTAGATGCAGTGGCAAAAATGGTAGTGTCAACTCATTTTGGTCATCATAGTACACCACGATGTAGCCTTGCCTGGAGTCTTGCATCGGCTGGAATGTGTCCAACAACGTCACTTCCACCTATTGGGGCAGGTGGTTCATCCGGCTCTTCAATACTCTTAAGGTTATTCCATCTTGTACACGGTGATGTAAATTTAGCTTGGAGCTAAAGAAGAAAACTTGAGAGGACCTGATGTATCTTTTAGTTTTAGGAGGAATCATTGTTTGTTGGTGTGGTTTCACATTTATTGACCCAATACAATTTGTTCAGTTAAGCAATAAAGTCAGATTACGACAACGCAGAAAAAAGATGTCCAAAATAGTAATTACAGAGTTGAAAAAAATGGGACGATCACACTAATGCCTATGCGACAAACACAAAAAAATGACTCTTCAACAAACCCTTTGGTATCATCTGCCTACGCCGATCAAGCTGTGACCATGGGAACCTTTCTCCCACTTGGCGATTTGGCAAACACTCATGTCCACAAAGGAAAAAGAGGAAACTTAGATCAAGCTCGGTTGCAATTGTCTAAACACCAGAAGTTATAGTACGATCATTGTTGTCAAATAAATAAATATAGCGTACGTCCTTTCAATTTTGCGTTGCTTAATTTGGGTGCAAACGATTTTACGTTGATGCATGCTGACGTGCAAGAAAGACTAAGCACAGATCTCCACATTGATTCGCACCAAACAAATTAATTAGGAAGGTCGATGATCTGAAACCCACGTCCGGATAAGCATAAATGCGTACGTATAGTTGTACTTCCATTAACATGGCTCTGTCTTTCACACCCAAGTCAAGTCGCGTATGAGAGCTTAGGTCATCTCCAAAGTTGACCCATAAATGGACACAGCAAATGTTCATTTTTATATCCGGACGTGGTTCACGGACACGATGTGCAGTGGCAGAGGGGGGAGGAAGATCAGGAAAAATAGAATATTTTGGCCA
>NC_041385.1:812377906-812393717 GCF_002162155.2 Triticum dicoccoides
CTACCCAGCTCCGCCATTGACGATGTGGGAGAGAGGTATCCAATGCTTTTCATAAATTAATACTTATTTATCAGTTTGGAGGAGAGAGAAGAGAGAGGACCATGCATGGTGAAGAAAGAAAAGTGAGGAAGGCTATGTGGTGGCTTTTGTTTGGTCAAATGGATGTCGGACAGCGGTATAGCTACCCCAAGTTTGTCGCAGATTTGCCGGTAAACTGACATTCGGACCACTTTGCAGACGGATAGGGACTCCACCGCATCACAAAAATTGACACAAATGGTCCGGACACCATAATTCGGACATATATCCGACCTTCTTTGCGGGTCTTTATTGGAGATGCCCTTAGTGGTTAAAAGATTATTTATATTGTGATGGCTAGATTTACCAGCTTAAACTCATGGTATGTGCTTACGGCTTGTGCGTTCCTTTTGCATACGCAAGCATAAGAGCATCTCCAACAGCAGCGCTCAACTAGCACCGCGCCGCAAATTAGTCGGTTTTAGCGCGCGCGCAACGCGGCGGGCCGCTCCAGCGCGCGCGCAAAAACAGCGCGCGCGCTATAACGAGTTGGGCGCGCTGTCGAAAACGTCATCCCGCGCGGTGTATTTCGGGCGCCTGCTATAGCGCGTGACACACTCGACCGCTCGCGCCGCACTCTCTCCTCTCCTCCTCCTACGCCCCGCGCGCGCCGGCGCCGGCACCCTGCCATCCATGGACGCGCACACCAGCACCCCGCTCACCCCGCTGTACAGCCGCGACCCCCCCCACCCCCGCGCCGCCGCCGTCGCCGTCGCCGCCGCCGGAAACCCTAGCGTGGGGAGCGTTGGCGTCGCCACCGCCGGAGCTCCGCCGAGCGCCGGCCACGCGCGCAGCCTTTTCTTGCCACCGCGGATGACCACGGCGACGGGTGGCGTCGCGCCGGCGCCGTTTCGTGCCGCCGCCGCACCGTCGAAGCTCCCCAATGCGGCGCGGCCGAAGAAGGGCAAAACTTCGGCGAAGAAAAACAAGGCGGCGGACGGCTCCGGCGGCACGAAGGCGAGGGGAAAGAAGCTTGCAGGGCGTTCGACGGCCGCGGCGGCTACCGAAGCGCCGGCGAGCTCACTCGTTGAGCCGGCCGCCGACACGCACCATGTGTTCGACGAAATGCCCCCAAGGTGAAAAAAAATTCCAACTTTTATTTTCTTCTTGTTTTTTCAATGCATCATCACATATAGATAGCTTATTTGCATTGTTCAAAAAAATTTGTAGTCTTAATGATGATGCATACATGTCAACTATGGGTGTTGGGTCCAACAATTCGCATTGGTCTCAAACCAATGACATCCATTTGGAAGACCATGAGTTTGAGGTGGACGAGGAGGGTGAGGGCATTGTCGACGCGCCAAAAGGAAGAGCGGGCAATTACAGCACCAACGATGACAAGTTACTATGCAATACTTATTTGCAAGTGTCGAGGGATCCATCCATTGGAGGTGATCAAAGTAGAGATGCGTATTAGGGGCGAATGAAAGAATACTTTGATGATCACAACATGAGTGGAATTGACCGCTCGGAGAGATCACTTCGGTCCCGATGGTCCACAATCAACTCGGATTGTCAAAAGTGGGCGGCCGCACAAAAGGCAGTTGACAAGATTAACCCAAGTGGCACAAATGAGGATGATAGAGTAAGTGGCATCTCATATATGTTCATCTCATACTTGTTTTTGGTGTCCGAAGTGCTAACTTGTTTTGTTTTTCTTGTAGTTCAACATTGCACAAAACTTGTTCAAAGAAGAGACGAGGACAACCAAGAAGGGGAAGATCAAGAAAGGAAGGGTCTTTACCTTGTCTCATTGCTATGAAGTGTTAAAGAATGATGAGAAATGGAAGAATCGTGATGGTTTGGATGATTTGCATTTGAGCAACAAACGCAAGCGAACAATTGAGGTGGATGATGATGAGGAGGAGGATGATGCATCAAGTGATGACGGCAAGAGAAGCCCCACACCCAACTCGGTTTCATACTCAAAGCCAAAACGACCGGATGGGTGCAAGAAAGACAAAACCGAAAAGAAGAAGAGGAAAGGATATGATGAGCTCAAAAATGCTATGGAAGCTATTGTGAAGGCAAGAAAAGAAGCCAACGAGGTGAGGAAAATGGCAAGGAACCAAGATGCCGCGGCCGAGGAGAGGAGGTTGGCGGCCGAGGAGAGGAGGGTGGTCGCCGAGGAGAGGAAAGTGGCATTGGAGGAGAGGAAGGTGGGCATGGAGGAGCGATCTAGGTTGTTGGAATGGGAGAAGCACTTGTTCTTCTTGGACACATCTTCGTTCAATGGTGCGCAAATAATATGTCAACCTTGCCCGTGAAAAAGTCTTGATCCAAAAAAGAGCCATGATCCGCACAATGGGTGGCGGTGGCCTTGGCGGCATGGGTGGCGGCGGCCTTGGCGGCATGGGTGGCGGCGGCATGGGAGGCATGGGTGGCGGCGCCATGGGAGGCATGGGTGGCTTGGGCGCCATGGGAGGCATGGGTGCACCTCCGGACGCCATGGAAGGCATGGGTGGCTTGGGCGCCATGGGAGGCATGGGTGCACCTCCGGCCGCCATGGGAGGCATGGTGGCTTTGGAGCACCCTCTGACGCTATGGCCGCCATGGGAGGCATGAGTTTCGCTACTCTTATGGGAGGCATGGGTGCACCTCCGGCCATGGGTGGAATGCCTCCTCACACACATTCCCATGAAGATGCCGTTGAAGATCTTGCCAACACCGTCGGAGCTTCACGTGATGCGATGTGTGATGAGGATAGGAAGGAAGATTCATCTTCGGAGGTGGAAGAATCGTCTTCGGAAGATGAGGACGAAGACGAGGAAGATGTTTGATGTGTCTTTCATTTATGTCTTGAACTTTAGTTTGCATTTTAAACTTGGTTGGATGAATTTGTGGGCATGAACTTGTGGGCATGAACTTGGTTGGAAAATGTTTGTGACAAATTTCACATGTTTATTGCATTTTGATAATTGTTTCAAACTCATTTTGTAGCTAAGTCGCGCGCGCTGTATTTTTGCGCGCTGCTAGAACGGGGCACGCGCGCTGCATTATAGCGCGGCTGCTGAAGCCAGCGCTCGCGACCGCGCTAAACCAGCCGAAACGCGCGCGACAAACAGGTTATTTGCGCGCGGCGCTTAGCGCGGCTGTTGGAGATACTCTAAAGCATTGAAGGCGCACAACACGTCTCTATCCGATCTCGATATCTCATGCACGTACATCGTACGTCCATCCTGTTAATGCAATGCAGGTATACGATAGCTTCTCCTACAACGAGTAATTCTGCATTGCACATATTCTGCGCACGCCAAGTAATTCTCATCAATACGCATCGCCGGTCATTCGTACTCCTACAACGAGTACGTACTGGCCGGGGCACGGAGCGGTCTATTTACTCGTGGCCGGGGCACGGAGCGGTGACTAGGACTAGCCATCCTCAGCTAGGATTAATTACAGTAGGTATTACAACCTTGCATTTTACCTTTAATTAATTCTGGTTGGTGACGTCTGACACATATGTGACCACACAGAAAGAGCAACGGATTCGATCTTGTTTTAGTGACTTTTGCAGGGAGTGTCTTAACACTGTTGTCTGTGTTTTTGTTGCCACACGATCAGTACTGTCAGTTGCGACAACATTGGCTGTACGGATTAATTAGCTGGGTCAGGAGAAGTAAAACGTACGCACTGCAAAATGTTTTATCTTTGCCCACATTCTTCATACTTCACAGCAGTAAGACACGGCGCGCACGCACACACAGATACATACATACACAGATAGGGTAATGTTGTTCTAAGCGTCAGGGTAGAATAGCTTATTATACAAAATCTAGTACGTACGGCACATCCTCTACATGCCTTGGTTTATAATATACTCCCTCCGTTCCATATTACTTGTCACTGATTCAGTACAAGTACATAAGTATAATCCTTCTACGTCTTGACTATTACGTACTAGTACTAGGTATTATGCAGCGTACGTACGCACGTGCTCCTTCAGAGTCCATGCACACCTCACGACTCGGGGCTATACGTACGTACGCCCTCGACGAGATCACGCAAGTTCAATGCATGCATATGCATGTGTACCTAGCTAGGTAATGAATCAGGCCCAATTCAACTCTAGTCTGTTCTCACACGGTAGCCGATGGACCGATATTGCTTTGCTCAGTGGTCACTGCAGTAGCTGGCAGATCGATCGGTAGGTGCTGATGCAGTCACTACACCCTGTACCGTTGTACGGTCGATATGGACGCAATGCAAGAGATCAAGCAAGCTGGCAACTAGAGTGCTGCTGCACGCACCGACGCGCGGCTGTTTCATTACTCAATACCCGCGTCTACTTTCACTAGCTAGTTTCCAGATCTCGCGCCCCAGTTCTTTTCCTCCTTACACGTATCCGTTCAATTTAATATAATCTGACGTGCAAGCAAGCTGCTAGTCGACGGAAAATGAACCATGTGCAAGTTGAACACATCACAGTTTAGTAACTACGTATATCACAAATTTACAATAGCTAAAGATCAGTCGACTGAATTTTGTTTTTGGATCGGTCGATTTACTGTTATTTTTGAGAAGGAAGAAGGAAGCGCCATGGGAAAGGAAGAAGGAGACACCAAGGCCGCCTGCGCCGGGGAAGAACCAACCCCACTATCTATTGTTAGGGTTAGTCGCGGCGCCAGCCTCATAAATCTGCGGGGTTAATGGATTTTTTTAGATTTTTTTTCTTCATGATGAACAGTAAATGAACAATAATTCTAGGCTATTTTTCAAAAAAGTTGTGGGGTCAGCCGACCCCATAGCTTACACATAGAATCGCCATTGGATAGGGTGGGTGCAGGTTCACCGAAAAAGCAACCCCACTATCTATCGTTAGGGTGGTGGGTGCAGGTTCACCGGAAAAGCAACCCCACTATCTATCGTTAGGGTGGTGGGTTCAGGTTCGCCGGGGATTTTTGGGTGGTCGCCGGGCTTAGAGGGATAGCTGGGACGGCGGAAAGACCGAGGTGGGGGGAGGTTGAGGGGAAGGCGGTGTGGGGAGGCGATCGGCGCTGGCCTTGGGCGGGGTATGCCGGTGGTTAGGGCAGTGGTACGTGGGGCGGTCGAGAGAGAAAAGATGAACAGGAGGTTGGACTGAAGGTTGAAGAAGCTAATCCAGCCATCCATCTCGCATCCAACGGCTTAAAACAATCTGAGCCAAAATATTTTTACAGGCGATTGTCATCCAGCGAAACCCTAACTATATAAAGTACCACCTTTCATCTGTCCTCCCTGCTCCAGCTAGACCCCTCTCTGACTACACGAGTGCATGGCACAAATTCTACGGTGCTTGACAATATGAGATCGCTATCCAACCATACCTTCAAGCTGAAGCATTTAGAGCATGGATGCATACGTCCGCATAAAACCGCGTGCAATTAACTTCGTCACGTGTCTATGGATCAACTACCGATCGATCACACCCCCCTTACGCTACACTGCACTATAAATACATGCACCGCATGCTTTGCCTTCTCATCCGGTCATCCACCACGGTGCTAACTACCTAGCGCTGCACCAACCAACCAGTAGTCAATTAAGCAGCACTTGACCATGGCGCCCAAGCAGCTCCCTACCGTTCTCCTCGCCGTCTGCGCCACCTTTCTGGCCCTCGCAGCACCGTTGCTCGCCGGCGACCCCGACATGCTACAGGACTTCTGTGTCGCCGATTACAAATCCCTCAACGGCCGTAAGTTGTGCCGTCTCTTGCATCCATTCTCTCGTTCTCACAAATATAGACCATGCCAACAAAGAGGTAATGCATGAGTGTATACTTGCAACATTGCGGCTGAACGGGTTCCCGTGCAAGAGGCCGGAGAACGTGACGGCAGACGATTTCTTCTCCTCTGCGCTGGCACTCCCGGGCAACACCGGCAACCCGGTCGGCTCCGCCGTGACAGCGGCGAACGTGGAGAAGCTCCCGGGGCTCAACACGATGGGCGTCTCCATGTCCCGCGTGGACTACGCGGCGTGGGGCGTGAACCCGCCGCACACCCACCCGCGCGCCACCGAGATCATTTACGTGCTGGAGGGCTCCCTCGACGTCGGCTTCGTCACCACCGCCGGCAAGCTCTTCGCCCGCACCGTCTGCAAGGGCGAGCTTTTCGTCTTCCCCCGCGGCCTCGTCCACTACCAGAAGAACAACGGGGGCGCCCCGGCCGCCGCCATCTCGGCCTTCAACAGCCAGCTTCCGGGCACGCAGTCCCTCGCCCTAGCGTTGTTCGCAGCCTCGCCACCAGTGCCCACGGACGTGCTGGCCAGGGCGCTCCAGATCGACGGCGGCCTGGTGGAGGCCATCAAGTCCAAGTTCCCGCCAAAGTAACTAGCCATGCATGCATGAGGTTGGCTGGGTCGGCTCTACGTGCGTACGTGCTGCTAATAATAACGAGGACCACGTAAAAGTGCAGTTTTAATTCATTTGCCTGACATCCTAAAAAAAATCATTTGCCTGAGAATATCTTTTGTGGCGGTGCATGTTTAGTGAATGGCCTCGTCGGTTGTACTGCTATAACTATTGCTTTGAACTACTCCCTCCGTTTAGGTGTGTAAGTTATCTTACGAAAATCAAATAATCTCAAAACACTTAGGCACGGTGCATTAACTTCTACCTCATTTCTTGTTTCTTGACATGTCAACCAATAAGAGATGAGGGGTGTGCATGTCTTTAATGACTTGAGACTACCAAACACGACATGCAGTGGTTATTTCATTGCATGCAATGCTATTAATTAGCAAATAAACATTAATGTCTCTCGTTTTCCCCTCCTCCTTGGTCACGGTGCACAAACTAAGATGACTTACTCACCTAGACGGAGGAAGTAATAGTGATTGATTTGTACGTGTCCATTATTGGTGAATGAATATACGTGATTGTTTGAATTGCCGTGATATTGTTATCGATGAACAAAATATAGTCTATCTCCCTCTCTTTGCAGACCGATACCCAAGACTTAAGGTAGACTTGGGTTAGTAGAAAATTATAAATTTTGGACCATGGAAATAAGTTTCATGATTTTTTTTGTAGTTATTATTATTATTATTTTGTGAGGGTTGTAGTATTTTGAGTTTGCTAGTCTAAATCATTTTATACTCTCTTTGCTCATTTTTATTAGTTGTATTAGTTTTTTCGAAAGTCAAACTTGTCTATGTTTGGAAACATTTATTGAAAAACTATCAGCATATGTTTGGAGTACAATACTTAATAAATAGAAGACAGAAATATATGTCATGATAACTGCCATGATATTAAGTTATTACAATAATTCATTATAACCTTCACCGTGCAGGGGAAGAAAACTATTAACAAGGGTATTCTAGATTGTGTTTGTTTTTCTATATACATTGTCAAATATAAAGAAAAAGTTTAACTATTTGAAAAACACGGAGGATGTAATTGATACGGTTGGTCCATGGTTCACAGGGCACACAAACACTTTTTCTTTAGGATTTCAGTCAATGACATGCTACACTCACAAACCCCACAGGCCATTGAGACACCGATCCATTTAAGGTCTGGAGTCAAAATTACGTGGCACTAGCAATTAAACAATTGAAGTTAAACAGAAAAATTCATGATCTGGATCCCAAGCTTTAATTAAGAATAATAAACCACAACTAGGTTGGCTGAAAAGTCATCGATAGGCGGGTTTCAGATCCATCTCGGGTTTCTTTTTTTTTTTAAGATAGTACAGATGCAATCGCTCATATATATATATATATATACGTACACATACTCATCTTTATAAACGCATACATGCACACCTTACCCATATGGGCACCTTTGAGATACTGAGCCGGGTGCTTGCATTCACGTGAAAATAACTGTACAAAAACGTATCTGCAAGTGCACACAATATAGCGTAGAAATCACCTGATGATAAAAAAAATGCATGCAGGTGAACAAATCAAATATATAAATTGCATGCGCTGCTAGTTTGCATGGATAACATGATCATCGATTTGGACCGACAGTAAACGTATCACGCAATTCTCGCAAACAAAAAGTACCACGCAACACTGTTTGGCCAAAAAAAAAAGAAAAGAATCTACAGTCGGACGCCTCAAACCGGCCTCATACCTATCCCGGCTGAGGGATCAGATTTGCCTATCCCGGGTGTACATGCTCTAACACTGCTCATTGTCGCACCTCTCACGTACATCCCATGAGTAGCTGGCTCTACCAACATCTCACGTACACCAAGCTGAGAGCCTTCCTCTTCTCACACCTAATTGCTCAACTAACTTGGGTCAAATGATCAACAGATCCGGGCATCAATCACGTCATCATCTACTCACGTCGTCATCATCTACTTGGGTCATACGCTAGTTGTGAAAAGACGTCCATTTCGTTGTCAAACAAATAAATATAACGTCCTTTCAATTTTGCTTTATTTGGATGCAAACGATTGTCCATTGATGTATGCTGACGTGAAAGAAAGACTAAACACAGATCTCCACGTTGATTCACACCAAACAAATTAATTACGAATGTCGATCGATGATCTGAAATCCACATCTGAACAATCATACATCGTACGTATTGTTGTGTACTTCCATTAACATGACTCTCTCTTGCACACACAAGTAGCGTATGACCGTACTGATTAAAGGTCATTTATGCAGTGATGGCTAGAAGGCTAGCTATATACTCCCTCCGTTTCTAAGTATAAGTCTTTGTAGAGATTCTACTATGGACTACATATGGAGCAAAGTGAGTGGATCTACACTCTAAAATGCATCTATATACATCCATATGTGATTCATATATAGTGAAATCTCTACAAAGACTTATAGGAGTATTTAGGAACGAGGGAGTATGTTTTTGCGCAACCCCGATTAGATTTCCCCCCTAAAAGTTCCCCAGTTTTGCATACGCAAGCAGTGAAGGTAGGCAACGCACGCACGTCTCGATCCGATCTCATATCTCATGCACGTACGTACGTCCATCTTTGTTCATGCAGCGTGCTTGCCAATCAATACGCATCACGAGCTAATTGTACTCCTATACAGAGTACCGGGCCGGTCGATTTATTAATTAGTCGCCGGAAATGGTGGCTGGGAGTAGCCATATTCAGCTATGCCACCGTCCAGCTAGGATTAACCATAGTCAATGAAACCTTCCACCGTACCTTTAATTAATGGTGTTTGGTGGCATCTGACAAACTATATGCGTGACCATACAAAAAGTGCTTCGGATTTGATCAACTTTTAAAGACTTTTTGCAGCGTGTCGATGTTTTGATCGTCACATAGTGTATGCATGATATATCCATTCATCAGACATGATTAGTTATTGTCAGTTTCCACAACATTGTCACTATGGATTAATTAACAGCGTCACGAGGAAGAGTAAAACATAGACGTATTAGAGCATCTTTAACTGGAGCTTACCTTTGTCTCCATGTGTTCAGGCGGGCAGAGAGAGAGAGAGAGCGCGCGCGCGCGAGCTTACCGAACCGACCCTAAATCGTCCTCATATGACCGGCTGTCCATAAAACCTCAAACCAAGCCCATATTTAGGAGGAAATGAGGGTATCCGAGCATGCCTTGGCTGTTCACATGTCCGACGCAGCCCACCTAGACCACTTCCTTCTCTTTCTTTTCTTTTTGACGAAAATGCTGCTGTGCAGCTTTTCATTGAATATAAGAGAGGGAAGACAACGTTTGTTAGTAACAAAATTTGCACGAAATGTGCACCACCGTTTTCCGTATCCTAGTGTCTAGTCTGGTTCTAGAGGTATATGCAGCAGGTTGTCGATCTTGTTACGGCCGGCTATTGTCCAAGTGTCGATGTCTTCAATCAAGCGGTGGAAGACCTGCACCCCGTCGATAACTTGTTATCGAAGATCCACGAGTTTCGTTCTTTCCATGCTGTCTATCAGACCAGCTGCACCAGCAAGCTCCATCCACGTCTATGATCCCTCGGCAAACTGGACCGGCTTCGTTCCCACTATTCTAGAAGGTTTGCCGCGGTCGCGGACGGCGCCAGTGTCGCCGGTAGACCACACCGGCTTAGCACCCTCCGCCAAAGTTCCATGGTGAAAAGGGCATGAGGCGAGTAGGTGAAATGCGTTCTCCGGTGCCCTATGTATGGCAGAGACTGCATGATGCATTGTGTGCCATCTCCGTTTGGCCCGGTTGTCGGCGATGAGGCATCGATTTAGCACCGCAAGCCACGAGAATATTTTGCACTTCATGGGTGCATCGGCCTTCCAGATGATCTGTTTGAATTCCTCTCGAATTGAATCGCATATGCTGATGTCGACGTGAATCGTTTGTCAACCGTCCCTTTCCATTCCACCCAGTCCGGCTCGTCGATCAGCACCACATGTTGCAGTTGCACCCAGATGGCCTGGCCCGAGGGGTTTGCTTTGATATGTCTTGTCCATCTTGCGTCGCCGTGCTTCTGCCACCGTTAGCTTCTTTCTTGTGCAGTGTTTGTAGAGTTCAGGGACGCAAATGTTCAGACTTGCACTTAGCAGCCAAGGTTCCCTTCAAAAGCTTATTTTCTTGCCGTTCCCAAGATGGAATTTCACTGATGCATTGAAGAGCGCCCTACACGCTCATCCGTGGGCAGTGGCGAGCCCAGCCATGGCTTTTCAGGTTCGGTCCATGCTTGCCAAAGTCATCTCATCCTAAGCGCCGTGCTCTGTGCCTCAATATTGGCGATGCCGAGCCCTCCGAGCTCTCGCGGTCTGCATACGCCCCTCCAGTTTACTAGACATATTTCCCGCCCGTGGCGACCTCTTTGCTCTCCCAATGCATCAGCTCTTTCTTTTTCTCTTTCTCTTTCTATTCTCCAATGACATGCCCGTATCCAGACAATTTGGATCAAGGACCGCCTGCCCGGACATATGAGGGTTCAACGCATACATGCCTGGACACAGTCTGGGCGTATTCGTGGACAAATAGGGAGTGAAATTGTCCCAGTCTGTGTGAAGATGGTGTTAGCCGGCTCTAGCTGACCGTGCAAACGACTCAAGGATATAGGAAAAGCATACAAGAAAAGGAGTACGCTCGAATGGGAGTATCACCTCCCCATCGAGACACGTGAACTGCATGCACCCTTACATACTTACCGCACATCCACTGTGTGCATTAGTTTTTCATTTTTGCAGAAAAAACATCAAGTTTTATTGTAAAAGTTCACCAGAAGTTCAAAGCACTTAAATATAATAAAAGTTACATCAAAATCCTATATTATACTCCCTCCGTCCCATAATGTAAGACGTTTTTTAAACACTATACTAGTACTAAAAAACGTCTTACATTATGGGATGGAGGGAGTAGTAAACTAGCTAAATGCCCACGCGCCACCATGGATACAAACATACCTAGTACTCCCTCTGTCACAAAATATAAAATCATTTTTTATTTTGGGACCGAGGAAGTATTTGTTAACATCAAAGATATCAAGTGCACATACGCCAATATATGACATATACACCTTAGATTTGAATAGCAGATTTCAATTCATGAATCCACCTTAGCTACCTGGCAGTGTCATGTGCACATACAGGGTTCGGCGCCTCTGCGGTCCTAATATAACCACATCGTTGTTGTACCAGTCAATATCAACCGTGAATTGCAACATGACAGCTCTCATTCTCCTCTCTCAATTATGTTTTTTTTCTTTTGAAAAGGAGAATAACTCCGGGCCTATGCATCAGAACGATGCAGCCATACATTACTAATAGTGCAAAATCCAGCAGCCAAACACTATCGTCCCGGAAATAAAGTGGAAAACAAACCTTGAGGCCGTATACCTCGCGACAGTAACTCCCCTAGATAGCCACTAACCCTATGATACAAGACAGAATATAAACGAAAAATACACAACTCCTAGGCTACGCCTTCAAGAAGGAATCATCGCACGTGTGCCGATGATGGCGAGTCCACCACAAGATCGAACTGCGGATTCTCATCCCCAAAGCCAAGCTTCAATCCACCACCTTCAGCAAGGAAATGACATAGGCTTGCGACGACATAGCCCAATTAGAGATCTTGTGTTTCCACCAGAGTGCATAAACTCGTCATTGAAGCCATTTGTACCATCCGCCATTATCCGTCTACGGACACCTCAATAGCCGGATACCTCTGGAGGAGACAACGGAAGACAAAGACTCCCATACCGCCTGCCTCCCGCTACTGTCGCACCACCTTCGATCCAACAACAATAGGCTAAAAATGACACCTCCGCCACATCCATCGTGCATGACTTGTCGATAACAGGCATGACTTGATGTCTCCGTATAAGACGTCATGCGTAGCATCCGCCGGTAGCACATCCACCGGTGGCTTCACCTGCCGACGACAGGCACCGCCCGACAACTCTGAAAGTGGCACATGTGAAACCTGTCGAGCTGCATCAAACCCGATCTGTTGATGGAAGGGATGTCCCATACCACCACCCGCCGCAGAAGGCCGTCACCACCTCAAGATCTGAACTCCAAGTCGCACACACGACCCAGGTGTCCGCCGCCGTTGATGAAGAGGGGCCGCCGCCCCGAATCCGGGTGCTACAGGGAACACCTGCCATCGCGCCTGCCGTTGTTGTCGCCCATACAACGGCAACCGCCGCTGCGATCCCGCATCAAGTGCCATCGATGCCGGAGGAAGCTCCGGCGGCCACACGGGTCCTGCCACGAGCCCGGAATGGGATCCCAAGATCCACCGATATAAGGACCCACCTCCTGGCCCGCCATTCTCGGCGGAGGGGACGCCGTCACCACCATGGACGGATCCGGGCCAGCGTCACCATCGCTACCGTCAAGACAGGATCCAGGCTGGACGCCACCGCCGCCACCGCCACCGGCCACGCCTAGCCCCACTTCCATCCTCAGGCCATGCCCAGCCGATCTCCACGACAGGCGTATCCGAACTCCACCCGCACCCCAAGCACCGCGCCGCCGTGGATTGAGGGAGAGGCCGCCCTCCACGGATACAGTGCCCTCACCCCAGATCCAGGAGAAGGAGGAACGACCCTCCGCCACCGCCAGCCAACGCACGGGCTTAGCCCGGCACCAACCCCAGGCGGCGACGGAGGGGGAGGAGGGAGATTGAGAGGGTCGCTTGCGGCTAGGCTGTCGCCTCTCGTGTCGCCCGCGAGGGAGGCGGCGCGATAGGGTCGAGAGGCACCACAAAAAATCAATAAATGGAAACAAACACTTAATTGTTGCGTGCTCGCCCATCCATCCCGTCCCTCCTCCATCTATCCGCTCACGGTCCCATTAGTGTGTGGTGTGCAGCAACTGTGACAATGATTAATTCTTAATTGAAATACTAATACATAGTGCTACAGTAACATGAGAATTAAGTCATCTCCAACATGTTCGGACCGGACACTTCTATCCATCAAACACTACTCATCAAGTGTCCGCAAACTGGTCCAGACTTTAGAAATCTCACAAACCGTCTTGGGGTCCAAATCGCAAACCCACTTTTTCGTCCCCTTCATTCTCTCGTCTCTCCAGTATACGAAGGGCGAACAAGTAGTGGATTTTTGGTGATCACGGTTGGAGGCGGCGGCATGGGATTGCAATTGACAGCTGATATTGTTTGCTACAGCACCAGTGCAATGATAATAGAACTGCAGAGGAGCCGAACCCCCATACATATTCTAACTCCGACTCCAATAATCACTCATCACAAAATACAAACACGAAAGCCCTTCTCGGGCGATGTACTGTAAGGGGAGAGGTGGATGTAGTGTCTGATCATGTAATTGGGGAAATGGGGAAGAATAAGAAGAAAAAAGAGTAGGAAGGAGTTGGGAAGGAGGTAGACAAAGGCGAAGAGGGTGAAAAGGAAACTACCGGCCCCGGGGCTGCCGGTCAACTGGTGGGCGCTAAGGATGGCGCCCACCAGGAGCCATGATGATCCTTTGCTGGAACTGCCGGGCCTTAGGACAACCCTGCACAGTTCAAGAGCTTGTGCGCCTGGTGCACACGTACAAGTCCAAGGTAGTTTTGCTCTCTGAAACACGGCAAAGCAATGAGTATCTGAATAAATTGAGATGGAGGCTAGGCCTCAAGCACTGTATTCTGCAACCCGACACTGGAAAGAGTGCGGGCATTGCACTGTTCTATGATCAGAACGTTGAAATAAAGAAGCTTGCCGTTGGCCCGAGGTACATTGATGTTTTGGTTCGTTTACGTGTGCATGGTCCATGCTGGAGGGGCACGTTTGTGTATGGTGAACCAAAGTCTCATGAGAGATATAATATGTGGACGCTGTTAAGGTGAATAAGGAACAATGCCGCTGAACCATGGCTCATGATGGGTGACTTCAACGAGACCATGTGGTAGAGTGAACATTTGTCAAGGGCAAAAATATCCGAATAGTACATGGAAAATTTCAGGCAAGTATTAGCTGATTGCAATCTGTTTGACCTAGGCTATAAAGGCACGCTTTGGACATATGATAATAAGCAATAGGGAAGGAATAATATAAAGGCCAGATTGGATAGAGGCGTGGCATCACCTGAGTGGAGCAGTCTGTTCAAAGAGGCGACTGTAGAACACTTGGTGTCTACCAGATCTGACCATCTACCCTTGTTGCTGAGACTTGGCAAACGCAAGGAGTGGAGACCTCAGAAAAAAGAATTTAGGTACGAGGCCATGTGGGAAAGAGAAGGGGGTCTCACTGATACGATCCATAAGGCATGGACAGAATGAGAGAAGGATGGATCTCTAGCGGGTAGCTAGTAAACTGAGATGTATGCAAGACGTCTTAAGCAAATGGGCGCTAAAGGAATTTTGTGATGTACAAAACAAAATTAGTGCCATCAGACGCAAGCTAAAGAGACTTTGGGAGCTCCCTCACTCGGACAGTACAGAAAGAGAGATTAGCCGGGCAAGTCAGGAATTAGAGGAGATGCTCTTGAGGGAGGAGATGATGTGGAGACAAAGATCTCGGGTTATGCGGCCGAAGGAGGGAGATAAAAACACGGATTGTTTCCATCGTAAAGCCACTTGGCACAGGAAGAAGAACAAAATTATGAAGCTTAAGAAACCTGATGGATCGTGGATGGAGAATAGGGAGGAAATGCACGAGGTAATCAACAATTTTTTCCAGGGTTTGTACAGCAAGGACCCCTTGGTCGAGCCACAACAGCTTCTAGACTTATTCACCAGGAGGGTAGATGCAGGGACGAATGAAGCAGTAACGAAAAAAGTGTCGCTAGAGGGAGCAACTAATTAACGAGTGCTCCTTCGGGAGCCACGCAACGATCAGCGCCACTTGGCACGCTCACACCCATTCGCCACGTGTCGCGCTCTGGGTACTCCGTCCGGATTTTGTATTTTTTATTTTTACGCACGCGTTTTCGTCTTTTTAAAAGTTTTTTTTCGGTTTTTTTACGTTTTGGTTTTCTACCGGTATTCCCTAGCTTTTCGACCAAATTTTTTTTTTCGAAAAAAATAATTTTTTTGCGCAAAAAATGCAAATTTTTTGCGCGAGAGTCACGATTTTGTTTTCGCGAGAGGCACGGTTGTGCTTTCGCGAGAGGCACGGGCGTGCCTTTTTTGGAAAGAAAAAAAACGCGTTTTCTATTTTTTTTCTTTCGCGAGAGGCACGGTTTTGCTTCCGCCAGAGGCACGTTGTGCTTTCGCGAGAGGCACGGGCGTGCCTCTTTCGGAAAGGAAAAAAACGTGTTTTCTATTTTTTTTTCTTTCACGAGAGGCACGGTTTTGCTTCCTCCAGAGGCACGGTTGTGCTTTCGTGAGAGGCACGGGTATGCCTCTTTC
>NC_041385.1:812393988-812408420 GCF_002162155.2 Triticum dicoccoides
GCGTTTTCTGTTTTTTTTTCGCGAGAGGCAAAGTTTTGCTTCCGCTAGAGGCACGGTTGTGCTTTCGCGAGAGGCACGGGCGTGCCTTTTTCAGACAGGGAAAAAACGCGTTTTCTGTTTTTTTTTCTTTCGCGAGAGGCACGTTTTGCTTCCGCCAGAGGCACGGTTGTGCTTTCTCGAGAGGCACGGCGTGTGCCTCCTTCGGAAAGGAAAAAAAACCCGTGTTCCCGGTTCGGTTTTTTCGTCGGTTTTTTCGTGAAAAAAAAGTTCGTCAAAACCTATCAACAAGGGGTCTAGTTTTGAAGATCTCGACGCGAGGAATCCAATGGCGAAAGCGGTTCGAGATTTAGACGCGCGGTTTAAGAGATAAAACATTTTGAATAAACGGATCTACGAAAAAAGGGAAACTCCGAGGTTACGACAAGTGGCGCACAGGCAGCACGCCACTTGTCGCAACCTGGGGAAGTTGGAATGATCTCCGCAAGGAGTACTCCTTATTTAGTGATTTCGGTCGCTGGAAGAGGTTGGTGATGCTGTTTTCCAAATCGGGCCGCTTAAAGCACCTGGCCCGGACGGATTCCCAGCCCGTTTCTTTCAAAGGAATTGGTGTACACTGAAAGAGGATGTTACAGCGGTGGTGACAATTTTTTTGAGGATGGGAGCATGCCCGAGGGCGTAAATGACACAGTGATAGTCCTAAGAGCATCTCCAGCTGTTGAGCCCCTCAGGAGGCATTTTTTCGCCTCCTGGGGGCTGCCGGCGAGAATTTTGGCCTGGGGGCGGGAATTTGTCCACTTGTTGCGCCCCCAGGAGCAGTGTTGGCGAAGCGGGGGCCGACTCCGCTGTTGTTGTCTCCGTCTACTCCATCAGGGAGAGCGCGAGGAGCGCACGCACGACGCCGCTGTTGACCACGGCCCGGACGTGCTCGAGCTTGGCGGAGAGGTTGCGGAGCGCGGCGAGGCACGCCAGCCTTGTGTCGGCCGGGACGGCGGTGGCGGTGAGCGTGGCGACGAGGAACGGGAGGAGGTCGGCCGTGGAGAGTGGGAAGTCGGTGTTGGCCAGCGAGGAGCCACGTCTTCTCCGCATCCGCCAAGGTCGTCCCGTCCGCAGCCGTGCACGTGCAGGCCGCGCTCGCCGCCCAGGCCACGCCCTCCTGCGGCCGCACGCTCGCAGGCCGCACCCTCCCGCGGCCCCGTGCTCGCCGCCCAGGCCGTCCCGTCCGCTCCCTGGCCTCCAGCTCGGACTCGATGGCGGAGGTTGAAGCAGCACAAAGGCACGCAGGCAGCGAGCAGCGAGCCGGAAGGAGGACGAGGATGCAGCCAAGGCGCGCGACGAGGACGAGGAGAAGGCCCCACCCACCGGGGAAGCTCCTCAACGGCTCTCCTGCGACGCTGCTAGGAGTGGGGCGGGGCCGAGCCATGGCTGCTGCTGCGCATGCACGCGCTGCCTAGCACGCACGCGGCGGCCTGTGCTCGGGCACGCACGTGGGAGCTCCGAGCACGGCGTTGTGACAGCACGCACGCACGCGACATCGACGACCAACCCGGCTAGCACGCGGCGGCTGCGGCCACCAAGCCCGACCAGCGTGCGGCTGCGGAGCCCGGCCAACACTCCCACAAGCAACCCACGCATGCCGTGGAGCTGGAGCTCAGGAGCCGGGTCCAGGAGCAGCAGCAGGACGCCGGCCAGGGCGAGTAGCACCACGGTCAGGCCGGAGATCCCGTGGACGTCCTCGTCCTCGGCCATGCCGTGGAGCTGGAGCTCAACCGCCCGGCGAGGGCGTCGTGGAGTGCACGGTCCAAGACGGCCCAATCCGGCCGCGCGCGCGCGAGCCCTGCCCCGGCCATGCTTCGCTCCGGCCGAACGAGCGCGAGCCCCGCCCCGGCCATGCGTGCCCCTCCCCGCTCGGGCTGTGTGTGGTAGGTCATGGAAGGAAAAGGAGAGGAGAGAGGAGAAAGAAAAAAGAGAAAGGAGAGGAGAGAGGAGAGAGAGGGGCTGGCAAGTGGGCCGATGCATGCAAAAGAGAGTGCCGGCGCCCCCAGCTGCACCACAACTTTCTGGGTTTCTGTTGTGACCGCCGGGCGTAATTTCGGCGAAATCTGACACTTTTTGAGCTTCTGGGGGCTTGGCTGGGAGGAAAAACATGCGCCGACAACGAAAAAGGCCTCCTGGGGGCTGTTGGGGGGCCTAGTGGAGATGCTCTAATCTCCAAGGGAGACAATCCGGAGAGCATTAAGGAGTACCGTCCCATCAGTCTTTGCAATGTGATTTATAAAGTAATCTCAAAGATCCTAGTTAACCGCCTCAGATCGATCCTTGATGAGATCATTTCAGAAACTCAAAGTGCTTTCGTCCCTGGCCGCCTCATTACAGATAACGCCATCATAGCATTTGAGTGTTTTCACAAAATTTAGCATTGCAAAAATCCAATGAACAACCATTGTGCGTATAAATTGGACTTGGCCAAGGCATATGACCGTGTTGACTGGGGTTTCCTAGAAGGTGCTTCGCAGAGGCTCAGATTCGATGGGAAATAGATCCAGTGGGTCATGAAGTGTGTAACATCAGTGAGTTTTTCTGTCAAATGCAACGGAGAGCGACTTGCATCCTTCAAGCCGTCTAGGGGACTTCGGCAAGGCGATCCGCTCAGCCCGTATCTTTTCCTGATGGTGGCTGATGGACTCTACGCACTGCTCAACAAGGAAGTGACAAGTGGGAGTCTGACGCCAATCAAGGTGGCGAGAGGAAGTCCAGGGATATCGAATCTGTTGTTTGCAGACGACAGCCTCCTCTTCTTCAAGGCTACGGGTGAGCAAGCACGAAAAGTTCAGGAAGTTCTTCACACATTCCAAAGATGTACGGGCCAGCTATTAAGTCCAAACAAATGCTCAATTCTGTTTAGTGAAGCCTGCCAGGATTTGGTCAAGGAACACATAACTACTGTCCTTGGTGTGGAAGCCACAGTATTTGACAGCAAATATCTCGGTCTCCCAACCCTAGGAGGTAGGATGAAGAATGGAAAATTCCAACCGTTAATGGACAGATTTGGGAAGAGGTGTAGTGATTGGAACAAGCGTTTCATGTCCCAAGCAGCTAAGGAAGTTCACATCAAATCAGTGGCTCAGGCTTTACCCACCCACGTCATTGGGTTTTTTAAACTAGACCAGAGCTTCTGTGAAAAATACGAGAAGATGATTAGGGACTTCTGCTGGGGAGACAAGGAGGGCCACCGGAAAGTACATTGGATGTCATGGGAGAATATAACTAAGGCCAAAAGAAATGGATGTATGGGATTTAGAGACATGCATGTTTTCAACCAGGCGCTCCTAGCAAGGCAGAGTTGGAGATTGCTACAAAACCCAGGAAGCCTTTGTGCCAGAGTTTTAAAATCAAAGTATTATCCTCATGGAAACCTATTGGACACGGTATTTTCTACATACGCATCTCAAGCCTGAAGAGGAATTGAGTGGGGTCTAGAATTGCTCAAAAAAGCCTGATTTGGAGAGTGGATAATGGAAAGAACATCCAAATGCAGAGAGATCAATGGATTCCAAGAGAAGCCGGACTGCGTACGGCTGCCTTTGTGAGAAGATCACGTCTGCGGTGGGTAAACCAGTTGATGAAATGGGGTACTAGAGAATGGGACTTGAATCTGATAAACCAGATATTTCATTCCTTTGATGCCGAGGAAATCGCCAAAATTCGAATCCCCTCAGTTGAATATGAAGACACGACTGCATGGCACTACGATAAAAACGGGGTTTTCATGGTGAAGGGTGCATATAAACTGGCCGAATAACTCATGAGGGATAGTTCATCGAAACCATCAAGCTCAGGGAGCAAGGTGGGTGACCAAAAATTCTGGGACTTGATTTGGACGGCAAAGGTCCTGAAAAGGTTAAAATCTTTTAATGGTGAGTGGCAACGCGAACTCTGGCGACAAAACATAATGCTCTAAACAGAACCATCTCAACAAATGACATATGTGAGATCTGCGGGAATGAAAGGGAGGATGAATACCATGATGTGATCACGTGCACTCGAAGTAAAGCTGTTAGAAATGAGATGAGAGCATACTTGGAGCTCCCAAAGGAGGAATTACTTCGGTATACTGGGGAAGACTGCCTCCAACTACTGCTAGACCCGCTCAATGAAAAGGTCAGACCAAATACCCTCCTCATGTGCTGGGAGGCGTGGAACCTGCGGAATAACTTAATTCATGGAGTTAGAGAAAATACTGTCTCGGGTTCAGTTGCAGTCTTGCGGAAGTTTGGCCTGGATTGGGCTAACAGCCAACTACCAGATGCCCCAGCGAATGGCAGCAGGAGTGGATCCCTTTTTGATGCCCAACCATACAGACCGGTTGCAAACACAACCAATCATTGGGTAAAACCAGGTGTGGGAACGGCGAAAATCAACACGGATGCGGCATTCCAGAGGGAATCATGCAGAGCTTGGGCCGGTGTTGTTGCTCGAGATGCTGCCCGGGGCTATCTATATTTCAGTATGCAGAGATCTAGGGTACTGTGCTTCGGTCGAAGAAGCAGAGGCAAGTGCATTGTTGAGTGGCTTACAGGAGATCGCGCGGGCCTACCGAGGTGCACTAGAAGTCGGAGTTGATTGTGCATCACTGGGCAAGGAGATTTTGTCAAGAGAGCAATGTCGATCGGTGAGGTACCCACTGATTGCAGACATAAAATAAACACTGAAGTTGTTTCCCTCTCCTCAAATCCGGGTGGTAGGCAGGAAATGCAATAGCCTCGCTCACGAGCTGGCACCGGAGGCCAAAAGAAGTGGCAACAATTTACTTTTCGGCAGAGTTCCTGAATCTTTGGAGCAGCTCGGTCTGCGTAAATGTAATCATCAATCATGAGTAGTGAACTCATTGGTTCTAAAAAAACATAGAATGATACAACTTCTTAAGAAAGTTTCAAAAGCACAACAAGATGCAAAAGATAAAAAAAATTAGGGCTCAAAGTCTCCAAATAGCCCGTTGAAAACCCAAGGCAACCTAATAAAACCATATTTTCCTTGTTTAGAATCAAGACACCAGAAAGGATAAAAAGGCGATGCTAGCATAAACCCGTAGATTTTCTTATCTTCATCTTATTTTTCCTCCTCCCTACCATGGACACTAGGAATAGACTCTTGGTCATCTTCACCATAGTCATGAAAAGTATCCACGAGGTCTTAAAGAAAACTCATTTCTTTCTTTGGTACCTGCTTCAACTTGCTCCATTCTCTTATATCGGTCATCAAGTTTTTGCACCTTCTAAAGATTTTCTGGGTCTGCACATGGGTGTCCTTGCACATGATAAAGAGATCCTTGAAGGCACTAATTGCCAGTGTTTCTCTTCTTGTAGGTCTATAATGGAAGACTTCAATGGTGGGCTGAACCATGGTGTGCTCGAAGAGTAATATAGCATTGACAATGCTCATGGAAGTAGCTCCAAGGATGAAAGCTTAAATGTAGGGTGCATAAATTCACGAACTATGATACATGATGTCGATTCTCAATTCTTGATACAAGAAGTTTTTGGCATTAAATGGTTTAGCACTCATGGCATGGTAAATGTATTTACCACATATCCTCTTATCTTCATGGAATCACCAGCATTGGGGTGATGGTTTGATTAAGAGCTTGAACATCAAGTCTAAAATAGAAGCAACCCAATATTGGAAGCAATCCTCTCATCCATGTTAGATAGGTAAAAACCGTGAAGATAACCCCCTTTCGTCTTCAAGGGAAAACCAGCGCAAGCTCAAGAGGTAGCAGAGATCATGACGATGCTTTGGAGATGGAGATCAAAAGCACGAGATGATGACGGCCATATCATGTCACATATTTTCATTGCATGTAATGTTTATCTTGTATGCATCTTATTTTGCTTAGTACGGTGGTAGCACTATAAGATGATCTCTTCACTAAATTTCAAGGTAAAAGTATTCTCCCTGAGTATGCACCGTTGCGACAGTTCGTCGTGTTGAGACACCATGTGATGATCGGGTGTGATAGACTCTACGTTCACATACAACGGGTGCAAGACAGCTTTGCACATGCAGAATACTTGGGTTAAACTTGACGAGCCTAGTATGTACAGACATGGCATCGAAACACTAGAGACCTAAAGGTCGAATGTGAGTCATATAGTAGATATGATCAACATAGAGATGTTCACCATTGATGACTACCCCATCTCACGTGATGATCGGTCATGGGTTTAATTGATTTGGATTACATATCACTTAGATAACTTGAGGGTGTTTATTTAAGTGGAAGGTCATTAATAATTTGATTAATTGAACTTAAATTTATCACGAACTTAGTCCAGATAGTATTTGCAAATTATGTTGTAGATCAATACCTCGCGTTGTAGCTCCCCTATTTTTGATATGTTCCTAGAGAAAACTAAGTTGAAAGATGATAGTAGCAATGATGCGGACTGGGTCCGTGATCTAAGGATTATCCTCATTGCTGCACATAAGAATATTATGTCCTTGATGCACCGCTAGGTGACGAACTATTGCAAGAGCAGATGTAGACGTTATGAACGTTTGGCTGGCTCGATATGATGACTACTTAATAGTTTAGTGTGCCATGCTTTACGGCTTAGAACCGGGACTTCAAAAACATTTTGTACGCCACGGAGCGTGTGAGATGTTGCAAGAACTGAAAATGGTTTTTCAGACTCATGCCCGTGTTAGGAGGTATGAGACCTCTGACAAGTACTTTGCCTACAAGATGGAGGAGAATAGTTCAGCCAGTGAGCATGTGCTCAGAATGTTTGTCTACTACAATCGCTTGAATCAAGTGGGAGTTAATCTTCCAGATAAGATAGTGATTGACAGTGTTCTCTAGTCACTATCACCAAGCTACTAGAACTTCGTGATAAACTATAATATGCAAGGGATGACGAAAATGATTCTCGAACTCTTTGCGATGCTGAAATCGGCGAAGGTAGAAATTAAAAAAGAGCATCAAGTGTTGATGGCTAAACAAGACCACTAGTTTCAAGAAAAAGGGCAAGAGAAAGAAAGAGAACTTCAAGAAGAATGGCAAGCAAGTTGCCTCTCACATGAAGAAGCCCAAAGCTAGACCTAAGCCTGAAACTGAGTGCTTCTACTGCAAAGGGAATGGTCACTAGAAGCGAAACTACCCCAAGTACTTGGCGGATAAGAAGGATGGCCAAAGTGAACAAAGGTATATTTGGTATACATGTTATTGATGTGTACCTTACTAGTGTTCATAGTAACCCCTGAGTATTTGATACCGGTTCAGTTGCTAAGATTAGTAACTCGAAAAAGGAATTGCAGAATAAACAGAGACTAGTTAAGGGCGATGTGACAATGTGTGTTGGAAGTGATTCTAAGGTTGATACGATCACCATCGCACATTCCCTCTACCTTTGGGATTAGTGTTGAACCTAAATAAATGTTATTTGATGTTTGCGTTGAGCCGTTGAGCATGAATATGGTTAAATCATGTTTATTACAATACGGTTATTCATTTAAGTCAAAAAATAATTGGTGTTCTGTTTACATGAATAATACCTTCTATGGTCATACACCCAATGTGAATGGTTTATTGAATCTCGATCGTACTGATACACATATTCATAATATTGATGTTGAAAGATGCAAAGTTGATAATGATAGTGCAACATACTTGTGGCACTCCCATTTAGGTCATATTGATATAAAGCGCATGAAGAAACTCCATACAGATGGACTTTTGGAACCACTTGATTATGAATCATTTGATACTTGTGAACCATGCCTCGTGGGCAAGATGACTAAGACTCCGTTCTCGGAACAATGAAGCAAGCTTATAATGACTTACTGAAAATAATACATACCGTTGTATGCGGTCCGATAAGTGTTGAAGCACGCGGTGGGTATCGTTATTTTCTGACCTTCATAGATGATTTGAGTGTGTATGGGTGTAGCTACTTGATGAAACACAAGTCTGAAACATTTGAAAAGTTCAAAGAATTTCAGAGTGAAGTGGTGAATCATCGTAATAGGAAAATAAAGTTTATATGATCTGATCGCGGAGGCGAATATTTGAGTTACGAGTTTGGCCTTCATTTAAAACAATGTGGAATAATTTCACAACTCACGCCACCTGGGACACCACATCGTAATGGTGTGTCTGAACATCGTAACCGTACTTTATTAGATATGGTGCATCCTATGATGTCTCTTATCGATTTATCATTATCATTTTGGGGTTATGCATTAGAGACAGTTGCATTCACGTTAATAGGGCACAGTCTAAATCCGTTGAGACGACACCGTATGGACTGTGGTTTGGCAAAAACATAAGTTGTCGTTTCTTAAAGTTAGGGGATGCGATGCTTATGTCAAAAGGCTTTGGCCAGATAAGCTTGAACCCAAATCAGATAAGTGCATCTTCATAGGATACCCTAAAGAAACTACTGGGTACACCATCTACCACAGATTCGAAGGCAAGATATTTGTTGCTAAGAATGGGTCCTTTCTAGAGAAGGAGTTTCTCTCAAAAGAAGTGACTGAGAGGAAAGTAGAATTTGATGAGGTAATTGTACCTTCTCTCGAATTGGAAAGTAGTACATTAGAGAAACCGTTCCCGTGATGCCTACACCAACTAGAGAGAAAGCTAATGATGATGATCATAAAACTTCAGATCAAGTTACTACTGAACTTTGTAGGTCAATCAGAGCACGATCCGTACCAGAGTGGTACAGTAATCCTATCCTGGAAGCCATGTTATTAGACCTAGGTGAACCTACGAACTATGAAGAAGCTGTAATGAGCCCAGATTTCGACAGATGGCTTGAGGCCATGAAATCTGAGATAGGATCCATGTATGAGAACAAAGTGTGGACTTTGGTGGACTTGCCCGATGATCGACAAGCCATTGAGAATAAATGGATTTTCAAGAAGAAGACAGACGCTGATGGTAATGTCAGTATCTAAAAAGCTCGACTTATCGCGAAAAGTTTTTGACAAGTTCAAGGGGTTGACTATGATGATATTTTCTCACACGTAGCGATGCTTAAGTCAGTCTGAATCATGTTAGCAATTTATAATTATGAAATCTGGCAAATGGACGTCAAAACTACAATTCTTAAAGAATAGTTATATACGATGCAACCAGAAGTGTTTTGTTGATCCTAAAGGTGCTAACAAAGTGTGCAAGCTCCAGCGATCCATCTATGGACTGGTGTAAGCATCTCGGAGTTAGAATATACGCTTTGATGAGGTGATTAAAGCATATGATTTTATAGCAATGTCGGTCGTGTTTGTCGCTAGCGCCACTATGCCACGTGTGCGTCTTCCCCGCATGTGCATTATAGCAATGTCTGCCCACATCGCCCTGCCCGCACAGTCGAGCACATGTGTCGCCTCTGGCCGACCTACCTCCGCATGTACAAACTAAGGACTACAAATGTAAATTTTGCTTTGAAGAAAGAGCATCTAACTATGAAGCTCATATGCTAGCAAGTATTCTCATCATTTGATGAGGGGTGCCACGTTTGGCTAGACCAACCTCATAATTCTCTTTGTATCCTAAACTCTGTAATATTTGAGTAATAAAGTCTTGGCTTCCCAAAAAAAACTAGCAAAGTAGGCTATGCCAAGCCGCTTTTGGTCCGGTTTAGCTTAGAGAGACTCGTCGGAGCACAAACAATCTAAATGAGAGGAGCAGATTAATAAAGAGCACCCACTACGTTGACCCAAAAAGGCAGCGCAATCACAACCCAATTACGCACCTATTCATTTTTAGCGCTTCTGGCGCCAGTTCCTTTGTTACTCGTAAGTGGCGTGCACGCCCCAGTTTTTCTTTTTTCCTACTTAATTCATATTTTTAAAATTTATGAACATTTTCAAAATTTACAAACTTTATTCAAATTTGTGAACATTTTTTAAATTCATGAACTTTTCTCAAATTTATGAAACTTTTCCAAATTTATAACTTTTTCCAAAATTTATGAACTTCCTTTCAAATTCATGAACTTTTTTCAATTTTATGAAACTTTATCAATTTTTGCGAATATTTTTGTGTGAACTTGTTTTTTAAAATCTGTGGCCTTCTTTCAGATTCATTAACATTAAAAAACAACATTTTTTGAATTTGTAAACTTTTTTGTATTCATGACTTTTTAAATTTGTGAACTTATGTAAGTTTGAAATTGTTTTCAAATTCGTGAAATTTCATTAAATCTGTGTATATTTTGGTAAATCAATTTTTACATAAACTAGTATCTATGGTTTTTCCTAAACCAATAGCTACTGTTTTTACATGAAGGAGCAGTGGGCGAACCAACCCAGCTAGCGAGCGGGGGAGCAAGTCCAGGCGTGCAATGATGGAGGGAGCGGCTAGTTTGTCAAAAAAAAAACTAACGCCCACACGTGTAGCATCTTTCACATCACCCACGCGTATGAACAGATGACATCAGCATGAATCTTTTTGGTTTTCGGTTTAAAAATGTTTTATCTCCTAATTAAAAATCTGCTTTCACCATTAAATCCGCCTCGGCGAGATCTTCAAAGCTAGACCCATGTTGATATGTTTCGACGAAATTTTTTTGCCCAAAAGTTGCCATAATGTTTACACTGTAGTTGCCATAGTACTTAAACTAAAGTTGTCATGTGGCAATTTTAGTTTGTAGAGCATGGCAATTTTAGTTTTTTGATGATGGTAATTTCAGTACTTTGACCATGAAAATTATTTTTTGTATGAATCATGGCAATTTTAGTTTATGGTTCATGACAAGTCTAGTTTCTTAGTTCCCTGTTTTATAATATGTCATAATTTACTTTTAAATATAGAAGAAAATTGCTGAAACATATCATGGCAACTTCAATGTAAACATCATGGCAATTCATATGTAATAGACATGGCAACTTTTAACCCAAAAAATTCGGCGAAATATATTGATATGAGATCTAGTTTCGAAGATCTCGTCGCGAGAGATTTAATGGTGAAAACGGATCTTCAATCAAAATTTTCATTTAAGAGATAAAACATTTTATAAACTGAAAATTCAAAAAGATTCCCACATGCATGTATGCGATGACATGACGCAGTCTGTGTGTTATAGGGCGTGTGGGCGGGTTTGACTCCCACCATACATGTGGGCGTTAACATTGTCCAAAAAAATGGAGGGAGCGGTTGGTCGAATGAAAAAAGGAACCGACGAGCAACCTACGTCCCAGGCAAATCGGTAAGAAACCGACCAGCTATGTCGAGGTGAGGCCAACTCCAATGCGTCCGGCCGTGTCCGTTTGAGGCGAAACGGGTACAAATTGCGACCCAACGCGCGGGAGCAAACGGACGCCGGTCCGTTTTTTATCCGCCATTGATCTATATTCGTCCCAAATTTAGGTCGTGTTTGCGTTGAAACGGACAGGGTGTAGATGGGTGGGACGCACGTCCTTGTTCTCCTCTGGCCTGCCTGTTAGTGAAATAGTACCCTTTTCCCCTCCCCTTACGCGGCTTGCACCCCCCCCCCCCGGGCCCCTGCCATAACCGTCATCGCCCATTTTCCAACTGCTTCCTCTTTTTCTTGCCCGGCCGCCCAAACCCCCGAGGCATCCACAGAAATCCCACAGCCCCTCCCTCTTTTGAAGGAGTTCTTGTCGGCGTTTGTGGTGTTTTGTCACCGTGTCCGGTACCAGGGAAACTACGTCAGCCGGCGACGAACATTGACCACAACACCGTCAGCCTGGTACTGCAAGGCCGTCTGTTGCCGGCTGTCAACGTTTCTACAGGTCTGCTGCATATGCAGAGAGGGCGAGGTTCTCTTCACCGGCCGCGTCTCCACCACGGCCGCAAGGTGTTCGACAATTTTCCTGCAAGGTACAATGGATAGTGGGGCAAATATTTTTTCAACAACTTCATTTGTTCATCGGATGACAAAGAGCTTGTGGTTGCTGCATTGATCGTCAATGACCACATTGCTAGGTAGTGGCCTCGGTTCAGGGGATCAATCCCGGGCCATGCTCCGGCCTTGAACCGCAATAGGGAGAGCGGCCACGCCCTGCTCTATGCCGATTACTTTGAGGATTCCCCGCTCTTCAAACCTCATCTTTTCCAGCGCTTCCGGATGGCGAGAGATGTGTTCAATCGTATTTTGGAGGGAGTGGTAGCATATGGACCCATACTTTGAGTGCAAGGAGGATGCCCTTGGCATGGCTGGCTTCTTCTCTTAGCAGAGATGCTTTGCAGCTAGAATTATGGGTCATCTTGCGGATGAGTACGTTCTGTACAAGGTCTCAAATCAATGTATAGTTTATGCAAGGCCGTGGTGGCAGTGTTTGGCCCTGAGTACTTAAGAGAGCCAAATGCCGCAGATACAACCCCGTTCTTGGCAATCAATGTAGATAGAGGCTTTTCGAGAAGGCTTGGCAGAATAGATTGTATGCACTGAAAGTGAAAGAATTATCCATTTGCTTGGCAAGGGTAGTAAAGGGGCATGTGAAAGGTTGCGTTGTCATACTAGAAGCGGTGGCTCCACAATATCGTTGGATATGGCACTCTTTCTTCGGTATGGTTGGTTCTAACAGTGATATCAACGTGCTTCAGCGTTCTCCAGTGTTCGCAAGGCTTGCGGAAGGCCACTACCTAGAGGTCAACTTTGAGATCAATTGCCAGCATTACAACAAGGGATACTACCTAGCCGACGATATTTATCCTCAGTGGTCAACTCGTGTGAAGACAATATCCAACCCGGATGGAGAGAAAAAACAGAGATTTGTCCAAAGCACAAGAGAGTGTTAGGAAGAACGTGGAGCGTGCTTTTGATGTGCTTCAATCTCGATGGGTATCGTTCGACACCCTACACTAACATGGAGCAGCGAGAAGCTTTGGGAGGCGATGAGTAGCTGGCACTTTGGCCAAGAGCAGCGGTCGACTCCACTACCCAATTCGAGTGCCACTTTTTGCTTCTTATTCTAATTCGATGGGTCCCACATGTAGGAGGAGAGTGCATGGACCACCAACTCAAATATTTATAAGTACAGCAGGAAAGAAGATGCATAGGTATAGATTTAAGTTGCGAATCCAAAATTAGTTCTTTCTAGATCCTGCCACAAAGGCGAGTTGCTGCAGGGAGCTGCTTTCAGCGATATCATGTAGAGTATGCATGCGCATATTTTGCTAGTAGGCGCATTATTCATCTGTTATAAGAAATCGACGGGACTGCGGTCAGAAGCGAAAAACAAGAACATCTGTTGAAAGGAAAAGCGCATAGTTCCCACCGAACGACCATCAGAGTTCTGTTTATTTCTGCTGCAAAAGAATGACTTGGAAGGACCTCGCTATTATCTCAAAACAAAAGAAACAAACAAAGAACTTATGGTGACAGCTCAATTCATACTAAGCATCCATGCATGCCGTGTTAGATCCCTTCACGA
The DNA here is from genome assembly GCF_002162155.2 of Triticum dicoccoides. Classification (NCBI taxonomy): domain Eukaryota; kingdom Viridiplantae; phylum Streptophyta; class Magnoliopsida; order Poales; family Poaceae; genus Triticum; species Triticum dicoccoides. Next base: position 812,407,390 of record NC_041385.1, read on the forward strand.
AGGTGAGTTTCGCAAGATAACTACTCTCGGCGAAATCGTGCAGGCTGCGGTGAGGCCGAGCCCCTTCATTCTCGGTGCCGCCTGCACCTTTATTGACCATATTTCTGCAGGCGCTAGAGTCCTGCGAACAAAGCATGTATTTTATCGGCAAGGTTCGATGACATATTTTCACAATGAAATGTCACGGACGATGTGATCCACGCAAACCTGCAGAAGTTGGAGCATTTGCTCCTCGATGGTACCGCGCATAGCCAGGGTCTCGACATTTATTGGACGGGTTGCACCCATTCTATGCGCGCGACTAATAACTTGCTCCTCCATACTGATAATCAGAGGAAAGAGGACCATCCGTTAATACCGGTCGGTCATACACAATTTGATAGTAGCTAACAAGACATATCCCCCAAAAGGGTGGTTAACTCAAGTGCCAAATACCAGTAAGAATAGAAATTACCCTATGGCTGACAGATGTAAAGCAGGAGAACATGGTAATTAAGTTTGCATAGAATTTGGTAAGTCAATTTTTGTTTCTACGTTTATTTGCATCCCAGCAAAAACATATGTACATATTCTATTTTGATGCAGGCCCAAAAATGACAGTATTTCAGTAATTGAGCAGTCAGGTTACCTCCTGTCCCATATGGGTTCCATCAGAAAAACATGATTCACAAAACTCAAATCAAGGCCCAGTGCTGCAGTGCCATCCATCAGTAAAGCCATGCATGTTGGATCCTCTTTAAACTTCGTCAATGCGCTTCTCTGAAAAGAATTGTGGCAACACAAAGATCAGTCACAAAATGTTTTGACATATGCCACGGATTTACCATATTTTCCCTAATTAGACGGCCAAATTTGTTCCATTGTAAAAAAGAGGATGTGCGGGCCATCAAGCTAGTGGACGGGAAGGGGAGACACTACGTAGGATGGTACAGGGATGAGAACAAGACAGAAACGTGGTACACATGATCACCATTAAGGTACACCAAGCCAAAAAAGGCCAAAATGAGATGGACATGTCCCAGTTCAATAAA
>NC_041385.1:812408847-812413311 GCF_002162155.2 Triticum dicoccoides
CTTGTTATATGTTACAGGTATACAGAAGAAAGAGCAAAAAAACACATACCTTAGTGCCTAAAGGCATGGGACTGTACATTCCAGCGTATGTTACTCCAGCAATAGTCAGCTGAACAGAAGGAGATCATTAACCAACTAATTCATACTCTTAAGAAAAGACAAGTATGGGCGTTACAATTTACCTGCTGCTCAATAACATGAATATGCTCCAGAAACTGAGAGAATATAATTACTTTGTCAGGCAATGCCTGTGGTAACCTGGTCTGCGTGTTATTATCATCTTGATAAGACGATGTAGTAGCAGGACCAGCACCAATGGTTATGTTAGTCGAGTGCACATGTTTCATGTTAGCTTCTCGCAAACTTCTCAACTTGTCGATCAAGTAAGCAACTTTGCTGCTAGTCGTTGACTGCCAATCTGGATCCCAGTCATCCTGCATAAAATGGAGAAAATAAATACTCTTGACAACAAAGTGCCTGAAAAAATTGCATGGCATCACATAGCTCTGAGTACAGACCTGCTTATATGAAGGCTGCAGTTCAATTAGATCCTTTGGGACTGGCCATTTTGGGTTTGGATTTTCTGGACGTGCACGAGTTTCGGGAGACTGCATCTCGTAGTTGTTCCCACATTCTATGCATTTCTCACTATCCAAAGCTACACAATCATGGCACAGCAGATGCCGACAAGGTGTTATAACAGGTAAGCGGCACCAATCTCGACACCTGAAGATAGCAATATGAATGTTTGAGCAAGTCAGAGTATCTGATTGATAGATAATATGCTTTAGTTATTATTAAACACTTCCATACCTGATACAATCGGTGCCATTTAAAAGAGCAAATCTTATGGATTGATATTCCTCTGAAGAAGGATCAAGACCCCCCTGCATCAACTCATCCATAGTTTCTTGTATATCATGACCAGCCTCTGCTACTTTAATATGCCCAGCAACACAGCAAGACAACCGGACATTTCTTATAGTAGTAGTACGAAATTTCCACTGCTTGGTATTCAGAAGTGATTCAACATGGGAAGGGTCATTCCAATCAGCCATCAGTATATTCCGGCGAATAGTAACAACCAGTTCATTGTAACTTTTCGCATGCCCTTCACTGAAGTCTACAAATGTTATTCTTTTTATGCAAGGAGGGATGTTTTTGAGATCTGCTTTTCTTGCACTAATCATGGACCTCCGAAGTAGCTCCACAAGACGAATGCGCCCCTCTTCCATTTGAGCCTCAAAGGGCCTATGAATTCCAGACTCCCATGAGTGGTAGTTTTCACCATAAGCTTCTTCATGAAGAAACTTGAGCATGGGGTGAAGATGAGCAACCTGACTAGTTGGTGTGTTCGGTGTAGGCGTACCAGTTAAAATCCACCTGTTTGAAGCAACCAAAGAAACAGCCATCTGCAATTTGTTTGTCAGGGCAAGACTGGAACCTAAAGTGTGTCCTTCATCTAATATTACCCTAAACCAATGGATCTGCTTTAAAACACTTTTCTTACTTGGTCCCCATTCTGCGCTTAATCTGCTAAATGTGGTTATGACAATGTCATAGTCCCAAGCAAGGATGTGAGCAGGCGGCCTCTTGTGATCTCCCCATGCATAAACATTAAGTGTATCCGAAGAAACATGACGTTGTATTTGTGTTGTCCAGTGATCAATCAAATTAGCAGGCACAACTATCAAGGTCGCCCTAGATAAATATAACCTCACTAAATCCAGTGGTTTTTCAAGAGCAATTCCAAGCGCAGCCGAGTCAAAGGCCAAATCATCAAGCATAGATGGATAATACCACCGAGTTACACCTTGCTCAATCTTCCTCACAAGGCCGAATGCTTGAAATAACTTGAAATATGGGCGGGCACCCTTGCCTGTGGTCGCCCGTGCATCTAGAACTGGACGTGTCAAACCAACTGATTCCATCTCGAGATGTTTCCTGAGAGGAAGTTGTGCCAACCACAATAAAGCTTTCTTGGTTTCAGAGTTGATCAAAGAAATATTATCTTTCAATATGTTTGCAAAAAATGATACATTCTGCTCATTTCCCGGCAACGCATCTTTCTTGTAAAATCCTGGCAAATAGGTTATCTTTGTCTTCAAATCCCAGGATTCCTCTGAAGCAGTGCATGTCTTCCGTGCAGCGTCGGCATTCATACTGCAAAACCATGCCGTAGTAGAATCAAGAACAGTTCCATCTGATAACCTCCGCCACTTTCTGCAACTATCACACTGAACCCATGTCTCACTTAACTCGGACACGGTGCCTCTCTTCCTTTTACTGCCAACTGAATCTTTGCTGTAAGCATCCATGAGGTTTTTCCTGACACTTTTCAAGTTTTTGGTGACCTTTAGTACTTGAGTAGCTGGCGTTGGATGTGGATTGCATGATTCTGGTGACTTCTCAATTGAAACATGCATGCTGACCGTTGATAGACCAGGGTCTACTAACCTGCCTCTCTTCCTTGATGATCTTGTACTGGGAACAGAGTCACCATTATGCGATAGCTCACTTGAACATGGATCTTCTTGAACAACGTTCTTCCCCATGAGCCTTTTTGATTCAGACAAACTGTTTGAACAGTTGCTGGTGTTGAATTCATAGTATCCATACTTTTTATCAGGTTTATGAGTGCACCACTTTATATCCACCCCTCTTGGAGGTTCTGCTAACGTTCCATGCGTTTTGAGAATAAGAGACAATGCAGTCACTGTCTTCCCTAATCCAGGTTCGTCACAGAACATACCTCCACAGAAATCGTTTATGGTTGGAGCAATCCCAGTGAATATTTCACCAGAGGAAACATTTATGAAGAAAGGAAAGCCATCCTCAGTGCAGAAATTCTTGCAGAGAGGATGCGCTAAGGGCTCAGGGTTTTGCTCTCGCCTCAACATCCATTCGACAGCCGCCTCTTGATGAGGAAAAAGCTTAAGCTTCATGCAAGGCATAATAGAGGCAGCAAGAGTCCTTATGTGATGACAAGTAGCTGCCGCTCTTATTAAATCCCCGGGTTTAAGGCGAATCAGCACCTTATTCAATATATCATCAGGGATAGACCAGATACCTATTTCATCCGACATAACATCTGGTACTATTGTTGTTATCTGCATCCCCTTCTCCACCCTAACACTGGGGAGAACTTTGAAGATTTCATGCAGGTCAAATGACTTGTCGTTATTCGATACAGATGATATCTGATGAAGCTCGCAGCCAAGGACATGACAATCAGTGCAGCTCCAAATATACTGGTCATCAGGATGTGGATTGTCATGAGAAGTCCAGTCAAAAGCAACTAAAGCATTCCTAGCATCCCAGTTGCAACTGCAAAAGAACATTCCCTTAGACTAGGAGTTAAGCAGCATCAACAGGAGGATCGATGAAATAGTAAAACGAACCTACTCAAAGAGCTGCTGTACTGATCAACTCGTACTCGTGTGCATCAGATAGTTAAAATTAAATGCAGTAACCATACGGGATTACGAAGCTACCTTTACTAATTTTTGAAATGCCATGGGGACAAGCCCACAAGCTTCTTATTAATTTTGAGTCAAATGATGGTGATCAGTCAAATCACAACTTCAGATGCATGCCAAGTGCATTACTGACTAGGAAGTAGCAAATTGGACACATTACTGACTAGGAAGTATCAAATGCAGAGAACACAGGAAGAGGATATTTCTCACGCTTCAGATTACAGTTGCAGTAACCCGAGTTACACAAGGCAGCGAGGTAATAGTAGTAACAGCGCTAAACTGATCGCACAATGCAGAGAACCAACAGTAGCAGAAGTAAATTCCCCGCGTGTAACCGCGACAAATCCCCACTAAAATGACAAAATCCTGCCTGCCCCACACCCCACCAGGCTCTCTACACATTGATCCGAAGAAGACTGATCGTGGCAATTCAAATTCCACCGTGCAGAGTCAGGGGAAACAGACGCAGAGGAAGGGGGGGACGGCACTGACCTGAGGTGCTTGAACACGGCGGCGGCGGCGGCGGAGCGCGATCGCGGGAACTGCCACCCGGACCAGGCGGCGACGGGGAGGTACACGTCGACGAGCACGACCACCCTGGCCTCCTCGGCCCCCCTCGTCGCGACGACCCGGAGCACCCTGCCCTCCACCTCGACGCAGCGCGCGGCGACGAGCGCCCGGAGCTGGCGCACGACGCTGGTGCCGCCGCCGCCGGTGGCCCGCCACCGGAGCGAGCCCCGCGGGGCGGGGCCCGCCGCGCCCTCGGGGAGCGGCGCGAGCGGCGCGGCCCCGCAGGCGGAGAGCGAGCAGGGGGCGAGCGGGCGGAGGGACCTGGCGTCGGCGGGCGGGACCGAGACCACCGCGCGCAGGTACCCGCCCAGCTTCCGGTGCGCCGGCGCCGCGTCCCCGCCGCCCGCGGCCACGACCACGGCCATGCCGGTTCAGGGCGGGTGGGGAGTGGATGCTAGGGTTAGGGCGCGCTAGT
>NC_041385.1:812413662-812483556 GCF_002162155.2 Triticum dicoccoides
GAGGTGGAGGTGGAAGAGGGAACGGCGGCAAGAGAGGAGGAGATCAGGGGATCGGAGGCGTGGCGTAACGACCGGGAGACCGAGGTGGAGGTGGGATGGGTAAAAGTCTCTTCGCGGTTGAGCCTTGAGCGGATCGGATCGGATCGGGTGATGTTTGCGGGGCCTGCTGGTAGAGGCGTGGGCTGGGTGGGCACGCGAGGTCCAGTGTGTTCTCTCCGGCCCGTTCTGTGACCCAGTAATAAAATTGTTTGCTCTGATTTTCATTTCGCTCAAATAAAAGAGAAAAAAAACTTTAGCGAAAGGGGAAAAAATCAAAAAAAAAAATCTGAAACTCAAAAAAATAATCAGTTTCAGTATTGCTGAAATGCGAGTTTGGTGCCTCCACTTCCGAATCGGGCATTTTGGTTCCTCGAGGGTCATTAGATCTGTTCTCTTTTTTTTTCCAAATGAGATGAGTGTATGCGCGTGTATATGAGTGCTTGTGTCTGTACTGATGCTCAAAAAAAAAGGTTGCCATATGCATCGCCCATTGTGGTATGTCACACGTGAAACTAAAGCCAACGATTTCGCAACTACAAAAAGAAAGATTTTAATACTTCTCCTTTAGTTTATCGGTATTGCTAAAATATGAGTTCGGTACGTCGACTTCTAATCAGGCATATTGGTTCTTCGAGTGTCAAAATTATTAGATTTGTTCTCTTTTTTTTGGCAAAAAAGATGTGTTTGGCACACATGAAACCAAAGCCAGCAATTTTTCAACTACAAAAAGAAAAGCCAATAATTTTATTAGAATTTTTTTAAACACTTGGAAAAAAAGGGAAAATGCATAAACATTTTAGAAATTGTATCGAAATCATGAGGGTTTTAAATTTTCATATTAAATTGTACCATGTTTTTATATGAAATTGTCTGGATTTTATGTAATTTAGAATTCACAGATTATTTTCTACAGGCTTGTATAGAATATTTATGCACTTAAACATTTATGTGTTTGGTTTTAATATTATTTTTACTCACCTGGTAATATGTGAGAAGTCATCTCACAGTGTCATTAAATTCTTCTTTTACTGAGTTGAGGAACCAAAGGTAGACAGTTTTAGTACATGAGGGACCAAGAATATTCACTTTTCAAGTTGAAATACTAAACTTTGACTTTTGAAACAACAAAAGGATCTCTGTTGGAAAAGGCAGTGCCTATGAGGCGCTTAGGCGCTATGCAATGGCCAAACGCCTTGCCTAGGGTATAAGCGGAAGTCTAGGCAGGGCAAGCAAGAAAGTGTTTACCCGATCGAGAAATCTTACCATATTGCACAGATATGCCAAACATGTCATATTCAAATGGCCGTAGCTGGTAGCTAAATTATTGATTTGATCTAAATTAATATTGATACACATATAATACCACAAATGCACCCTCATAGTTATATTACCGCCTAGGCCGCACCTAGGACGCTTAAGCATCGCCTAGGCACTAGCCGAAGGCCAACCACCTCGCTTACGCCTACTGCTTTTTTCAACCTTGAGAAGGATCCTTATAAGAATACTGACCATATCATAAAATTCACACATATTTTCTTGCCATGTTAGAGATGGTCTTAACCAATCTGCGTCAAGTTTTGCACGTCCGGAACTCAATTAAAAAAATATGTAATAAAAAAACAATGATTATTTTAGGAAAATTGTAAAAAAAAGGTATATGTTCTAAATAAACTCGGCCACATTTCTAAAATGGTATTAAAATTTGGAGATGTCACAAAGTTAGATCATACCATGACTTTACAAGAAGGTTTCTGAAATTTATGCAATCGGAAATTCAAAGAAAGTTTTGACGGCCTCTCTAGAATATTTATTAACTTTCGCCATTTTTCTATGTATTTTACTAATATGTATTTTACTCACTAGACTACAAAGTGTGAGAAGCATTGTCATGTTCTCAATAAGAACTACTTTTTCCAGACATTTATCCTCATAAGAATAATAATTGTATCATCAGTTTCACATGGCTACCATGTGCGAGAAGTGTTGTCATGCCCTCATTAAAAACTACATTAGAGTTAGCTCAAAAAAAAAACTACATTAGAGTGTAGAGGAATCAAAACTAGACAGTTTTGATATATCAAGGATAAAAATTGTCTGTTTTTGAAGTTGAAATAGCAAACTTCGACTTTGAAATAGCCGAAGGATAGTAAATGGCGTTTCTCCTTCTAAGAATACTAACCATATCACACCTATACTTTGTGATCCACTTTTAAGAAGTCCCCCCTCCTCTGATTGGGTGGGTGGGTGGGTGGTATGCCTTGGGCGTTGGTGTTTCCTATCCTTAACCGATGTATCGTGCTACTCATCTCAGCTTCTCTGTGGTTCAACATCTTCATTCGACAACCCACGTCCGGCGTTCAACATCTTCATTTCTCCGGCGATGGTGGTTGGGTGGTCGGGCTCCTGTTGATTCCGGTTCTGCTCCTGTTGCCTCTCCTTAGGGAGCTTGGACACCTTGATTTGGGTTATAGGGGAACCACTCTGCCGGCATCCAGTGCGGCACCCATCGAGCCCGAGTGAAAGAGTAATGGCCCATTGCAGCGGCGGAGACAAATCTTTGTTGCCCATGTTTGACCTTTGGTGGTAGTCAACGAACACAATACTCACACGGTGGTGCCCTCCACCGATGGCCTTAGTAGGTTAGTTGGTGTAGGCGAGTGGCGGTAGTTGGCAATGACACGGTTTGTTCTCGTCCGTTGTTGGTGTTGCCTTCGAGTTGTTCTATTTTGTCCCTAATATCTTTTTTTTTCACTTTTCCCAATTCTCTTTGTATATGTTGTTGCCCTATAATCCTAGCTGGTAGATGGTTTTGTTAGGTTCGAGTTCTTCTCGGACTCGGCAGACACCTTGTCTCTAAGGCTGGTCATAGTGGGAGTAACTTAGCAAGTAACTTAGCGTATTTCAAGACAGGTTTGCTTATGTGGCATAGAGTTAATGAGGAAAGAGATGTTTGGAGTAACATAATATGTTACTGTAACATAACGCAATCCAAAGCAAAATGAGTCTATAATGTAATAAATGCTATCATTTATGATACTACTTGTATGTTACTTTGCATTATGAAGGTACTCCCTCCGTCCGGAAATACTTGTCAGTGAAATGGATGTATCTAGATGTATTTTAGTTATAGATACATCCATTTTCATCCATTTTGATGACAAGTATTTCCGGACGGAGGAAGTAGTAACAAAGACTAGTGTCATATGCATGACACTAGTCTAAGTTACTCCCCACTATGACTAGCCTAAAAAAACCATTCACACAATTTTGTGTGGATTGGGACAAAGTAAAGCAGGCCGAGTTACCAGAAACCCATGGACGCATTTATTTATTACATTTACACGCATTGCAAATATTACAACAAGCTTATAGGACGTCGTACGGAAAACCATCGATACCTGCATACAGCTCAACAACGAACAAATAACAGACGCTTTTCACCTAAAAAAGACAGACAATATGAGGGGACATATAGGACCGTGTGGTGATAATTTACGTACGCACGCTTTTTTTCGATGCCTTTAAGGGCATGTACAATGGTTGATAAGATAGTTTTATTTTAGATCTTGCATGTAATTAAGAGATAACACAAAAAGATGTCTACAATGGGTCATTTCTTAGCCTTATCTTCATAACTAGTTATTCCTAAAACATGGTGACACATATTGTGCTAAGATATCATCTCTTGTCTTATCTTAAATAAGAGAAGACAAGCCTTTTCTTATGAGTTCTCTCTCCTCCACCTCATTATTTATTCTACGTGACACTCCTAAGATAGCACCATTGTACATGCCCTAATGTGCGTGTTACGCTCTCGGCGCACGTACGTCCTCGCGGCCTACTTTGGCTGGAACTTGGCCCTGATGCTCTCCACCACGCCGCCGTCGGTCTGCAGCGCCCGGGCCAGCACGTCCGTCGGCACCCCCGGCGTCGCCCCGAACATCGCCTCGCCGAGCCTCTGCGTGCCCGGGAGCTGGCTGTCGAACGCCGAGATCGCCACGGCGGGCGCCTCACCGACGCTGCGCTCGTAGTGCATCATGCCGCGCGGGAACACGAAGACCCCGCCCCTCGGCACGCCCCGGGTAATGTGCCTGCCGGCGGTGGTGACGAAGCCCACCTCCAGGGTCCCCTCCGCGACGTAGAGGATCTCAGTGGCGCGCGGGTGCGAGTGCGGCGGGTTCGTGCCGCCCCACGGCGCGTAGTCTATGCGGGACATGGAGACGCCCAGTGTGTTGAGCCCCGGGAGCCTCTCAACGTCGGCCGTGGTCACCACGGAGCCCATCGGGTTGCCGCCGCCGTACACGTCGGCCGCGCTCGCCAGCCCGCCGTAGAAGAAGTCATCCGCCGTCACGTTCTCCGCAGGCTTGCACGGGTATCCGTTCACCCTCAGCGCTGCACAGACACACACGACGCATCCCACACACGCATGCATTCCGGTCAGTGGTGGATCATGCATGCATGCATGCACGAAATGAGAATTGTTCAGTCACTCACGGCCCTGAAGGGACATGTAGTCGGCGACGCAGAGGTCCTGGAGCATGCCGGGGTCGCCGGCGAGGGTCGACCGCGCTGCACCGAGCGCCAGGAGGGCGGCGCAGGCTGCGAGGAGGACGGCGCAGAGCTTGGCCATGATTAGTAGTTGGTCTGCTTGGTCCTTGGACTTGGCTCGATCGCTAGCTGGCTGGCAGTTATATAGCTCGTGAGCTAGCTAATTAGATGAGATCAACTTTCGGCTTGGTGAAAAGGGGGTGCTTGGGAGGTGGTATTTATAGATGTGATGGCAGCAGGTTAGGCCCTAATGAAGACGCGTGAACGATGGGTCTATCTGTCATTTTCTCATGTGATCAGTGCAGTTAATGACCAATCAAGTGTGAGTTAGAAGTCAGAAGAGGAGGCAACGTACGTATTACGAGCTTGATCGATCGTATGGGTTGGTGGAGTTTGTTAGGCGATGTACTACGTAGTACTACGTGGGAGGTGCGACGGTGAGCAGTGCTTAATACTTCCTTTTCAGGACAAACACCGTTGCTTGGCACCTTTCTTGACGGTGCAAAGCATATCGTACGTACGAACTCTTATGCATAAGTCTCAGCATGGCACACGTACGACTTTAATACTCCCTCCGTTCCTAAATATAAGTCTTTATAGAGATTCCACTAGGCGGACTACATACGGAGCAAAATGAATGAATCTAAACTTAAAATACATCTATATACATCCGTATGCGGTTTATAGTGGAATCTCTACAAATACTTACATTTAGGAACGGAGGGAGTAATACTCAACTCGGATGCATGTCTCTTTCTTTTCTTTACATGCATGCACGTTCACATGTATTTTGTGTACAGGCTATTCGCGTAAACGCAAAGTGTGCAGTATGTACTGAGGTTTAGCAGAGTTGCAATAATGGACCAATCGTCCTAATAATCATCAAATCAGAAATTTTGAGCTAAAACGGCACTTGCAAAGTTGATATATGCCTCTAGATCACCAAAATTTATGAAAGACGCTCCATAAACAACCTCGCGATGACCAGAATTTGAGTTGTGCAGCCTGCGATGCACCATAGGCGAGCAACCACGTGGCCATTAATGCCACACTCGCTCCATCGGCTTTTCATGGCGGCCCATCGGATGGACAAGTTTCTCATTGGGAAGCGTGCCCCTTGACGGTGCCCGTAGTGGTCTATAGAAGGTTGCCACCCTCCCTTCTCTCCCCTACTCGAACCCACCACCGGTCCATCCCAATCCCCTCACTCCCCAATTACAAGCCACATTCACCCATGGTGCAACAGTACGAGCTGCCCCTCACCTCCAGCTTTGGGGATGACGAATCCGAGCCGGGTGAATCGGATCTCCTGTTGTCGCGCTGAGACCAATACAATATGGTATTGGACCTCCTCGAGGCGATGGACGAGGACCCCGTAGGCCGTAGCCTTACTCGTCTCCATCCCCACACCCATGCCCAGCCCCGTGGCCGGAAATCTGGTTGTCGAGGAAGAATTCCATGCCATACGGGCCCTTGTTGAAGCATTCCCCAACGTCCCCGACAAAGCACCAACACCCAAGCCCTTCATCGCAACCGCCATGGCTACAAGTAGTCTAGTACTATAATTAATTTAGTTGTATGAATGTAAAATCACTGATCAACTTTTCTACCCCTATGCTATGCAATATTAGCTTAAATTAATGTTTTTAATCCATTCAATTGATGGGTTTACTATTGAGTTAATGCAACAAGAGAAAATTAGACAGGGGCAGTCGTTTTGGTGACTCCGCGTTTGTGCACGAGCCCGGCAACTACCATATCCATACCAAGTGTGCTTCATAAATGATGGATGGTGAGTGCAAATGTGGCGGCTCTGGTAGAGTTGCTATAAGAAGTGAAGCTAATTGTGTATATGTAAGTGTCTAGTGTATGGTGTACATCATTAATTTACTGCTCACGTTTAAACTATGTTTTTTGTTTTGTGTTTGTTTGGCTGTTTTTCTTTTGCGTTCATTTTTGTAAAGACGTAATGTTGTGTTAGTTGTTTTCTGACTTTGTGTTGTTCAATACTAAGCAAATATATCAATCTTATATGAAATATATTAATCTTTGTGTCAGTCAGGCAAATCCGCTTCATAAAGTCCATAGGTGTAGCATTGCTACTACTTTTTTTTAAACACTGTATATATTGATTAGGACAAAAGATTACAATCTTACAAATTTTGTAACGCATGACGGGTCATCCCCATATACCAATCCATGACTTCTGTGACTTAAACAAAAAGCAATCTCATAGGCCACCTTGTTCTTCTCTGAGTTGATTTTCTGTATAGTGCATTGAGGACTTGGAGCAAGAACTCCTAACGCTTCTAACCCTTCCTTCTTCGGGTCAACAAGAGCCGGCCCATCTAAGGCATTATTGACAAGTAATATTCATGAACCGGCAGGCAGTCTTCTGAACGGACGGCTTGTGCAAAGTAACTGAAATGTACAATCCTGCAATACAAGCCTGGTGCTCCGCTTCCTCCACAGATGTGCAGCATGGCAGGAAGTCCCAAAATGAGGGGATCACCACTCCGTCGTAATCTCTTACTACCACATCAATGCTAGTAAAATTCTAAATTTGACCAAACGCATAGAAAAAATTATCATCCATAATATCAAATCATCAGCCATATATTTTCATAATATAAATTCGATATCATATATATGATAGTTTTATATATACACTTTCTTAAACTTAGAGAACTATAAATTTCTCCCTCTAGTACAAGGTCACTACTATCAAAAATATAATGTGCATCGATACGATGCCAGTATCTCTCCTCGAGAAGAATTAATTAGTTTTCTGCTTCGTAGCAATGATGTTTATTGATGCAAATGTTACATGCAGCCATAGAAAAAAAGGCACCACATGTAGCATGTTTAATTAGAGTTAAATTAAAAATATGTGCGGAGAATTTAAAATTCGTGTGGAGAAAGAGGCACCCCTATCTCTTCCTGGTTTGGCTTGGGAGTGGCGCTGGGTGTGTGGAGAAATGGATAAGACAAGTGCGGCGCGGGGAGATGGAAGCGTACGTGACGGCCCTTTGATTTTCTGAGTGAAAAAAATTCGATGACGTGGCTACTCTCACATGCTCCAAGATTCATGTTGGATCCAACGGTCCAGGATACGTTCGATCCGAACAGCTAAAAATCTGACGTAAGATTTCCAGTGATTATGACAGTTAACACTACTCCCTCCGTCCGGGTTTATTAGGCCTAGAGACAACTTCTCTTAGACCAAGACATATAGTAATTTGCGCACATTATTTCTTCCATTTCACTCCTAATGCACTCTCTCACATGCATGCAGCCAATGAAAAAAACACGCACAAAGTGTATTAATTTGCCAGCCATGACACCAACAACAATGACTTTCAATGCAACCAATGAAATAGTTGCATGCATGCAGTGGCGATTCCAGTGGCCATGCTTCAACAGGCTCAAGCCTGCCCTCTAAAACTGAAAAACAAAAATTTACTACTAGTTCCTAGCCCATCTCAGCCCACTGTCTAGTGTCTAGCCTGTTGTTTACGAGTTTCAACCCTTGTACTGAGAAGTTGAGCTTGTCCTTCATTTTCATCCAAGATTCGCCACTGCATGCATGCACCTTTCCAAAACGAGGCCTTATAAAAAGGGACATGCTTGTGATGCTGAGAGGCCTAATAAACTCGGAGGAAGAGAGTACTAGCTAGTGAAACTGACAAGGCTCACTGCATTAACCAAATTAACACCCACCAACGCAATGAAGGGAACCACGAATAAATACTACAAGTTTCTGTATATCTATATGCCTTGGTCTAATGGTCACCAGTAGAAAATAGGTCATTTGTCTCGGTTCTAGAAGACCTATAGTTCCGGTTCTGGAACCGGGACTAATGTGTCGAGACTAAATCCCAACACCTTTAGTCCCGGTTCGCTTATAAACCGGGACAAATGGTGCTCCACGTGACCGCTGCGGCGAGTCTAGGCAGGAGGGCCTTTAGTCTCGGTTGGTAACACCAACTGGGACCAAATGACATCCACGCGTCAGCAGCTCAGGAGCTGGGTTTTTTGTTTTTTTAAAGGGAGGGGGAGGGTTAGGTGGTTTTGGAGGGTTAATTATTTAGGGGTTTCATATATTGTGTTAGCTAGCTAATAGCTAGAGAGAAGTGACCTCTCTTATTTTCGTGCTTAGTCGACGCTAGCTACCACACGTATAGAGAGAACTCGACACGCTAGCTAGTAAGCAAATGAAGGAACCATTAAGTACACAAGATCGTCATGATGAACATATACAGAGAGAAGTGATCGACCTCTCTTTCTCCACGAGATTGGTCGAACAACAAGTTTCTATATATCTATCCGACGATACTAGATACATATATACAATATAAGATCTCTTACAAACCCTGACATCTAAGGTCTATTTGAACTTCCACATGGTATTCTCCGTCTTTATTTATGACGTGGTCAAGAAAGAATCCCGTCAATTCCTCTTGAATTGATCGTATGCGATCATGTGATAGGAGTTCATCCCGCATCTCCCACATTAATTTTAAGAAGTGGGTCAATACATGTATATGAATGAAACTCAATAAAAATGATGGTAATAAAATAAAATTGTGAACATGATTGTTTATGTACATCAAAATCTTTTTTAGAGTAGCCCCTGCTTAGATTTCGTCGAGTTGTAGATGAACTCACAAACATAGTATCCACAAAAATCATTCCCGGATTCCTGCCACAAGATCTTTACAATAAATAGAGTTTAATCAAACTGATAATCAAGCATGCTGAATGGTTTTGATGAAACTAGCTAGCTAGAATCAATGGGAGATGCACGGAACTTTCAGGTGTGTAAATCGCAGCTCCTTCGACAGTGCCGGAGCAATGGTGGTGAACTGTTTCCAAACCCTGCCAGACAAAGAGAATAATTACTTGATATCAAGAAATGAACAAAGTTGCCGAGATGGTGCGATAATGATCGATTGAACTTACCTCTGGAGCATATCAGTCATGTTCGCATACTCCTTGGGATTTTTTCCTCTAGAGTCCAAGACAGTTACTAATCCAGTTTCAAGCTTAATCTCTAGCAAAATAAAGTGAAAGCTGCGGACGCATGCATAACTCATCAATTACATTCCTATAATTAACCTCGAGTAAGGGAAACCGAATATGCACAAGACAGTAACACTCACTGGAAGTTGTAAGGAAAGAGTATTTTATCTTTGTTTTGATTTTTAATCAACGATTGTAGCTAGTTGTCCTCGGTCTCTTCGACTTTGTGTTTGACCATGTATTCATGTATGATATTTGGGTTAATGAACCCAATGTCATAGATATCTGCTTTCCTGCATTCGACGATCTTCAATCTGCATAATATAGTGAGTATAATTATATATACATGCAATGAAAGAGCTGAGCTATATATAGAGACTTAATTACAGAAGTAGTACTTACAGATAGTAGCAAGTCACGAGTGTTTTGTCGAGGGCTTTTTGATTGTATAACTGAAATAACTAATCAAATTCAATATTCAAAATATCCATTCCAATGAGGTCGTGCTCCTCTTTAATTCTCATCGTCAAAGTATGCCTCCCAGACAGCCTGCATCTTTCCATGTACCAGTCATGGAGTCTTCGCATCATTGTTGTTAGACGAGGATGATCAGGCTTGATGAAAGGCCTCCCATACTCGAATCTGAATTCGTCGACCTCCATGAATTCAATGGGTACATCATCAGGCAGGTAATAACCAAGATTGGTACTGAGCACCATCCCTGGGTGATTAGCGATGATACCGCTAGACACCTTGAGCGGGGGACACGTTTGCTTCGCCTGTTCGCCGAGCTGGGGAATTTGTTTCCCACTTTTTCGTGCTGGTAACCTTGCATCACTGCTCAAACTTCCCGACCGCTCCGCTTCCTTATATGTCTTCTTAATAGTGCACTCATAGTTGGAATCCGGTGGAGGCGGCGGTGGTCGCATCAGGGCATCGATAGCCCGCTTCAGTTTCACCGGATCTATTGTTTCCTTCGGAGGTGGAGGTTTCGGTGCAAAAAAGTCCCTCACTTGGGCACGACAGATGTCATCGTTTTCCTTATCGGTCCTCTCATAAGGTAACTTTTTCAGAACCTTGAGAGATGGACCCTATTTGAACTGCTTCCCTCCTCTACTTATACTACTGCTAGCCGCCGGAGTGGCGGCCTCTCTCTTCCGATGTTGCTGATGCGGCGGAGTCGGCTGACGCGCCGGAGGAGGCGGAGTGCTCCAACGCGCCGGAGGAGGCTGAGTGCTCCGATGCGCCAGAGGAGGCGAAGGAGGAGCCGTTGTGTCCTCACACGCCGGAGGAGGCAGACTGCTCATTGGAGGAGGCGTAGAAGGAGCCGGAGTGCCTTCACACG
The DNA here is from genome assembly GCF_002162155.2 of Triticum dicoccoides. Lineage (NCBI taxonomy): Eukaryota > Viridiplantae > Streptophyta > Magnoliopsida > Poales > Poaceae > Triticum > Triticum dicoccoides. The sequence continues at coordinate 812,424,617 of NC_041385.1, forward strand.
CCGGAGGAGGAGGCAGAGTGCCCTGACTCGCCGGAGGAGGAGGAGGCGGAGGCGTCCAGTTTGGGAGCTTGATGTACTCCTTCCGCCATAGACATGTAGTCTTCAGAGCAAGACCGAGCTGAATCTCCCCTTCACCTATAGGGTGGTCAAGCTTGAGCTCCTCAAATCCCTTCGTTACTTCATCTGCCATCACAACAGCATAACCCTCTGGAATCGAACGACAGTGAAAAGTCCCTTCGGGTTGAGGAGGTGGAACAGTGCCGACAACCGCCTTCAAGGTGATGTTTTGCCCTTTTGTCATAAGCTGGCAATGTTGAGCCTCCGTGATAGCATCCACGGGGTAGCTTAGGAGCCATGAAGTCAGGCTGCTGAATGAGCTCCGTGGAAGCCACACCGCTTCTCCGCTGAGATGGTGGGGTAGCTTCTGGGGTAGCTTCATGCCGCTGAGATGGTTGGTCGACAGCTCATTGGCTTTCCTCTAGCTTCAGTACTCTTGCTTTGAGCTTCTGTATATCGCTCAGCTCATGTTTCATCTTCCTATCCCGGGTTTTGTATCTGGCTGCACCGGGAAACCCAATCTTCCATGAAATGGAGCCTGGCATGCCTCATGTTCATCCAGGGTGCTCAGGATTCCCGAGGGCCTCAGTCAGCTCGTCATTCTCTCTGTCCGGAATGAACGTCCCTTCCTGCACTATGTTGATTGCTGCCTGAAGCTTCGTGATGGGTGTTGCAAGTTGCTCATCCGTCCAATGACACTTCCCTATTTCAAGGTCCAAAGTTCCCCCAACCCCGAAGAACCAAGTCCTCGAACAGTCAGGCCAGTTCAATGTCTCTTGTTCGACCCCTTTATCAATCAGGTCCTGCTCAGCTTTGTCCCACGACGGTCGGGCTTTGAGGTAGCCGCCTGACACCATGCGGTGGTGGCAGTGCTTCTTTGCAACATTTATCTTGTTTATCTCTAACATCTTCTTACTCTTGTCCGATGTCTTGTAGGCCACAAATAATATGGGCCAGTGATCTCTTATCTTCTAAATCGGCCGACGAATTCTGGAGTCTTCTCTTTGTCGACAAACTTTGATTTCGACTCATACTTCCACCTCCTGAATAGCTCTGCCATCTTCTTAAGAGCATACGACTTGACCAGTGGCTCTATAACTGGCTTATTCGGATCGTCCTTTGGCGGTAAGGTGAAATTTGCCTTCAGCAAGGTCCAAAGATCATCTTTCTCTCTATCGGTGACATAAGAAACTTGAGGGTCTTCTTTCTTAGGCTTATTCCATAGCTGGAGGCTGATTGGGATGTTGTCCCTAACAATAGCTCCACACTGAGCAGAAAATGCATCCTTGGTCCGCTCGGGTTCAATCGGTTGGCCATCGTCCGCAATTGCTGTGATCGTGAACCTTTCATCCGCGTGCAACCTTTTCTTTGGGCCTCGTCTCGTTACCGAAGTTTGGCTCGATCCGGAGGGCTATAAAAGAAGAAAGAAGAGTTAACATATGTACATACCAAAACAATTAATGCATCAATTAGCTAGTCAACAATTAATATACACACACACACACACACACACACACACATAAACAGTATTTTGATCACGGGATCAGAATAATATTCTGATCACAACTAGAACTTTCTAAGTTACACGCCTGAACTTTCCTCTGTACGAACCCGACCTTTGGGTTATCTTCGCAACCGTGTCTCCCCGCGTGAATTTTTCTGGTTAGTCGTGTTCTATGTGATGTAAGTGTAACATGCAAACTATTTCTAGCAACTAAATGCCCGTTTTAAATATGAATCTCGTTCGTTGGCGGATTTGCTCTTGGGTCGTGATGAAACATGCCTCTGTTGCAATTTTACTGCCTGAATTGTTCAACTTGAACTTCCCTCTGAACTAGATTGAACTTCCGCCAACATTGCCCAAACGGGGCTTGTGATATACCGTTGGAAAGCTATGGACACCATTATCATGATCCAACTTAAATTTTTGTCAAAATGTAAGCGGTTTAAGAGCAGTTTTGAAAACCATTTTTTCTTCACAAAAAAAATGTGAATCGCATTTTCGATCGCATTTCTAAACCGTTTATCAGAATGAGGTAAATAATATGGCATTGGAAAGCTGTTGCAAAACAGCTCCTTCCACATGTTGGAAGTTTTCTTTAATTTCCTATGGTTAAAGAGTAATTTGGAAAAACATAAAATTTCACAAACCGAACAGCCGAGTTCGTATTTTTTATGCCATTTCTAAACGGTTAATCCAATTGAGTCAAGTAATATGGCATTGGAAAGCTTATGAAAATGCGCTACTTTTTCATGTTGAAGGTTTTCCCTAATTTTGAACGGTGTAAGAGTAATTTTGAAAACAGTACAAGTTCTACTGAGTTTGTATTTTTGATATAATTTTCTAGCCTTACGTCCGAATGCAGCAAATGATATGGCGTTGGAAAGCTTGAATAAATGCGAAACTTTTTGATATGTATTATTTCTCCCAATTCCTTAAAGTTTTATGTCAGTTTTTAAAATGGCTAAAAATGTATTTTTGCCGTAATTTCTACAAACTTTGTCAGATTGGGGCGAATAATATACCCTTGAAAAGCTACAGAAAATACGAAACTTTTTCATGTTGATTGTTTTCTCGGATCCCTAGCCGTTTTCAAGTAATTTCGAAAATGGCGAGATCATTCGTTCTGCCTCTATCGCGAAACAGATTCTTCGAAAATGCATCGCGTGAAGTACTTGAAGTTCTGTGGCAGTTCTACTTGAACTTCACTCTGTTTTTCACGTGCTTTTTTTTGCTCGTAGCTCTTCATTCACTCACTGGAACACTCACCGGAATTGAGGAAGTGATATACCGGTGAAAATCTGCTGTGAACATGCAATTTTCCCGTGTTGATCACTTTTTCATACCCGCGACGATTTTAAAAGTTTTTCATCTTAAATCCATTCAGTGTAGTAGTTGAACTTCCTGGTATTTTCAGTTGAACTTCTGTGACGTATTTTCGTTTGTAATTTTCTCATCCATTCGTCAATGTTACACAAATGATATTCCTTTTGTACAAATCTCTCTCACAATATTTTTTTTAACTTTCTCCGACGAAGGACTTGAACTTATAACAACAAAACTTTTAGCCTTTGTTTTTCTATTCTTTTTTAATACAAAATGCACACCGTGTAGTACATGAACTTCTCACAGTTATCAACCTGATCTTCTCTCGGTTACGTGAAAATATTTGAGTTTTTTTATGAAATTTTAATCTGATTTTCTTAATCTTTTTTTATGAATTTTGAAGCGCTCTATTTTTAATATTTGAACTTCTTGTTATTTTATTTTTGAACTTCTTGTTTCCATTCTTTAATAACGAGAAAAATCTGAGTTTTCTATAATCATCGAACTTCTCCATCTTTTTAATATGGACTTCCTGGTTTTATTTTCTTAATCTTTTATATGAAATTTTGAAGCGCTCTATTTTTAAAAGTTAAAATTCTTGTTATTTTATTTTTGAACTGCTTGTTTCCATTCTTTAATAACGAGGAAAATGTGAGTTCTCTATAATCATCGAACTTCTCCATCTTTTTAATATGGACTTCCTGGTTTTATTTCAAATTATTTAAAATAAGGTCCTCCAATACATCCAAGTTCCAAAAAAGCCACTCTCTGGAACTAATCCTCTTTTTTTAATTTGGACTTCTAGTTTTTTAAAATTTGAACTTCTTAATTTTTCTAACATTTTTATGTACATTTTTTCATTGATGGGGTTGTTTTTTCGAACCTCCCGAATTCGGTTTATTATATGCATGACTTTTCTAGAGGACAATACTTGAACATTATTCTAATTATCAATTATGTTACATGTGAGCTCTGTGTTTTTACTCCCCAGAGACGACCATATAAGCATCATGAATTAGAGAACATGTACTTTTCAGTACATCTTTTTCAGACATCCACCTTTTTTTGTCTATGTGAACTTCAGTTTCTTTCAATATATGAACCTCATTGTGAATTTACATTTTATTTCTGCACACAATTTCTCGTACACAAAATTTTCATCATGTTACATATTTTGAACTTCTTCATATCTTATGTTCAAACTTCTTCCTCTTTCTCCTATATACACAAAAAGAAAATAAAACCGCTCATTATTTTGACAAAAACACACACAGAATGCACCTGCGCGCGCAGAGAGTTCTTGTTTGCTCATAGCAAATCAGAGCGAGATCATACACAAACTGGAAAAAAATAGAACAATCAGGGAGGATTGTACTGATTGTAGCATCTGCACAACAAAGAATCCTTGAACTTCTAGGGGAGATGGACGAGAACGACGATGATAATCCACACATGCCAAGAACAGAGGAACCATGTCAAGGGGGAGACGTGCCGCACCGCGGCTGACGAGAGTGGGGGTTCAGGTGCTTTTCGAGATCTAGGCAGCGGGGAAGATGCACGGGTCGTGGGGGCGCGTCACCGGTGGCAGGTGGCTGTGGAGGGAAGAAGGTCGCTGAGGCAGTTGGAGGAAGGTCGAGGCGGCAGGTGGAGCAAGTTTGCGCGGGGGCAGGTTCCCGGTGACTGGAGGTGGGTTGGTGATGATTGCGGCCGCGCAATCCAAATCGTGGGACGGTGGTGGCGCGATCTGCAGCGAAGGACGGTGGTGGCGCCGGTTGGGGGCGGTGGCACGTTCCCGACGGGTGGCGGCGCCGGTTGGGGGTGGTGGTGCGTTTCGGTGGTGGGGGCACTAGTTGGGAGCGGTGGCGCGGCAGGATAGGAGGAAGGTCGCAGAGGCAGAGGAGGAAGGTCGCGCGGCTTGTGGGTGGGCTTTTCTATCCAGTGGGTTTCTCAATCTCAGAAACATGCATCGGACCCTATATAGGGCTGCTGTGATCCAAATAACTATATAGGCCCTATATAGGGGAATATTCTGAAGCTTTTGGACGGAGTCGAACAAAGCAATGAATCACTGATTTCACAGTACAAATATATAAAGCTTCTATACAACCATACATGGGGAACTATGAACTACCGTAGATGAATGACAAATAGTAGAAAATATTTGAATTCTTGGCATGGAAGGTCAACTTTGTTCTGCTCTCTAGAGCCTGAAGCTAGCCAACACACGTCCAGCAAGCCCACATCACAAACGTCCAGTATCCAGTAGCAGCAAGGAATGCAAAGCACCGCGAAGAAAAGTGCATAGCCATAGTAGGACTTGGCGTATAGTTGTTGTAGAACTTCATGCAACGTCTCTGAACATCTCAATGGTTGTAAAAGGGGAAATGAGAAATTTTCCAGTAAATTAGACACACACACACGCACACCCTGCAGTTTTGTCAAGATTGTTAAATTCAGTTAGCACATTTTCACATGAGCAACACATCCATACACTAGTAGAAAACAGGGCTTACGTTCGGGCAAAAAAGAGCATTAATCCCGGTTGCATTACGAACCGGAACTAATGTGAGCATTAGTCCCGGTTCGAGCGGCTAAGGCACCGCACAGGCATTAGTCTCGGTTCAAATGGGACCTTTAGTCCCGGTTGGTGCCACGAACCGGGACTAAAGGGTGCGATGCCCATTAGTACCGATTCATGGCACGAACCGGTACTAAAGATCCTATTTTCAAACTCTATCCCCTGGATCGTCTTTTCAGTTTTGTAAAAAGCAAAATAAAATGAATAGAAACTTCAAAAATTGAAATCCTTCCAAATGTAGTTATGTTACTACATGTACTAGTTAGGGAAATTTAAAAACTTAAATTTGGACATGTTTTGAAAAAAGTGTAGGGAAAATGTAAAACGGCTATAACTTTTGCATACGATGTCAGAAAAAAACGTATAATATATCAAAATGTTCAGCACGAAAACCCGCATCCGATTTTGACCCGTACCCACTAGACTACAAAGTGTGAGAAGCATTATCATGTTCTCATTAAGAACTACTTTTCCCGACACTTATCCTTATAAGAATAATAACTGTATCATCAGTTACACATGGCTACCATGTGCGAGAAGGGTTGTCATGCCCACATTAAAGGCCACATTTAGAGTGTAGAGGAATCAAAGCTAGATAGTCTTGATATATCAAGGATAAAAATTGTCTTTTTTTAAGTTGAAATAGCAAACTTTGACTTTGAAACAGCTCAAGGATAGTAAATGGCATTTCTCCTGCTAAGAATACTAACCATATCACAACCAATACTTTGTGATCCATTTTGAGAAGTCCCCCCCCCCTCCTCTGAGGTGACTCAGGGGTGAATCCTAGTCCCTTGTGCCTCGTCCCTTCTTCCCAACCCGTCTCTCTACCACCGCCAGAGGTGCTCATCGGTGCGGCCGCGTGTGACCGGTGAAGGGGACGCCGGGGATCCTGATGACTCCACCCCATGTGGAGAGCCTCGGCTTTTAGGGGTGGGACCCAGAATGGAGGCACGCAACGTGGCCTGTGCAGCGGGCGGTGCCGGCGGGTGCAAATGGGCCACTTCCCTCGGTCGTGTGGTGAACCCTTGCTGGTAACTGGCTCGCCATGAAGAAGTTGTCCTCAACCCCGATTGTAACACCCCCAGTGTCATGCTACAGTGACCTCACACTAATGGTGCTATATCTTCAAGTTTAGCTAAGCCAAATTGCCACTCGATAAAAATCAAAGCCATTTTCAAATTTAAATTAAAGTCAAATAAATTATTTCTTAAAACAGTAAAACAAAAATGTTGGTATGTCCCATAAAATCCCTAAGAAATTATCATGTTGAAACCAACCTCATTTGAATTCCCAAAATGCCCCTGAAAACTAATTAAGTGGATTAGCAGCAAAATATTTGACATTTTCAATTATTAAAAATATATAAACGTTTTCAAATGATCTGAAACTTTTTGTGCAACACCACAATTTTGAGCTTGATTTATGTGCAAAGTATCACATCTGATAAAAAACCAAAAAAAGGGGGAAAACAGACACTGCGCACGTGGCCTATCCGTGGAAACAGTGCGGCCCAGCCCACCGGGGCGGTTTGTTCTCGGACGTTGTTGGTGTTGCCTTCCAGTTGTTCTACTTTGTCACTAATATCTCCTTTTCCCCCTTTTCCCCTATTCTCTTTGTATGTTGCTGCCCTATAATCCTGGCCGGTCGATGATTTTGCTAGGTTCGAGCTCTTCTCGGACTCCGTCGACACACCTTTTTTTTAAATGAGGCAAAAGACTTGCCATTTTCATTGATTAAGAAGGAGTGAGAATTACCCGGTTAATTGACGGAAAACCGGGCTAAAACCAATACAATCCAACCCATATATCATGGGTACCACCAGCCAACCTGGCCACCGTCATGGGATCACAGAGCTACAAAGAGGACAGCTGCACCGAAACCATGACGGCACATGCCAACAGAAGGCCACACGCGCGAACAACTGACAGCTCCGACTCCGACGACGTGTTGGAAATATGCCCTAGAGGCAATAATAAAAGCATTATTATTATATTTCCTTGTTCATGATAATTGTCTTTATTCATGCTATAATTGTGTTATCCGGAAATCGTAATACATGTGTGAATAACAGACACCAACATGTCCCTAGTGAGCCTCTAGTTGACTAGCTCGTTGATCAACAGATAGTCATGGTTTCCTGACTAAGGACACTGGATGTCATTGATAACGAGATCACATCATTGGGAGAATGATGTGATGGACAAGACCCAATCCTAAACATAGCACAAGATCGTATAGTTCGTTTGCTAGAGTTTTCCAATGTCAAAGTATCTTTTCCTTAGACCATGAGATCGTGTAACTCCCGGATGCCGTAGGAGTGCTTTGGGTATGCCAAACGTCACAAAGTAACTGGGTGACTATAAAGGTAGACTACAGGTATCTCTGAAAGTGTCTGTTGGGTGACATGGATCAAGACTGGGATTTGTCACTCCGTATGACGGAGAGGTATCACTGGGCCCACTCGGTAATGCATCATCATAATGAGCTCAGAGTGACCAAGTGTCTGGTCACGGGATCATGCATTACGGTACGAGTAAAGTGACTTGCCGGTAACGAGATTGAACGAGGTATTGGGATACCGACGATCGAACCTCGGGCAAGTAACATATCGATAGACAAAGGGAATAGCGTACGGGGTTGATAGAATCCTCGACATCGTGGTTCATCCGATGAGATCATCGTGGAGCATGTGGGAGCCAACATGGGTATCCAGATCCCGCTGTTGGTTATTGACCGGAGAGTCGTCTCGGTCATGTCTGCTTGTCTCCCGAACCCGTAGGGTCTACACACTTAAGGTTCAGTTACGCTAGGGTTGTAGGGATATGTATATGCAGTAACCAGAATGTTGTTCGGAGTCCCGGATGAGATCCCGGACGTCACGAGGAGTTCCGGAATGGTCCGGAGGTAAAGATTTATATATGGGAAGTCCTGTTTCGGGCATCGGGACAAGTTTCGGGGTTATCGGTATTGTACCGGGACCACCGGAAGGGTCCCGGGGGTCCACCGGGTGGGTCCACCTGTCCCGGGGGGCCACATGGGCTGTAGGGGGTGCGCCTTGGCCTAATGGGCCAAGGGCACCAGCCCCACATAGGCCCATGCGCCTAGGGTTTGAAGGGGGAAGAGTCCTAGGAGGGGAAGGCACCTCCTAGGTGCCTTGGGGGGGAGGGAAACCCCCTTGGCTGCCGCACCCCCTAGGAGATTGGATCTCCTAGGGCCGGCCACCCCCCCTTGGCCCTCCTATATATAGTGGGGGAGAGGAGGGACTTCATACCGGAACGCCTTGGCCTTTGGTTGCCTCCTTCTCCCTCCCCAACACCTCCTCCACCTCCATAGTGCTTAGCGAAGCTCTGCCGGAGTACTGCAGCTCCATCAACACCACGCATTCGTGCTGCTGCTGGTGCCATCTCCCTCAACCTCTCCTCCCTCCCTTGCTGGATCAAGAAGGAGGAGACGTGGCTGTTCCGTACGTGTGTTGAACGCGGAGGTGCCGTCCGTTCGGCGCTGGTCATCGGTGATTTGGATCACGTCGAGTACGACTACATCATCACCGTTCTTTTGAACGCTTCCGCTCGCGATCTACAAAGGTATGTAGATGCATCTAATCACTCGTTGCTAGATGAACTCCTAGATGATCTTGGTGAAACGAGTAGGAAAATTTTTGTTTTCTGCAACGTTCCCCAACAGTGGCATCATGAGCTAGGTCTATGCGTAGTTCTTCTTGCGCGAGTAGAACACAATTTGTTGTGGGCGTAGATTTGTCAACTTTCTTGCCGTTACTAGTCCTTTCTTGCTTCAGCGGTATTGTGGGATGAAGCGGCCCGGACCAACCTTACACGTACGCTTACGTGAGACCGGTTCCACCGACTAACATGCACTAGTTGCATAAGGTGGCTGGCGGGTGTCTGTCTCTCCTACTTTAGTTGGAGCGGAATCGATGAACAGGGTCCTTATGAAGGGTAAATAGAAGTTGACAAATCACGTTGTGGTTTTAACGTAGGTAAGAAGACGTTCTTGCTAGAACCCTAATTCAGCCACGTAAAACTTGCAACAACAATTAGAGGACGTCTAACTTGTTTTTGCAGCAAGTGGTTTGTGATATGATATGGCCAAAGTTGTGATGAATGATGAATGATCTATATGTGATGTATGAGATGTTCATGCTATTGTAATAGGAATCACGACTTGCATGTCGATGAGTATGACAACCGGCAGGAGCCATAGGAGTTGTCTTTATTCTTTTATATGACCTGCGTGTCATCAAGAAACGCCATGTAAATTACTTTACTTTATTGCTAAACGCGTTAGCCATAGTAGTAGAAGTAATAGTTGGCGAGCAACTTCATGGAGACACGATGATGGAGATCATGATGATGGAGATCATGGTGTCAAGCCGGTGACAAGATGATCATGGAGCCCCAAGATGGAGATCAAAGGAGCTATGTGATATTGGCCATATCATGTCACGTTTATTATTTGATTGCATGTGATGTTTATCATGTTTTGCATCTTGTTTACTTAGAACGACGGTAGTAAATAAGATGACCCCTCACAATAAATTCAAGAAGTGTTCCCCCTAACTGTGCACCGTTGCGACAGTTCGCTGTTTCAAAACACCACGTGATGATCAGGTGTTTTATTCAGACGTTCACATACAACGGGTGTAAGACAGATTTACACATGCAAACACTTAGGTTGACTTGACGAGCCTAGCATGTACAGACATGGCCTCGGAACACAGAAGACCGAAAGGTCGAGCATGAGTCGTATAGTAGATACGATCAACATGAAGATGTTCACCGATGTTGACTAGTCCGTCTCACGTGATGATCGGACACGGTCTAGTTAACTCGGATCATGTAATACTTAGATGACTGGAGGGATGTCTAATCTAAGTGGGAGTTCACTAATAATTTGATTAGTTGAACTTAATTATCATGAACTTAGTCTAAATATTTTACAATATGTCTTATAGATCAAATGGCCAACGTAGTCCTCAACTTCAACGCGTTCCTAGAGAAAACTAAGCTGAAAGACGATGGCAGCAACTATATGGACTGGGTCCGGAACCTGAGGATCATCCTCATAGCTGCCAAGAAAGATTATGTCCTACAAGCACCGCTTGGTGACGCACCCGTTCTCCCTGCAGAACAAGATGTTATGAACGCTTGGCAGGCACGTTTCGATGACTACTCCCTCGTTCAGTGCGGCATGCTTTACAGCCTAGAGCCGGGGCTCCAAAAGCGTTTTGAGAGACATGGAGCATATGAGATGTTCGAAGAGCTGAAAATGGTTTTCCAAGCTCATGCCCGGGTCGAGAGATATGAAGTCTCTGACAAATTCTTCAGCTGTAAGATGGAGGAAAACAGTTCTGTCAGTGAGCACATACTCACTATGTCTGGGTTGCATAACCGCTTGACTTAGCTGGGAGTTAATCTCCCGGATGATGCGGTCATTGACAGAATCCTCCAGTCGCTTCCACCAAGCTACAAGAGCTTTGTGATGAACTTCAATATGCAGGGGATGGAAAAGACCATTCCTGAAGTATTTGCTATGCTGAAATCAGCAGAGGTAGAAGTCAGGAAGGAACATCAAGTGTTGATGGTCAATAAAACCACTAAGTTCAAGAAAGGCAAGGGTAAAAAGAACTTCAAGAAGGACGGCAAGGAGGTTGCCGCACCCGGCAAGCAAGCTGCCGGGAAGAAGCCAAAGAATGGACCCAAGCCCGAGACTGAGTGCTTTTATTGCAAGGGAAGCGGTCACTGGAAGCGGAACTGCCCTAAGTACTTAGCGGATAAGAAGGCCGGCAAAACAAAAGGTATATGTGATATACATGTAATTGATGTGTACCTTACTAGTGCCCGTAGTGGCTCCTGGGTATTTGATACCGGTGCAGTTGCTCACATTTGTAACTCAAAGCAGGGGCTGCGGAATAAGCGGAAACTGGCAAAGGACGAGGTGACGATGCGCGTTGGGAATGGTTCCAAGGTTAATGTGATCGCCGTCGGCACGCTGCCTCTGCATCTCCCTTCGGGATTAGTTTTAAACCTTAATAATTGTTATTTAGTGCCAGCTTTGAGCATGAACATTGTATCGGGATCTCGTTTAATTCGAGATGGCTACTCTTTTAAATCTGAGAATAATGGTTGTTCCATTTTTATGAGAGATATGTTTTATGGTCATGCTCCTATGGTGAATGGTTTATTCTTTATGAATCTCGAACGTGATGCTACACATGTTCATAATGTGAGTACAAAAAGAAGTAAGGTTGATAATGATAGTCCCACATACTTGTGGCACTGCCGCCTTGGTCACATAGGTGTCAAACGCATGAAGAAGCTCCATGCTGATGGACTTTTAGAGTCTCTTGATTATGAATCATTTGACACGTGCGAACCATGCCTTATGGGTAAAATGACCAAGACTCCGTTCTCAGGAACAATGGAGCGAGCAACCGACTTATTGGAAATCATACATACTGATGTGTGCGGTCCGATGAGTGTTGAGGCTCGCGGTGGCTATCGTTATGTTCTCACCCTCACTGATGATTTAAGTAGGTATGGGTATATCTACTTAATGAAACACAAGTCTGAAACCTTTGAAAAGTTCAAGGAATTTCAGAGTGAGGTTGAAAATCAACGTGACAGGAAAATCAAGTTTCTACGATCAGATCGTGGAGGAGAATACTTGAGTCACGAGTTTGGGGCACACTTAAGAAAATGTGGAATAGTTTCACAACTCACGCCGCCTGGAACACCTCAGCGTAATGGTGTGTCCGAACGTCGTAATCGCACTCTGTTAGATATGGTGCGATCTATGATGTCTCTTACCGATTTACCGCTTTCTTTTTGGGGCTATGCTTTAGAGACTGCCGCATTCACTTTAAATAGGGCTCCGTCGAAATCCGTTGAGACGACACCGTATGAATTATGGTTTGGGAAGAAACCTAAGCTGTCGTTTCTAAAAGTTTGGGGGTGCGATGCTTATGTCAAGAAACTTCAACCTGAAAAGCTCGAACCCAAGTCGGAAAAATGCGTCTTCATAGGATACCCAAAAGAAACTATTGGGTACACCTTCTACCTCAGATCTGAAGGCAAGATATTTGTTGCCAAGAATGGGTCCTTTCTGGAGAAAGAGTTTCTCTCGAAAGAAGTAAGTGGGAGGAAAGTAGAGCTTGATGAAGTATTACCTCTTGAACCGGAAAATGGCGCAACTAAAGAAAATGTTCCTGAGGTGCCTGCACCGACTAGAGAGGAAATTAATGATCAAGATACTTCTGATCAAGCCCCTACTGAAATTCGAAGGTCCACAAGGACACGTTCCGCACCAGAGTGGTACGGCAACCCTGTCTTGGAAATCATGCTGTTAGACAACGGTGAACCTTCGAACTATGAAGAAGCGATGGCATGCCCGGATTCCGACAAATGGGTAGAAGCCATGAAATCTGAGATAGGGTCCATGTATGAAAACAAAGTATGGACTTTGACTGACTTGCCCGTTGAGCGGCGAGCCATAGAAAATAAATGGATCTTTAAGAGGAAGACAGACGCGAATGGTAATGTGACCATCTATAAAGCTCGGCTTGTCGCTAAGGGTTATCGACAAGTTCAAGGGGTTGACTACGATGAGACTTTCTCACCGGTAGCGAAGCTGAAGTCCGTCCGAATCATGTTAGCAATTGCCGCATTCTATGATTACGAAATATGGCAAATGGACGTCAAAACGGCATTCCTTAATGGTTTCCTTAAGGAAGAATTGTATATGATGCAGCCGGAAGGTTTTGTCGATCCTAAGAATGCTGACAAAGTATGCAAGCTCCAACGCTCGATTTATGGGCTGGTGCAAGCATCTCGGAGTTGGAACATTCGCTTTGATGAGATGATCAAAGCGTTTGGGTTTACACAGACTTATGGAGAAGCCTGCGTTTACAAGAAAGTGAGTGGGAGTTCTGTAGCATTTCTCATATTATATGTAGATGACATACTTTTGATGGGAAATGATATAGAACTCTTGGACAACATCAAGGCCTACTTGAATAAAAGTTTTTCAATGAAGGACCATGGAGAAGCTGCTTATATATTAGGCATCAAAATCTATAGAGATAGATCGAGACGCCTCATAGGTCTTTCACAAAGCACATACCTTGATAAGATATTGAAGAAGTTCAATATGGATCAATCCAAGAAGGGGTTCTTGCCTGTGTTACAAGGTGTGAAATTGAGCTCAGCTAAATGTCCGACCACGGCAGAAGATATAGAAGAGATGAGCGTCATCCCCTATGCCTCAGCCATAGGTTCTATTATGTATGCCATGCTGTGTACCAGACCTGATGTTAACCTTGCCGTCAGTTTGGTAGGAAGGTACCAAAGTAATCCCGGCAAGGAACACTGGACAGCGGTCAAGAATATCCTGAAGTACCTGAAAAGGACTAAGGAAATGTTTCTCGTTTATGAAGGTGACGAAGAGCTCGTCGTAAAGGGTTACGTCGACGCTAGCTTCGACACAGATCTGGATGACTCTAAGTCACAAACCGGATACGTGTATATTTTGAATGGTGGGGCAGTAAGCTGGTGCAGTTGCAAGCAAAGCGTCGTGGCGGGATCTACATGTGAAGCGGAGTACATGGCAGCCTCGGAGGCAGCACATTAAGCAATATGGGTGAAGGAGTTCATCACCGACCTAGGAGTCATACCCAATGCGTCGGGGCCAATCAAACTCTTCTGTGACAACACTGGAGCTATTGCACTTGCCAAGGAGCCCAGGTTTCACAAGAAGACAATGCACATCAAGCGTCGCTTCAACTCCATTCGTGAAAATGTTCAAGATGGAGACATAGAGATTTGTAAAGTACATACGGACCTGAATGTAGCAGATCCGTTGACTAAACCTCTCCCTAGAGCAAAACATGATCAACATCAGAATTCCATGGGTGTTCGATTCATCACAATGTAACTAGATTATTGACTCTAGTGCAAGTGGGAGACTGTTGGAAATATGCCCTAGAGGCAATAATAAAAGCATTATTATTATATTTCCTTGTTCATGATAATTGTCTTTATTCATGCTATAATTGTGTTATCCGGAAATCGTAATACATGTGTGAATAACAGACACCAACATGTCCCTAGTGAGCCTCTAGTTGACTAGCTCGTTGATCAACAGATAGTCATGGTTTCCTGACTATGGACACTGGATGTCATTGATAACGAGATCACATCATTGGGAGAATGATGTAATGGACAAGACCCAATCCTAAACATAGCACAAGATCGTATAGTTCGTTTGCTAGAGTTTTCCAATGTCAAAGTATCTTTTCCTTAGACCATGAGATCGTGTAACTCCCGGATGCCGTAGGAGTGCTTTGGGTATGCCAAACATCACAAAGTAACTGGATGACTATAAAGGTAGACTACGGGTATCTCCGAAAGTGTCTGTTGGGTGACATGGATCAAGACTGGGATTTGTCACTCCGTATGACGGAGAGGTATCACTGGGCCCACTCGGTAATGCATCATCATAATGAGCTCAGAGTGACCAAGTGTCTGGTCACGGGATCATGCATTACGGTACGAGTAAAGTGACTTGCCGGTAACGAGATTGAACGAGGTATTGGGATACCGACGATCGAATCTCGGGCAAGTAACATATCGATAGACAAAGGGAATAGCGTACGGGGCTGATAGAATCCTCGACATCGTGGTTCATCCGATGAGATCATCGTGGAGCATGTGGGAGCCAACATGGGTATCCAGATCCCGCTGTTGGTTATTGACCGGAGAGTCGTCTCGGTCATGTCTGCTTGTCTCCCGAACCCGTAGGGTCTACACACTTAAGGTTCAGTTACGCTAGGGTTGTAGGGATATGTATATGCAGTAACCCGAATGTTGTTCGGAGTCCCGGATGAGATCCCGGACGTCACGAGGAGTTCCGGAATGGTCCGGAGGTAAAGATTTATATATGGGAAGTCCTGTTTCGGGCATCGGGACAAGTTTCGGGGTTATCGGTATTGTACCGGGACCACCGGAAGGGTCCCGGGGGTCCACCGGGTGGGTCCACCTGTCCCGGGGGGCCACATGGGCTGTAGGGGGTGCGCCTTGGCCTAATGGGCCAAGGGCACCAGCCCCACATAGGCCCATGCGCCTAGGGTTTGAAGGGGGAAGAGTCCTAGGAGGGGAAGGCACCTCCTAGGTGCCTTGGGGGGGAGGGAAACCCCCTTGGCCGCCGCACCCCCTAGGAGATTGGATCTCCTAGGGCCGGCCACCCCCCCTTGGCCCTCCTATATATAGTGGGGGAGAGGAGGGACTTCATACCAGAACGCCTTGGCCTTTGGTTGCCTCCTTCTCCCTCCCCAACACCTCCTCCACCTCCATAGTGCTTAGCGAAGCTCTGCCGGAGTACTGCAGCTCCATCAACACCACGCATTCGTGCTGCTGCTGGTGCCATCTCCCTCAACCTCTCCTCCCTCCCTTGCTGGATCAAGAAGGAGGAGACGTGGCTGTTCCGTACGTGTGTTGAACGCGGAGGTGCCGTCCGTTCGGCGCTGGTCATCGGTGATTTGGATCACGTCGAGTACGACTACATCATCACCGTTCTTTTGAACGCTTCCGCTCGCGATCTACAAAGGTATGTAGATGCATCTAATCACTCGTTGCTAGATGAACTCCTAGATGATCTTGGTGAAACGAGTAGGAAAATTTTTGTTTTCTGCAACATTTCCCAACACGACGATCATCACAAGGGAATATGCAGGACTTGCGTCGACTGTGCCCGCCGTAGCCGACCACCGAGCGCCTGTCATCGTCACCGCATGGACACACTCCACCGCAGCTAAGACTTCAAAGCAACCAAGCAACCAACGAAAGAGCACCTCGGACACGCCGGGAAGATCCGACTACCGAAGCCCGAGCCGCGACCAAAGCACCTCTCGACGCCATCATCGTTGCCAAACAGCAATCAGTGCCCCCGAAATGGCCGCCTCAGCAAGCTACGCGGCGAAGATGCCGCAGCCCACGCGGTGAAGATGCCCCATCCACTAGTCTCCAGGTTGTGGCCGGCTTCGAGACGATGCCCCCTAGGAGGAAGAAGACGTGAAGGTGCCTTCATCGCCCGATCTCGAAGATCTGAGGTTTCCCTCCGGAGCCAAGGCCGCGGGGAGGGGGGAGAAGCACCACACTACAGCAACACTTCCAAGAAAGAGCACGACGCCCACAGGCGCCGCCGTCACCAGATCCGGCAGAGGCCGGATATAGGATTTCTCCCGGAGATGCTCAACCACCACCTTCCCACACCAACGCAGCCAACGAACCCCATCCTGCCGAGGCCGACCTCGAACTGGCCATGGGATCCTGAGACCCGCCATGCCCAGATGCGCGCACCACCCCCCAACCGAAGCCGCTTCCACCAAATCCGGGGCCGCCGCCCCGGCAGCCACCACCACGCCGGGCTAGCAAACTGGCCAGCACCTTAGCACCAAGCCGAGAGGGGGGGCCACCACCCCGCCCCAATCCGCCAAGCAGGGCTACCGGGCCGAAGCCGGAGCAACCCACTGCAGCCGCAACACCACCGGGAGGAGCCTCGTCAAGCAGCCAGGAGCCGTTGTCCGCATCCCCACTCGCCGGATCCACGCGCCAGGAGCCGCCGGAGCACCGCCAATCGCCATGCTGTCCCCGCCAGATCCCGTCGAGGGGCATCAAGGCCGCACCCGACACGCGGCGCCACGCCCCTCGCCGCGCCAACACCGCCTGGCCGCGCCCGTCGACACACCTTGTCTCTGAAAAAACCATTCACACAACTTTGTGTGGATTGGGACAAGTAAAGCATGCCAAGTTACTGGAAACCCATGGACGCATTTATTTATCTACCTAATAATAAAGCACGGAGGGTTTCTGGTCGTACGTCACCCCTTTTTGCAACAAAGTCCTTGTAGTTTGTTGAAATCAACCCGCAGTACATCTTTAAGTCATACCGAACCTTTTTTTAATTTTCTCAAAAAAACCCCTGATGTTTCAGGTAATCAACCCGCCGTCCATATTTAAGTCAAACGAATCATTTTTTGTGTTTTAACATAAAAACCCCTGGCCTTTCGGTTAATCAATCAGTAGTTTATTTAAAATAAAATTATCCATATCGTTAAACCGTAACTCCGATTTTAACATATTATATATGAAATTTGATTAGAAAAATGTGTAGAATCTAAATATGCTGTTACTTTTAGCTGTTAAATATTTTTAAACTATCAATGTGGGTGCGAACTTAATCTATACTGCATGGTCCGTTTTTCTTTCGCACTGGCGGCGATCCAAATTGCAAATAAACACACATTAAATTAAAACCAGATTGAGAGGGAAAAAACATTGATAACCACGCATACACAACTCCGAAAAACCTCGCGGGAAAAACCAACTTTTTTCTTATCTTATTATGAGCGATTGTGTGCGTGCGAGCGCGCGTGTGTGTGAGAGAAAGAGACGCCTTAGGACTGACCACATTCAAATGCGTTTTCGTTATGTGAGCATTGAGAACACCATCGGGAACACAAATGTGATGCCATTTTAAAATAAGGAACGTCTACCTGTCACGGTCTCGAGTCGTGGTTATTGGGTTAAGAGTGTGTGTGTGTTTTCTGTCCCGTTGCAATGCACGGGCTCTTTTGCTAGTTACACATTTACATGCTTTTGATGAGCTCAAGTCTTTACTTACTCATGCTCCGATTCTTGCTTTGACCAACTTTGACAAAACTTTTGAGGTTCATTGTGATGCAAGTGGTACCGGAATTGGCAGAGTTTTGATGCAAGAAAAACGAGCCATTGCTTATTTTAGTGAAAAACTCTCCGGTGATCAACTTAATTATCCCATCTATGACAAAGAATTGTATGCTTTAGTGCGTGTGCTACATGTTTGGAAACATTACCTTAGACCTCATGAGTTTATCATCCATACCGATCATGAAACGCTTAAGTACTTAAAAGGACAAACTAAGTTGAACAAGCGTCATGCCAAATGGAGTGAATTTATTGAATCTTTTCCTTATGTGATCAAGTACATTAAGGTAAAGAAAATGTTGTTGCGGATGCACTTTCACGCATATGCACTCTTGTCACTCAACTAGAGTTGAATGTTATTGGTTTTGAGCATATAAAAGACTTGTATGAGCATGATTCTTCTTTTGCTACTCCTTATGCTAAGTGTTTGACACACACGTCTTGGGAACGATACTACATAAAATATGATTATCTTATGAGAGCTAACAAACTTTGCATTCCCGAGTCTTCTCTTCGTTTGCTCCTTTTGCAAGAGGCTCATGGAGGCGGACTAATGGGACACTTTGGACGCGACAAGACTTTCGCCATGCTCTCCAAGAACTACTTTTGGCCCAAGATGTTTCGTGATGTCTCACGCTTCACCAACCGTTGCTCTACATGTCGCAAAGCTAAGTCAAAAGCTCAATCCCATGGTCTTTACATGCCCCTTCCTATTCTTTATCAACTGTGGGAAGGCATTAGCATGGATTTTGTACTTGGTTTGCCTAGAACTCAAAATGGCAAGGATTCCGTCTTTGTTGTTGTGGACCGATTTTCTAAGATGGCACATTTCATTCCTTGCAACAAGATAGACGATGCTTCACATATTGCCAATCTCTTTTGTAGGGAAATCTTGCGACTTCATGGAGTACCAAAGACGATTGTCTCGGACCGAGACGTCAAGTTCTTGAGTTACTTTTGGAAGACCCTATGTGCCAAACTCGGCATCAAGCTATTGTTCTCTTCGGCATACCATCCTCAAACCGACGGCCAAACGGAGGTGACGAACCGTACACTCTCCACTCTACTTCGCGTGTTGATCAAGAAGAACATCAAGGAGTGGGAAGAGTGTCTACCCGTCGCCGAGTACGCCTACAACCGTGCAAGACATTCCACGACCGGCAAGTCCCCCTTCGAGGTCGTCTACGGCTTCAACCCATTGTCCCCATTGGACATTCTACCTCTTCCTCTACAAGAGCGAACCAACCTCGACGCAAGTGCTCGTGCAAGCTACATCAAGAAGATGCATGAAGATACAAGGCACACCATCGAGCGCCAAGTACAACGACTAGCGACCAAGCTCAACATCAACAAGCAACCCATGGTATTCAACATTGGTGATCTAGTGTGGCTACATCTTCGCAAGGACCGCTTCCCCAATGAACGCAAGTCCAAGCTTCTAACTCACGCCGATGGACCTTTCAAGGTTCTAGCACGCTACAACGACAACGCCTACAAGATCGACCTACCACGAGGCAAGTACAATGTGAGCGAGATCTTCAACGTCAAGGACCTCGCACCTTTCCATGGAGATGCACCTTTTGATCCGAGGTCGGATCTCTCCCAAGGGGGGGGGGAGATGATGCGGAGCATCCCTCGCTCATCCCCATGGACGTGCCTACATCTCCCTCAACACCACGTGGACCCATGACAAGAGCCCGAGCTAAGGCTATCGAAGATAAGGTGAACTCGCTCCTCTCCGAACTCCCTCTTTCTACTCACGAGACATGGCTACTACCTCATTCGGAGACTCTATGTGTAATCAGGTACGTGGAGGTGAGCCAAGGATCTACTACTTGCAAGAGCCAAGACGGTGAGGACCCCAAGCATGTTGAAGAAGAAGAAGAGATGTTGCTGAAGCTACAGGCATCGGACGTCCGACCAAGCCCGGACGTCCGACAACTCCCAGGCCACGGACGACCGACGCCCTCCGGACGTCCGATAGCTGAGCATCCGAACCAAATCTACGGACGACTGAGACCACCGGACGTCCGACCGATGCATGCCCGAACCGAATCTACGGACGACCGATGACTTCCGGACGTCCGGACCGTCACGAAGCTCCGGACGACCGACCCCCTCCGGACGTCCGACGCGCCCACGACAGAGCTGATTCTACGGACGCCCGAGCCTGACCGGACGTCCGGACTGTCCCGAGCCTCCGGACGTCCGACACCTTCCGGACGACCGACACCTGAGTGACCGCACATGCGGGCTGGAGCCCTTGTACCCATTCGTTTTGACTTCCATTTGCACTAAGACTATAAATAGGACGCCCCCACCTCCTGGTACGGGCAGCATAGGTTTAGCTCATATTTTGTGTGAGAGCCTTGCTCATCCACTTGGCTACTTCTCCTCGGAGCTCAGGACCTCTTCGGAGAAGATCCCCCAAGCGGATTCAAGACCCCTTTCAAGGGAAGAACATCAAGACCTCCGTACGGAGAAGAACGGTTCCTTTGTATCCTTACCTTTGTTGATTGTGGATCATATGTTACTCTATGTTGTCGGTGATCTAGCACTCGTGTGATTGATTCTATGTCGGTTTAGTGTTTTCTCTTGTTCTCCCCGTGTTTCTTCCTTTGAGTTCTTCCGCGTGTTCTTCGTGATTCCCCGTAGGATCCCTCCAAACATGAAAGATCGATCACTTAAGGTTCCGCCCTACATCATCTTGGTATCATGAGCCACGTTGATTACGTTTTTGGAGCCCCTACCTTGTGTTTTCTAGCTTGATTTTGTTGTTTTCGTCCTAATTCCGAAAATTCCCCACCAAAAATAGCCCCAAATTTTTTTGTGATTTGTTTGTGAGTTGAGATTTTGTTGGATTTGGTCCATGGATTTGTGTTGCTACGTGCGGATCTAGCTTTCCCCACCCTCCTCACCCTTTTCCATCCACCATATCACTTGATTTCGACCTCACCATCTTCTTCTTCCCCGGAAATCTCGCAGTTCTTCTCCCCGAGCCCGATTTTCGCCCAGGCTCCGGACGACCGGAAAAGGTCGGACGTGCGACGAAGTCCGGACGACCGTGAAAGCCCGGACGTCCGTGAAACCCTGACGAAACTGAACTTTGACAGTTCGGCCACCACCACAACCCCACATTCCACCACATCTTCCAATCCCACATACACCAAAATCTTCCTCGATACCTCCTATGACGATTTTGCCATATTTTGGTCCTTGAGATTTTGAGTTGTGGATCCCGTATCCTTTTGTGCTTCGGCTATCTAGGTGCGGTTGACGTCATCACCACCACGGCTCATCTTCGCAAGGGTCTCATTCATCGCCAAGGACGGTAACTTCGACGACATCTTTGTCATACCTTGCAATTGCATTGATACCCCACATGTCCCTACTTTGGCATAGCTTACCCATCGAGACTAGCCATTGAGTATTGTCGGCAACGTGACTTGTGCACATTAGTGATCATACTCCATAGCATACCATACCATAGTGGTGCATATCTTGAGATCAACTTGTGTGTCACAAAGTTGTCATAGCATACACAATTGCTATCTTGGTTCGTGAAGTTTTGCATGAGAAAAGAGCTCAAAAGTGAACGATCCACCCAAGCTTTTAAGCAAAGAGGAAAGATAAGCAAAGAGCTTATGAACAAGAACCATAACATCATACTACATTAAGATTGTCATATTGGATCATCTTGGATCATTGCACCGAAATACCATACATATAACATACTTGGGGATAAAGATAGTTGCATTTTTGCCTAGTAGGTTGTGCACAAGTTTGCGTATCCGCCTATTGTGCAATCGTGCTAGCGTCTCTCTAGTATTGTGCAACAAGAGCATTTTCGTGGTTTCCACATTTTGGCTCACTTTTGGATTGCACAATGCCATTTATCTATTTGCGTGTGTGTTTCCGTGTACCATAATAGTTTGGTCTACTTGTTGCATTTGCAAATTTGTGAATCTTTTCCAACATTTTTGTAGCTCACTTACTATTGCATCAAATTTTGTGCCACCATCCTAACCACGCTCCACCATAAGCTTTTACGTGTGTAGGTGTGAGAACCGACAAGAATTGGTACCAAAAGTGCTATTTCATTGACCACATTTGAGTAAACTTGATTCATCTTCAACTTCGGTCAAGGTACATTTGGTACACGTTCTTTTCCTTCTACCACTTACATTTGTCTTGAAATGATGGATAGGCCAAGTTCTTCTACAAATCCACCTCTCATCGAGAATGGCGACGACATGTCATCATTCGTCACAAAGAGCCACCTCTTTGGTGCTCAAAGGGCGTTACACCAAGAGCAACAAGCTATGAGCGACCGCATCTATAACCTCTCCACCGACTTGCGACTCTCCGAACAACGTACAAGAGACTACTTAGACAACAAGTTCGACTCTCACAAGCAAGAAAATGATGCAAGAATGGACGAGATCCGCGCCTTGATGAGGAACCGGCATCCTTCCACTTCTTCATCCTCAAGACGGAGCCGCTCGAGTCGACACTCCGACGACACCTTCTCCGGCTCAAGTACACCGTCATCGACCATTGTTCGACGAGCCGCGCATCAAGACCGTCTTGCATCTCGCAACCCGCTACATGACAAGCATTCCCAAGAGCAAGTCGATGAGCAAGTTCATCGTCCTCAATCAAACCAAGTCGCTTTTGCTCAAGCTCAAGAACGACAACGACTACGGCGCCAAGAGGAAGAACGAGTGCGTCTACACCAAGAGGAACAAGATGCCGAGTCTCAACGTCTTCAACAACAACAAAGAGAAGCGCAAGCTCTTGAGGCGCAACGTGCCCTTCAAGAATCAAGTCGGGCCATCGCTAACCGCAATCACAAATGACGCAATTAAGAGGAAGCCCTTAGAGAAGAAATCCAAGAGAGGAACTACCAACCGCGTGTGCAACGTCAAGCTCCACCTCAACCTCAAGTTCAACAAGAGCAAGTTGACCATGGACTCCATCCGCGCCAAGAGCAACATGAGGATGATTATCCTCCACGTCAAGGGTGTCATCATCACCATCGCCAACAACACAATGAAGAGCAACGCTATGGCAAGCTCAAGTTCACAATGCCCAAGTTCAATGGAAGCAATGATCCCGAGGAGTACCTCTCATGGGCATTGAAGGTAGACAAAATTTTCCGCTTGCACAACTATGAGGAAGAGAAGAAGATCACAATGGCATCACTTGAGTTCCAAGACTATGTACTCATATGGTGGGAACAAGTCCTTGAGCACCGAGAAGCAAGAGGTGAACCACCTATCACCACTTGGGCTCAAATGAAGGAAGTCATGCGAGCACGTTTTGTGCCAACCTACTACAACCGCGATCTCTTCAAGAAGCTACAACTCCTCAAGCAAGGAACAAAGAGTGTTGAAGAATACTACAAGGAAATGGAGATAGCCATGATTCGAGCCAATGTCAAGGAAGATGATGAGCAAACAATGGCACGTTTCTTGAAAGGACTCAATCATCCCATCAAGAAGATTGCCGACTTTCAACCTTATTCCAACCTCATTGAGCTCGTGCATCAAGCAACTAAGGCGGAACGTCAAGTGCAAGATGACTTCAAGTACGCCAAGTACTCATCCAAGACCTACGGCTTCTCCAACACCCAAACTTCAATGACTCCTCCAACATCTACATCAACCAAGCCTTTTCCAAGAAATGACGACAAGTCAAGTTACAAGAAAACTTCGTCAAGTTCAAGTCGTCTTCCTCCTACTACAAGCAACTTCAAGCCGCGTGCTTCATCATCTACTCCAACCGATGAGATCATCAAGACAAGCTCCTTCAAGTGTTTCACTTGCGGCGGCCGAGGCCACAAGTCCTATGAATGCACAAACAAGCGCACCATGATCCTCAATGATGATGGTACATATGACTCCATGAGTGAAGAGGAGATGGAAGCCCTTGATCAAGTGGCCATGCACCGACGCGTGAACGAAGATGAAGATGATCAAGTCTTTTGTGATGAGTATTCGAGCCCCGCTCTCGTTGTCTCCAAAGTCTTGACACTTCAACTTCAACAATAAGAGGACCAACGATGCCACATCTTCCACACTAAGGCCGACATCAATGGAAGGTCCGTCAAGGTCATCATCGATGGAGGTAGTTGCCACAACTTGGCAAGTGAAGAATTATGTTCCAAGCTTCAATTGGTCAAGAGGAAGCACCCGCATCCCTACAAGGTTCAATGGCTAAGTGACTCCAGCACTATACGAGTCGAGCATACGGTCCAAGTATCCTTCAAAATTGGTGCTTATGAAGACACTTTGGAGTGTGATGTGGTCCCAATGACCGTTTGCCACCTACTTCTTGGTCGACCATGGCAATTCGATCGTGGTGTAATCCACAATGGGAGCACCAATCACTATAGCTTCAAGATGAAAGGGAAGGAATATGTGCTACGACCTATGTCTCCTAGTCAAGTGATAGCCGACAAGCAAGCCACCAATCATGGAGAGAAGAGTGAAAAAGTGACACACCCAAAAGTGAGTGAGAGCCACAAGCCAAATATGAGCGCCTCTTCGTCTAGAGAGAAAAACCTCATCCTATTTGCCACCAAAAGTGAGATAAGAGAAGTGTGTGAGAACCCATTGAGTGTGACGTCCTTGTGTGCAAAGATGGAGAGCCAACAACTAACACCTCTAACGAGCTACCTTTAGTGTTTCAATCTCTTTTGCAGGAATTCAAAGATGTTTTCCCTGATGAGCTACCTCCGGGTCTACCTCCACTACGAGGCATTGAACATCGAATCGACCTCATCCCCGGAGCGCCACTTCCAAACAAAGCTCCATACCGTGTCAATCCCGAAGAAACCAAGGAGATTCAACGGCAAGTACAACAACTCATCGACAACGGTCATGTACGTGAAAGCTTAAGCCCATGTGCCGTTCCCGTTATACTTGTGTCTCAACCCGATGGAAGTTTCCGTTTGTGTTCCGATTGTAGACCCATAAACGCCATTACCGTTCTATATAGCCATCCCATTCCTCGCTTAGATGATATGCTTGATGAACTTAGCGGAGCCAACTTTTTCTCAAAAATTGATCTTAAAAGTGGCTATTATCAAATACGCATTCAAGAAGGTGATCAATGGAAAACCGCTTTCAAAACAAAAGTTGGCTTATATGAGTGGTTAGTGATGCCCATGGGTTTGTCGGAAGCACCCGGAACGTTCATGCGTCTTATGCATCATGTGGTTAGACCTTACATTGGAGTCTTCGTTGTGGTTTACTTTGATAATATCCTTGTGTTTAGCAAAACCATGAAAGAGCACATTACTCATGTTAAATCTGTGTTGCAAACCCTCCGAAAAGAAAGCCTTTATGCGAACTTGAAAAAATGCACTTTTGGCGTTGACAAAGTGGTTTTCTTGGGTTTTGTTGTCTCTTCCAAGGGTGTCCATGTTGATGAAACTAAGATTAAGGCGATTAAAACTTGGCCCCAACCCACCAATTTGCAACAAGTGAGAAGTTTTCTTGGTCTTGCAGGATTTTACCGCCGCTTTGTGAAAAACTTTAGCACAATTGCCGCTCCTTTACATGCTTTGAGTAAGAAGAATGCTCCTTTTGTTTGGGGATCTTTGCAATCCACCGCTTTTGATGAGCTCAAGTCTTAACTTACTCATGCTCCGATTCTTGCTTTGCCCAACTTTGACAAAACTTTTGAGGTTCATTGTGATGCAAGTGGTACCGGAATTGGCGGAGTTTTGATGCAAGAAAAACGAGCCATTGCTTATTTTAGTGAAAAACTCTCCGGTGCTCAACTTAATTATCCCATCTATGGCAAAGAATTGTATGCTTTAATGCGTGTGCTACATGCTTGGGAACATTACCTTAGACCTCATGAGTTTATCATCCATACCAATCATGAAACGCTTAAGTACTTAAAAGGACAAACTAAGTTGAACAAGCGTCATGCCAAATGGAGTGAATTTATTGAATCTTTTCCTTATGTGATCAAGTACATTAAGGTAAAGAAAATGTTGTTGCGGATGCACTTTCACGCATATGCACTCTTGTCACTCAACTAGAGTTGAATGTTATTGGTTTTGAGCATATAAAAGACTTGTATGAGCATGATCCTTCTTTTGCTACTCCTTATGCTAAGTGTTTGACACACACGTCTTGGAAACGATACTACATAGAGGATGATTATCTTATGAGAGCTAACAAACTTTGCATTCCCGAGTCTTCTCTTTGTTTGCTCCTTTTGCAAGAGGCTCATGGAGGCGGACTAATGGGACACTTTGGACGCGACAAGACTTTCGCCACTCTCTCCAAGAACTACTTTTGGCCCAAGATGTTTCGTGATGTCTCACGCTTCACCAACCGTTGCTCTACATGTCGCAAAGCTAAGTCAAAAGCTCAATCCCATGGTCTTTACATGCCCCTTCCTATTCCTTATCAACTGTGGGAAGACATTAGCATGGATTTTGTACTTGGTTTTCCTAGAACTCAAAATGGCAAGGATTCCGTCTTTGTTGTTGTGGACCGATTTTCTAAGATGGCACATTTCATTCCTTGCAACAAGATAGACGATGCTTCACATATTGCCAATCTCTTTTGTAGGGAAATCTTGCGACTTCATGGAGTACCAAAGACGATTGTCTCGGACTGAGACGTCAAGTTCTTGAGTTACTTTTGGAAGACCCTATGTGCCAAACTCGGCATCAAGCTATTGTTCTCTTCGGCATACCATCCTCAAACCGACGGCCAAACGGAGGTGACGAACCGTACACTCTCCACTCTACTTCGCGTGTTGATCAATGTCACATCCCTAGCTTCTGGCATTGCTCTAGGTTAGCTTCATGTGTGCATCATGTCTATATTTTTGAAACTTGAATTGAGGAATATTGGAAGCCTCAAAACCCTAAATAAAAGAGGGGCAAAAACCCTAGAAATCTCATTCATTGCTCCAAAAGGCTCTTCTTAAATGTTTGATAAATTTTGGTAAGGGTTCTGGTCCCAACCAAAATATTGAACATTTTTAAGGATTTATTTTTGGGACTTTGAATTTAAATCACTAGCTATTTGAATTTGAATTATATTCATATAATTAGAATATAATTTAAATACCCCTGAAATATTTTATAAGCTTTTGGAAAAGTCCATCTAGCAATATAAAATATTCAGAGGAGTTTTTGGCATTGTTTGAATTATTTTAAAATTCAAAACAGTGGCAAAATAAATTAATAAAACAAAACAGAACAGAAAAATATAAAACAGAACTTACCTGGACTTACCTGGCCTCACCCGTGCAGCCCACCAGAGCCGGCCCAGCTCCTGTGCTGGTCCAGCACTGTGCGGCCCAGCCCACCGTGGTCGCCACCGTCTTCAACCTCCTGCCAGTAGGCAGGAGGGCGTGTGCCCGACGCGCGCGCGCACGCTCCGGCCACCTCCTGCTTACCTGCTCGCCGCTGGAGGCACCCGAGGGAGCCACGCACTCCCCGTCGCCCCTGCACCTCCCCTCTCTTCCCCTGGACCCCGTTCCCTCCTCTGCTTCCCTCCCGCGCACACCACCGAGCGGAGCTCGCCGTCATCGTCGCCGTACCCATGGCCACCGGCCACCCCTAGCCTCACCGATGCACCCAGGAGCTCCGCCTCGACCCCCTCTTCCTTCCCACCGATCCACAGCCCTCCGGAAGCCCTGCATCGCCGCCATCGCCGTCGTCTTCTACCTCGGACCCGCCGGCCATCTTCGTCAAATTCGTCGGCTCCGGACCGTCCCCGACCTCGCCGAGCGTCCCCTCGTCATCGCCGTGAGTCACTGACCCTCTCCCCTAACTCAGCATGCTCCCCTCCATGCCGTAGCGCCGTTCCCCACGAGCACCGAAGCCACCGTCCGCCATTGCTGCTGCACGCATAGCCTCCGTGCTCCCCTGGCCCCACTGAGCTGCTCTTAGTGCTCCCCATGACTAGCAGGTGCTGCCCAGCCTCTCAGCTCGCTCGCTCGCCAAGCGTAGCCCCGTGCCCGTGCTGGCCCGAACTCCGGTCGCCGCCGCGGGCCCCGTTCCGGTGAGCTCGGGCCACCTCAGCCCCTGCCGTTTGCACAGATGGATGCGGGCGACTCCCAGCTACGCGTAGAGCCCCTCCTCCGTCCGTTTGGTCGCCGGAGCACGAAACCCGAAGGCCTCCGCCGCCTCGGCCTCGCCGGCGACTCACCGCCGGCGGGTTAGGCCCTGTTGACCAGGGGTTTGACCCCGCCTGGGTCGATGACAGGTGGGGCCAGCCCCCCTGTTAATTAGTTTAGTTTATTTTAACTAATTACCCCCCTGCTGACACTGACATGCGGGCCCAGGCTCTAATTAAAATTAGGTTAGTTAGTTAGTCACTGACGTGTGGACCCCACACGTCAGGTTTGACCCTGACCGACCCCTGTTGACTTGCTGACGTCACGGTGACGCACTGCTGACGCAGTAAATGTTTTCTGGAATTTAAATAATTCTTAAATGATTTATTATTTCCAGAAAATAGCTAAAACTTCAATAAATCATAGAAAATTAACCGTAACTCCAAATTAAATAAATTATATATGAAAAATTATCAGAAAAATTCAAGGAATCCATCTGTACCATTTTCATGCATGTTAGAATAACTTATAGCTGCTGTTTAGCACAAATCAATTAAAGGGCATTTATTAATCACATATGGAGTTTGAATTTGAATTTTATATTCAAACCAACTTCATTTAATCTGTTGCTAGTTGCATTAGCCCAAAACACATTCTTTTTGCCATGTCATGATCATGCATCATATTGTGCATTGCATTGATTGTGTTCCTTTCTGTGTTGCCGGTATTTGTCCCCTCTCGATAGACGTGATACCGATGATGTGATCGTTGACACTGATGAAGACTCAATGTTATCTTCAGAAGTGCCAGGCAAGCAAAACCCCCTTATTCATTCCGATAAAATCCCACTCTCTCGCTCCTGCTCTCTTTTACTGCATTAGGACAACAACGACATATTTGATACTTGCTGCGGTAGCTGAACCCT
This sequence comes from Triticum dicoccoides, assembly GCF_002162155.2. Classification (NCBI taxonomy): domain Eukaryota; kingdom Viridiplantae; phylum Streptophyta; class Magnoliopsida; order Poales; family Poaceae; genus Triticum; species Triticum dicoccoides. The sequence continues at coordinate 812,453,860 of NC_041385.1, forward strand.
TTATCCTTTGCATGACCTGTCATTGCCACAGTAAATAGATGAAACCCACTAGCATGAGTAGGAGTTGTTTGAGCCCTGATGTGCCTACTCATTCATGCTTGTTTGTCATGCCTGCTACTGCTTAGAGTTGAGTCAGGTCTGATTCATCGGGGATGAATCAGAGGCGTGTGAACATGTCCTGCTGTGTGTGAGCTAAGTGTGTGAACACGATTTGGTAAAGGTAGCGGTGAGAGGCCATGTAGGAGTACATGGTGGGTTGTCTCATTCCAGCCGTCCTCAGGAACTGAGTTCTGTGTTTGTGATCCATGACCAGCTACTACCACACATTGGAATGCTTAAGTGCCCCTCTCGGCTTATTAATCAACTTGATCTCTGTCCAGGAGTTGCAACTAGTTTCTGGTGTTTGTAGGTAGTGTTAGTACTCTACCAAGTGGCACCCGGTACAGGTGGGCTTGGGACAGACTAGGCACAGTGGCCCGGTGTACCAAGTGGCACCCGGTTGGTGGGCTTGGGAACCCTGCACACATCGTTTGGGGCCGTAAGCGACACCCCGGCCGGATCTCCTTGCGGATGGAACCCGAATAGGCGATAAACCTGGACTAGAGACTTGTTCGGTTAGTCAGGTCGTGGCCGACTCCCTCGCCCGGCTTCCGCTTGAAGGTTGCCGAGGTACATGACGTGTACAGGGCGATAAGTGGCGAAAGCGTGTGTGAAGAAGTACACCCCTGCAGGGTTATCATCATCTATTCGAATAGCCGGATTCCTCGGATATGGAAACTTGGACCCCATTGCATAGTTCATAGACAAGTGAAAGTGGATACTCTAAAATACGCAAGATAAGCGTGAGTGCTATGGATGGCGTTCTCGTAGGGAGACGGGAGCGGATCCATAGTGGTGTATTGATATGGTGAATATGTGGACTCGTGTGCGCCACCTCAAAAGAGTTACTTGCAGTCGTAGTTCAGGATAGCCACCGAGTCAAAGCTGGCTTGCTGCAGTTAAACTCCACCGTCCCCTTGTTGATAATGATGCATATGTAGATAGATCTGATGTAAGTCTTGCTGGGTACATTTGTACTCACGTTTGCCTATTTTATGTTTTTGCAGAGAGACTTCAGTCTCACTAGTAGTTCCACGTGGACTTCGACGTTTAGCTTGTTACCTCAGCTACGATCTTGTGCCCTCGGCAGGATCTGATAGATAGTCAGGCTTCTCAGCCTTTTTCATTTATAGATGTCTGTACCCAGACATGATAGCTTCTGCTTGTGCTTTGATTTGTATGCTCTGAATGTTGGGTCATGAGACCCCTGTTTGTAATATCTCGCTCCTCGGAGCCTATTGAATAAATTACTTGAGTCGTAGAGTCATGTTGTGATGCCATGTTGTGTTTGCACATATCGAGCATATTGTGTGTATGTTATTGAAATGCTTGGTATGTGTGGGATCTGACTATCTAGTTGTTTATCTTTAGTAGCCTCTCTTATCGGGAAATGTCTCCTAGTGTTTCCACCGAGCCATGGTAGCTTGCTACTGCTCCGGAACACTTAGGCTGGCCGGCATGTGTCCTTCTTCATTCCTGTGTCTGTCCCTTCGGGGAAATGTCACGCGATGAATACCGGAGTCCTGTTAGCCCGCTACAGCCCGGTTCACCGGAGTCCTGCTAGCCCAGTGCTACAGCCTGGATTCACTCGCTGATGACCGACACGTTCGATGCTGGGTCATGGATGCCTGTCCCTGTAAGTCTGTGCCACTTTGGGTTTACGACTAGCCATGTCAGCCCCGGGCTCCTTATCATATGGATGCTAGCGACACTGTCATATACGTGTGCCAAAAGGCGCAAACGGTCCCGGGCAAAGGTAAGGCGACACCCGTGGGAATACCGTGCGTGAGGCCGCAAAGTGATATGAGGTGTTACATGCTAGATCGATGTGGCATTGAGTCGGGGTCCTGACAGCGTTGGTATCAGAGCTTGACTGCCTGTAGGATTACCAAGCCAAGCTGGTCGAAGTTGAGTCTAGAAATTCTTTAGTTATATAAGGGAATTGATTGTGGGATGGAACGTAAGGCTCTTTTTACTCCTTATACCTCATGGCCTTTTGATCTGAGTCATCATCTTCTCTTCTACGGGGATTAAGAACTAGGCTTTCTCTTCTTTCTATCAGGATCACGTGTTACTAATCCGTAGACTTATAAGATTGTTGGATTTAAGCTTGAGTTCAGTTTCTACTACTTCCGTATGTTAATTGTTGATCTCGAAACCTTGATATCGTGCTTCTGAGTGGTTATGCCACCATTTTGTGAATGTCTCAAATCTTTTCTGAGCATTTACAGCCGTTATGCTGTCCGAGTCATCCCAGGTTTCTAAATAGTTTGAAGCAATTTGCAAAATCCTTTCCCTCTGGTTTCGATGTTCCTTTATGCCAGCTCAATCACACTAATTGTTGAGTTGAGGTAATTTATTGCCCTGACATATATGTTGGAGCTATTATTATGACCCTAGGTGTCTTAGGGGATCACCTAGTAATTTAGCCATGATTGGTGTCCCAGTGTGATGATTCTGGCCTTTATCCTCGAAAGCATTCCGTGATGCTACTTAGTAATAGGTATTCTGTTCATGGGTTCTTGAACCCGAGATTCACTCCACCTACTTCGTGTTGATAGTAATTGTTAGTGCCTTCAGGATATTAGTAACCTTTGCGATAGTCCTTGAAGTTCGTGGTATCTTCTTCTTCCAAATACCATGAACTACTTATGGCAGAAGTTCCTCGTTGAACTGAAATATCACAACAGGATTATTCTTGAGGAGTTCTCCATTCATAAATCGTGACTCTGCCAGTTCTACCTTTCTGCATGGGTTATCCGGAAGAATTATGTTGAACTCGGTTCGACATACTAATTTATGCATCCACAACTCAGAAAGTTATATGTTCCTTTGAGTTGTCCCTCTTTAGTTGTCTACTGACCTTCGTCTATCAATTGATAGTCAAGAGTATGCGCGCATTCGTTTGTCGATGCCTATTACTCTTGTGGCCCGTCAAGCCATTCCGTCCTGAATGACTAGGAGAAACAAACTCCAGTACCTCATCCATATTTAGGATTGGGTCAAAGTAGTTGTGTTCCGCAGATCAAGTTACAATCCAGCTTCTGGTCTGCTCTACCCTGAAGTATTACCTTCTTTATGACAGGAATTTCATGAGAATTGCACCACCTTTTGTGAATTCTTGACATAGTGATACTTCTCGCCATCCTTTTTCATTCCTCGGTTCCGTGTTGTTGCAGCCGGAGTACCGACAAATGAATTGTGATGTGTGAAATCAATACTCCCAGCAACCTCGTTGCTTGGTAGTTAAAGGGTAATAATCTTATTCTTAGTATGTTGGTTATTGAATCACCATTCTAAGATTGATCGTGCTACCTAGTCCTTATTTCCTGGTGCACTCTTTGATTGATGAGTTAGGATTTTGTCAAGTCCTCGCTCATTTGATCATATCATCTTGCCCTGAAAAGCAAGATTGTTCTCGAGCTTAGTAACATATCGGTGGTTCGTGATTTCCGAAGATCTTCTCGGAAGTATTACCAGGTTGTCACCTGACCGCTATGTTGAGCTCGTGATCAAGTTGGTTTCTTGTGAACCACCCTTTCTCCAAGAATCTGTGTTGGATATCCCGGAGCTAGTTGGTTAAGCTAGACAACAACTTGGAGAGTTGGAAGATAAAAGCTTGCCTGACTTAGTTCGTTCCAAAGGGATATTCTTGTGTAGTGTGTGTTGAAGAAAGATGATATCTTCATCGATTGGTCCCTGTGATCAGTTGCTGGACCTATCGTCTTATCAATCCTTTGATTTGAGTGTGGGCTATCGTCAAATCAAGTCAGAACCAACGATGTTCGTAATGTTGTCTTCCTCGTGGTTGATCCCTCGAGCATACACCATTATATTTTTTGGGTCTGACCAATGCTATCAACGTGTTCACACGATGGTGGAAGTCCAGTGATATGGAAATTCCGATGAGTTGTTGTTGAGTCCATTGACAACATCCTTATCTCCTCCATGATGTTGTTGAACATTAAGTTAGTGTTGGAAACTTTTGAAAGCATTTTCTTCATGCTAGCTCATGAAGTACTTGTTTGATGAAAGGAGTGACTTCCTTTGATTCACGAGCATTTTGATGTAAGCTGCCGTCGTGAATTCGAGAAAGTTTGTTTTTGCTCCTTTGGAATCATCCCAAGTCGGTCATGCACGTGCGAAGAATTCTGTGGTCTGTTAGACTGATCATCTTCATTCCATATGTATATCCTAGCACACCAAGCCACTGACTGATTTGTTCAAGGAGAAGGAGTATCTTCATAAGAGCTAATCCGGACTTATGAAAGAACTTCGATATCCTCGCTGATGGTTCCCAACCAGAACTCGGTAGTGTTTTATTGTAAGACTACCATGTGATCATGTTTTGTCTGGGACAGCGTGTTCACACATGTGTAGCAGAACCAGCTCATGTTTTGGAGCTTGCTATCGTAGTTCATTTCCCAAGAATCTCGCAACGTCATCTCGTCGAATTGTGTTGCAAACTTTCGTTTTCTTCCTAGACTCAATGAGTCTGGAATATTCTGACACCAACCAGTTCTGAATCTCAGGCAGATATGATGGTTGGAGCATTTCCCAAGAACTATGATATTGGTCCCTCGATAACTGGTGAAGTGGATGTCGTGGCCAGCACCACCCAGCCGAAAGACCTGTTATTGTAGTATCTTGATTGAGGAAGTTGGCCACCTCCCCATAAGGATTTCGTAGGATTTACCTCCGTAACTGTTTCTTATGGATTCTATTGCTCCCGAAGTCCGACCTTTACTTGATGTTCTAGATATCAAACCATATCTATGAATGGGTTACCCTAGCACATCAAGGAGAACATTAGAAGCGGAGTGCTAAATGTCTCTCGGTCGATCATCCAGATTTTTATTTCCTTGGCCTCGCTAAGATGAAATCTGAGAAAGTGTTATCCTCCTTTGCATCTGCATCGTCCATCGCTATTCATCATGGTAGTATGTCGTGTTGTCAGCATCCTTGACACGGATGTTGGTAAACCTTGATGAATATGGAAATGCTCAAGTTCTTGAGAGCACGCACAAGCGCTACGTGTTATCATCGGCACTAACTGGGATTCCTCTCAGTTTCCTCGGCAATGCTATGACCCTTTCAAACAGTGAATCCACTCTCTTTTGTTGGGTTCTTCCCCAGTTACCAGAATCATTCCCAACATTTGCATTTTGTTCCCAGCTTGCACAGCCAATGTGCCCTTCTACCATGGGTCTCTTCCATTTCCGGTGATAAGCAAAATCATCCATTGCGTTGTCTTCAACAAGGTAATCCACATCATCCAAGTCCGAGTATGCCATTCTACCGACCCCCTCCAAACGATCGCTCGAGAATTGCCTTAGGCTGGTTTAAAGAGTTTCAATGATCTCTGAATCAAAAGTAATTCTTTTTGCCACTTAAGGGGATATCTCTACGAGTCACCTTCCCTAAGATGCCTCGTTGTGGTATCATGGCAACTTAACTCCTCGCTACGTTGACGATCGTTTACCACCTTCTTAGGTGTGGAATCGTTGTCTACCTAGTGAACCTTCGTCATCCGTTTCTTTCCATCCCTCTTGATGTGTATCTCGTGTCTCAACCCGAGAGATGGTCCTATGTCTCATTCCGTGAGTTGTTCGATCTTCGAGAAGATCGACCCTTCTAGAGTCTCCTTCTTCCCTCCATGTCATGTTGACAGGATTTTTCAAGGCAAGACTTCAAGACAATGATGGTGAATGAATCAACGTTCAACTGAAGTGCACCCTGGATCGTGAAGATTGTACTAGTTTGCGTTTCCCCTTCATCCTACCCTACGCTTGAATCTCGAGACGAGATTCTTGTTTAGTGGGGGTGAGTTGTCACATCCCTAGCTTCTGGCATTGCTCTAGGTTAGCTTCATGTGTGCATCATGTCTATATTTTTGAAACTTGAATTGAGGAATATTGGAAGCCTCAAAACCCTAAATAAAAGAGGGGCAAAAACCCTAGAAATCTCATTCATTGCTCCAAAAGGCTCTTCTTAAATGTTTGATAAATTTTGGTAAGGGTTCTGGTCCCAACCAAAATATTGAACATTTTTAAGGATTTATTTTTGGGACTTTGAATTTAAATCACTAGCTATTTGAATTTGAATTATATTCATATAATTAGAATATAATTTAAATACCCCTGAAATATTTTATAAGCTTTTGGAAAAGTCCATCTAGCAATATAAAATATTCAGAGGAGTTTTTGGCATTGTTTGAATTATTTTAAAATTCAAAACAGTGGCAAAATAAATTAATAAAACAAAACAGAATAGAAAAATATAAAACAGAACTTACCTGGACTTACCTGGCCTCACCCGTGCAGCCCACCAGAGCCGGCCCAGCTCCTGTGCTGGTCCAGCACTGTGCGGCCCAGCCCACCGTGGTCGCCACCGTCTTCAACCTCCTGCCAGTAGGCAGGAGGGCATGTGCCCGACGCGCGCGCGCACGCTCCGGCCACCTCCTGCTTACCTGCTCGCCGCTGGAGGCACCCGAGGGAGCCACACACTCCCCCTCGCCCCTGCACCTCCCCTCTCTTCCCCTGGACCCCGTTCCCTCCTCTGCTTCCCTCCCGCGCACACCACCGAGCGGAGCTCGCCGTCATCGTCGCCGTACCCATGGCCACCGGCCACCCCTAGCCTCGCCGATGCACCCAGGAGCTCCGCCTCGACCCCCTCTTCCTTCCCACCGATCCACAGCCCTCCGGAAGCCCTGCATCGCCGCCATCGCCGTCGTCTTCTACCTCGGACCCGCCGGCCATCTTCGTCAAATTCGCCGGCTCCGGACCGTCCCCGACCTCGCCGAGCGTCCCCTCGTCATCGCCGTGAGTCACTGACCCTCTCCCCTATCTCAGCATGCTCCCCTCCATGCCGTAGCGCCGTTCCCCACGAGCACCGAAGCCACCGTCCGCCATTGCTGCTGCACGCATAGCCTCCATGCTCCCCTGGCCCCACTGAGCTGCTCTTAGTGCTCCCCATGACTAGCAGGTGCTGCCCAGCCTCTCAGCTCGCTCGCTCGCCAAGCGTAGCCCTGTGCCCGTGCTGGCCCGAACTCCGGTCGCCGCCGCGGGCCCCGTTCCGGTGAGCTCGGGCCACCTCAGCCCCTGCCGTTTGCACAGATGGATGCGGGCGACTCCCAGCTACGCGTAGAGCCCCTCCTCCGTCCGTTTGGTCGCCGGAGCACGAAACCCGAAGGCCTCCGCCGCCTCGGCCTCGCCGGCGACTCACCGCCGGCGGGTTAGGCCCTGTTGACCAGGGGTTTGACCCCCCCTGGGTCGATGACAGGTGGGGCCAGACCCCCTGTTAATTAGTTTAGTTTATTTTAACTAATTACCCCCCCTGCTGACACTGACATGCGGGCCCAGGCTCTAATTAAAATTAGGTTAGTTAGTTAGTCACTGACGTGTGGACCCCACACGTCAGGTTTGACCCTGACCGACCCCTGTTGACTTGCTGACGTCACGGTGACGCACTGCTGACGCAGTAAATGTTTTCTGGAATTTAAATAATTCTTAAATGATTTATTATTTCCAGAAAATAGCTAAAACTTCAATAAATCATAGAAAATTAACCGTAACTCCAAATTAAATAAATTATATATGAAAAATTATCAGAAAAATTCAAGGAATCCATCTGTACCATTTTCATGCATGTTAGAATAACTTATAGCTGCTGTTTAGCACAAATCAATTAAAGGGCATTTATTAATCACATATGGAGTTTGAATTTGAATTTTATATTCAAACCAACTTCATTTAATCTGTTGCTAGTTGCATTAGCCCAAAACACATTCTTTTTGCCATGTCATGATCATGCATCATATTGTGCATTGCATTGATTGTGTTCCTTTCTGTGTTGCCGGTATTTGTCCCCTCTCGATAGACGTGATACCGATGATGTGATCGTTGACACTGATGAAGACTCAATGTTATCTTCAGAAGTGCCAGGCAAGCAAAACCCCCTTATTCATTCCGATAAAATCCCACTCTCTCGCTCCTGCTCTCTTTTACTGCATTAGGACAACAACGACATATTTGATACTTGCTGCGGTAGCTGAACCCTTTATCCTTTGCATGACCTGTCATTGCCACAGTAAATAGATGAAACCCACTAGCATGAGTAGGAGTTGTTTGAGCCCTGATGTGCCTACTCATTCATGCTTGTTTGTCATGCCTGCTACTGCTTAGAGTTGAGTCAGGTCTGATTCATCGGGGATGAATCAGAGGCGTGTGAACATGTCCTGCTGTGTGTGAGCTAAGTGTGTGAACACGATTTGGTAAAGGTAGCGGTGAGAGGCCATGTAGGAGTACATGGTGGGTTGTCTCATTCCAGCCGTCCTCAGGAACTGAGTTCTGTGTTTGTGATCCATGACCAGCTACTACCACACATTGGAATGCTTAAGTGCCCCTCTCGGCTTATTAATCAACTTGATCTCTGTCCAGGAGTTGCAACTAGTTTCTGGTGTTTGTAGGTAGTGTTAGTACTCTACCAAGTGGCACCCGGTACAGGTGGGCTTGGGACAGACTAGGCACAGTGGCCCGGTGTACCAAGTGGCACCCGGTTGGTGGGCTTGGGAACCCTGCACACATCGTTTGGGGCCGTAAGCGACACCCCGGCCGGATCTCCTTGCGGATGGAACCCGAATAGGCGATAAACCTGGACTAGAGACTTGTTCGGTTAGTCAGGTCGTGGCCGACTCCCTCGCCCGGCTTCCGCTTGAAGGTTGCCGAGGTACATGACGTGTACAGGGCGATAAGTGGCGAAAGCGTGTGTGAAGAAGTACACCCCTGCAGGGTTATCATCATCTATTCGAATAGCCGGATTCCTCGGATATGGAAACTTGGACCCCATTGCATAGTTCATAGACAAGTGAAAGTGGATACTCTAAAATACGCAAGATAAGCGTGAGTGCTATGGATGGCGTTCTCGTAGGGAGACGGGAGCGGATCCATAGTGGTGTATTGATATGGTGAATATGTGGACTCGTGTGCGCCACCTCAAAAGAGTTACTTGCAGTCGTAGTTCAGGTTAGCCACCGAGTCAAAGCTGGCTTGCTGCAGTTAAACTCCACCACCCCCCCTTGTTGATAATGATGCATGTGTAGATAGATCTGATGTAAGTCTTGCTGGGTACATTTGTACTCACGTTTGCCTATTTTATGTTTTTGCAGAGAGACTTCAGTCTCACTAGTAGTTCCGCTTGGACTTCGACGTTTAGCTTGATACCTCAGCTACGATCTTGTGCCCTTGGCAGGATCTGGTAGATAGTCAGGCTTCTCAGCCTTTTTCATTTATAGATGTCTGTACTCAGACATGATAGCTTCCGCTTGTGCCTTGACTTGTATGCTCTGATTGTTGGGTCATGAGACCCATGTTTGTAATGTCTCGCTCCTCGGAGCCTATTGAATAAACTACTTGAGTCATAGAGTCATTTTGTGATGCCATGTTGTATTGCACATATCGAGCATATTGTGTGTATGTTATTGAAATGCTTGGTATGTGTGGGATCTGACTATCTAGTTGTTTATCTTTAGTAGCCTCTCTTACCGGGAAATGTCTCCTAGTGTTACCGCTGAGCCATGGTAGCTTGCTACTGCTCTGGAACACTTAGGCTGGCCGGCATGTGTCCTTCTTCGTTCCTGTGTCTGTCCCTTCGGGGAAATGTCACGCTTTGAGTATCGGAGTCCTGTTAGCCCGCTACAGCCCGGTTTACCGGAGTCCTGCTAGCCCAGTGCTACAGCCCGGACCCACTTGCTGATGACCGACACGTTCGAAGCTGGGTCATGAATGCCTGTCCCTGTAAGTCTGTGCCACTTTGGGTTTACGACTAGTCATGTCAGCCCGGGCTCCTTATCATATGGATGCTAGCGACACTATCATATACGTGAGCCAAAAGGCGCAAACGGTCCCGGGTAAAGGTAAGGCGACATCCGTGGGGATACCGTGCGTGAGGCCGCAAAGTGATATGAGGTGTTACCGGCTAGATCGATGTGACATCGAGTCAGGGTCCTGACAATCAAGAAGAACATCAAGGAGTGGGAAGAGTGTCTACCCATCGCCGAGTACGCCTACAACCGTGCAAGACATTCCACGACCGGCAAGTCCCCCTTCGAGGTCGTCTATGGCTTCAACCCATTGTCCCCATTGGACATTCTACCTCTTCCTCTACAAGAGCGAACCAACCTCGACGCAAGTGCTCGTGCAAGCTACATCAAGATACAAGGCACACCATCGAGCGCCAAGTACAACGACTAGCGACCAAGCTCAACATCAACAAGCAACCCATGGTATTCAACATTGGTGATCTAGTGTGGCTACATCTTCGCAAGGACCGCTTCCCCAACGAACGCAAGTCCAAGCTTCTACCTCATGCCGATGGACCTTTCAAGGTTCTAGCACGCTACAACGACAACGCCTACAAGATCGACCTACCACGAGGCAAGTACAATGTGAGCGACAACTTCAACGTCAAGGACCTCGCACCTTTCCATGGAGATGCACCTTTTGATCCGAGGTCGGATCTCTCCCAAGGGGGGGGGGAGATGATGCGGAGCATCCCTCGCTCATACCCATGGACGTGCCTACATCTCCCTCAACACCACGTGGACCCATGACAAGAGCCCGAGCTAAGGCTATCGAAGATAAGGTGAACTCGCTCCTCTCCGAACTCCCTCTTTCTATTCACGAGACATGGCTACTACCTCATTCGGAGACTCTATGTGTAATCAGGTACATGGAGGTGAGCCAAGGATCTACTACTTGCAAGAGCCAAGACGGCGAGGACCCCAAGCATGTTGAAGAAGAAGAAGAGATGCTGCTGAAGCTACAGGCATCGGACGTCCGACCAAGCCCGGACGTTCGACGACTCCCAGGCCACGGACGACCGACGCCCTCCGGACGTCCGACAGCTGAGCATCCGAACCAAATCTACGGACGACTGAGACCACCGGACGTCCGACTGATGCATGCCCGAACCGAATCTACGGACGACCGACGACTTCCGGGCGTCCGGACCGTCACGAAGCTCCGGACGACCGACCCCCTCCGGACGTCCGACGCGCCCACGACAGAGCTGATTCTACGGACGCCCGAGCCCGACCGGACGTCCGGACCGTCCCGAGCCTCCGGACGTCCGACACCTTCCGGACGACCGACACCTGAGTGACCGCGCATGCGGGCTGGAGCCCTTGTACCCCTTCGTTTTGACTTCCATTTGCACTAAGACTATAAATAGGACGCCCCCACCTCCTGGTACGGGCAGCATAGGTTTAGCTCATATTTTGTGTGAGAGCCTTGCTCATCCACTTGGCTACTTCTCCTCGGAGCTCAGGACCTCTTCGGAGAAGATCCCCCAAGCGGATTCAAGACCCCTTTCAAGGGAAGAACATCAAGACCTCCGTACGGAGAAGAACGGTTCCTTTGTATCCTTACCTTTGTTGATTGTGGATCATATGTTATTTTATGTTGTCGGTGATCTAGCACTCGTGTGATTGACTCTATGTCGGTTTAGTGTTTTCTCTTGTTCTCCCCGTGTTTCTTCCTTCGAGTTCTTCCGTGTGTTCTTCGTGATTCCCCGTAGGATCCCTCCAAATGTGAAAGATCGACCACTTAGGTTCCGCCCTACATCATTTCGGCTTGGTGAAAAGGGGGTGCTTGGGAGGTGGTATTTATACATGTGATGGCAGTAGGTTAAGTCCTAATGAAGACGCGTGAACGATGGGTCTATCTGTCATTTTCTCATGTGATCAGTACAGTTAATGACCAATCAAGTGTGAGTTAGAAGAGGAGGCAACGTACGTACTACGAGCTTTTTTTTTTCAAGAAAATTTCCGATCTTTTCATCTTCAATCATGGCAGTACAACGAATACCAGAAATAATAGAAATTACATCCAGATCCGTAGACCACCTAGCGACAACTACCAGCACTGAAGCGAGCCGAAGGCGCGCCGCCGTCATCGCCCCTCCATCGCCGGAGTCGGGCACAACTTGTTGTAGTAGACAGTCTGGAAGTCGTCGTGCTCCACACGCCCACCAACGATGCTAGACGCATCGCCGGAACGGGGGCTAGGCGGGGAGACCTTTATTCCATCTTCAGGGAGCCGCCGTCATCTCGTCTTCCTGAGCAAGACACAAACCCTAGCAAAACTGCGGCGGCGGCGGCGGGAGGCAAAAACCCTAGAGAAGGAGGAGGCGGCGGCTACAAATAGTCCAACTTGATCGATCGTATGGGTTGGTGGAGTTTGTTAGGCGATGTACGTATGTAGTACGTGGGAGGTGCGACGGTGAGCACTGAGCAGTGCTTAATACTTCCTTTTCAGGACAAACAGCGTTGCTTGTCACGTTACTATCCATGCAAAACTGCCACGCATGCATGCATCTTAGACATAAGTGCCAGCATGGCACACATACGTGTTTAGTTATACTCAATTCGTATGCATGTCTCTTTCTTGCTGTTATTATATGATGAGACGTGCACGTTCACATGTATTTTGTGTACAGGCATATTCGCGTAAACGCAAAGTGTGCAGTATGTACTGAAGTCTAGCAGACTTGCAATACTGGACCAATCGTCCTAATAGTTAGAATAAATCCGAGGCGCTGCGTCGATCTATCGAAGACCAAGCAATCACACGAGGCACGACACCGAGATTTGTTAATGAGGTTCACCGATATAGCTACATCCCGGGGCTTGACTACGGGCGCTCCTTCCCATGACACCGCTACAATACCGCACCCCGGCCGCCCGGGCGTCGGCACACGCCGCCGGCTCCCCCGCGTGCCCGTGCTATTATGTTGGCATAGGTTACATCGTGTGTCTACCCCGCTATATATGAGAGGCCTAGGATACAAGGCGGCGTGTGCCGGCGCCTGGGCGGGGTGCGGTATTGTAGCAGTGTCATGGGAAGGAACGCCCGTAGTCAAGCCCCGGGGATGTAGCCATATCGGTGAACCTCGTTAACAAATCTCGGTGTCATGCCTCGTGTGATTGCTTGGTCCTCGGTAGATCGATGGAGCGCCTCGAATTTATTCTAATAAGTGTATCATGACCAAGGTTTTATTTGAGGCTGCGGTTGTTGATAGAGGTGATGACGCTGAAGGCTGCGAAAGAAATTAGTTCGATCCATGGTGTGTAGGCGATCGGGAGCAATCTCATGGTAGTCGACGGAAAAACCAGGACGATCGATGGAATTTTCTGAAGCAGCAAAAGTCGGCGAGTGCAAGAAGCAATCCGAAGCGGGAGGCAGATCGATTAGCAGCTTGAGTTTTCGGCGGCGCACGGGTGTACGGCAGCGGCAGGCAGCGGGAGTCTCGGTCGGTTCCGTGCAGAAGCGCTGGAGCATGGCTGGCGTGGCGGTCCAGGAAGCTGCGTCAGGCGCGTACGCGGCGCGGTCTGAGGCTCGGCGTGCAGGAGGTTCGATCACAAGTGCGCGCGGCGGCTGGTATCGCGCTGGAGACGAGGACCAGCAGCGCTAGGGCATGCGGCGGCTGAGTGTGTCGTTGCACGATGCGCTGGTGAGTCCGTGCGGCCTGTGGGCGAGAGGCCCAAGCGTGCCTAGCCTAAGGCCCAGGTGCAGCCAAGGCCTGAGGAGCCGAATGGCTGAAGGAGGCCTGGTGTGCAAGCGTGGCATGCGTGCGTTTGCTGGGAATGAGATGTGCGTTGCTATGGTCAGATGTGAGATTTGTTAGGTTAAAAAAAGAGAGGACTTGCTAGGTCCAACGCGTGTGCACGGAAGTAGTTGGGATGGATCATTACGATCTCATTTTCTGCTGGGCCCACAGAGAAGTTAATATATCAAACATGGGCAAGATAATTTGCAGACAAGGGATTTGTCCGTTCAATTTTGCATGGAAGTTTTGCTAGGTTGGTTTGATCGGATGGCTTGGAGCGTGTGGACACGCAACGGAGCGCGCGTACAAGCGCGTCGTCAGGATCATGCAGACACAGGGCGTTGGGTAATGCACGAAGATGTGCGGGTGGACACAACGCAGGGTGGAGTATGGTTGCAGTCGGATAATTTCGGCTGGGTCGGACTGGACTGTCTGACGGATCGACGGGGATGTCGGTCAAAGCAGAAGACGGCGGTGATTTCAGCGACGACGACATAGGAGCGTGATGCTGATGGTGGCCGACTTCTGGGGCATGGAAACACGTGGTGCGGGCCCAAGGGCTTGTGCGGCTTCGACAAGACTATGGCGCAGGGTTGATTCAAGGCAGTGCACACATGAGAGAGCTTGAAGTCGACGGGGCGCGAGGGTGGACTGATCATCTACCATGGAGTCATGTTGAAGGTGGAGCTGGAGTCTGATGGACGACTTCACTCCGAGCTGATGAAGGGGCTACGGCGTAAGTTAACGGAGAGTCGAAGCCTATTTCAACGGGATAGCGAGAGACACGTGGTTTCAGACTGGGTACCAGTGGTTTGATGGAGATGTGATACTCGACATCGGTCGGTGATGATCGGTGGTTCTCTGCAGTGGGGGTTGAGGCAGTGGGGGCTAGCTACCCGGGAGACTCGACCAGGATAGCAGAGGCTCGACGCGGTGATAGCGGCGAAGCATGCGGTAAGCACGGGACACAGCGACAGGCCAGGGCACCGGTGGTTAGATATGTTGTTAGACAAAGTGTGCAGGGGGTGCTGAAGCAGTGTTGATGAGTACCGGATTCAAGTTGGTGACTGGGTCTATCGGTGCCGGTTGATGGACAGGAGTTGACCATGGAGAATCTGAGAAAGTGGTGGGAGAGTCTGAAATTGTCAAAGGCTGAAAGAGTACATGGCCGTATATTCTCTGGTATTCGGTGCACATGGAAAAGTGCTGATGCCAAGTACAGAAGGAGGCGGAGTGCTATAGCTGTGGGACATGCTAGAGACTATTCCGGAAAAAGGGTGAGACAACTGCGAATTTGACTCAGGGTGACACAAGGCGACGGTGAAATTCCTTCAAGTTTCAAACAGGCGGTCAAGGAAGAGCAGTGATGTTGAGTTCAGGTAACTCTTATGTGTGACACCCAATATGTGAGTTATTCACTTTCACGCAGGTCAGTGATCGGTGTGTGATGGCGTTGGATGGATACTCTGGAAGTTGGGAGCACGGATTAGAGTAATAAGGAACTTAATTTTGCTCGAGTGTTGACTGCGAAGAAGACAAGAAGGGACTACAGTTGCAGGTGGAGTCACATGGAGTCTGGGAGTAGCAGCGGTGCTGATGGTGTATCTCAAGTCCAATGTACATCGAGGTTCGATGCAAAGACGAATTCAAGGTGGTGGAGAATATTCGTCAAGGTGGAGTTTGTTAGAGTTGTGTCGAATATTATTGTACAAGTTAGGTTACAGTTGGACTTGGAGTCGTATGGTGTGTAGACAGGATATGGAGTCGTGTCCAAGTAGAACACTTGTATCCTAGGCCTCTCATATATAGCGGGGTAGACACACGATGTAACCTATGCCAACATAATAGCACGGGCACGCGGGGGAGCCGGCAGCGTGTGCCGGCGCCCGGGCGGCCGGGGTGCGATATTGTAGGGGTGTCATGGGAAGGAGCGCCCGTAGTCAAGCCCCGAGGATGTAGCCATATCGGTGAACCTCGTTAACAAATCTCGGTGTCGTGCCTCGTGTGATTGCTTGGTCCTCGATAGATCGACGGAGCGCCTCGGATTTATTCTAACACTAATAACCATCAAAACAAAAAAATTCGGCTAAAACGAAACTCGCAGAGTTGCCATATGTCTCTGGATCACTAGATATTTGGAGAATGTGAAGGTTCAGCATGAACCTCGCTCAAAATCCCAACAGTCAGCGAGGGAAGTTTCAACTTCCTCCTCCTCGTGCCACGACCAAATATTGAGTTGTGCAGCCTGCGATGCACCATAGGCGAGCTACCACCTGGCTATTAATGCCACACTCGCTTCATCGGATTTTCATGGCGGCCCGTCAGATGGACAAGTTTCTCAATAGGAAGCGTGCCCCTTGATGGTGCCTGTAGTGGCCTATAGAAGGTTGCCACCCTCCCTTCTCTCCCCTACTGGACACTGGTCCATCCCAATCCCCTCTCTCCCCCGTTCCAAGCTACCTTCATCCATGGTGCAGCAGTACGAGCTGCCCCTCACCTCCAACTTTGGGGATGACGAATCCGAGCCAGGTGAACCGGATCTCCTGTTGCCCCATTGAGACCAATACAATATGAAATTGGACCTCCTCTAGGCGATGGACGAGGACCCCGGTGCCACACTCGCCTCCATCCCCACACCCGTGCCCGGCCTCGTGGACGGAAATCCGGTTGTCGAGGAAGAATTCCAGGCCATACGAGCCCTTGTTGAAGCATTCCCCAATGTCCCCGACAAAGCACCAACACCCAAGCCCTTCATCGCAACCGCCATGGCTACAAGTAGTCTAGTACTATAATTAATTTAGTTGTATGAATGTAAAATCACTGATCAACTTTTCTACCCCTATGCTATGCAATATTAGCTTAAATTAATGTTTTTAATCCATTCAATTGATGGGTTTACTATTGAGTTAATGCAACAAGAGAAAAATAGACAGGGGCGGTCGTTTTGGTGACTCCGCGTTTGTGCACGAGCCCGGCAACTACCATATCCATACCAAGTGTGCTTCATAAATGATGGATGGTGAGTGCAAATGTGGCGGCTCTGGTAGAGTTGCTATAAGAAGTGAAGCTAATTGTGTATATGTAAGTGTCTAGTGTATGGTGTACATCATTAATTTACTGCTCACGTTTAAACTATGTTTTTTGTTTTGTGTTTGTTTGGCTGTTTTTCTTTTGCGTTCAATTTTGTAAAGACGTAATGTTGTGTTAGTTGTTTTCTGACTTTGTGTTGTTCAATACTAAGCAAATATATCAATCTTATATGAAATATATTAATCCTTGTGCCAGTCAGGCAAATCCGCTTCATAAAGTCCATAGGTGTAGCATTGCTACTACTTTTTTTTAAACACTGCATATATTGATTAGGACAAAAGATTACAATCTTACAAATTTTGTAACGCATGACGGGTCATCCCCATATACCAATCCATGACTCTATGACTTAAACAAAAAGCAATCTCATAGGCCACCTTGTTCTTCTCTGAGTTGATTTTCTGTATAGTGCATTGAGGACTTGGAGCAAGAACTCCTAACGCTTCTAACCCTTCCTTCTTCGGGTCAACAAGAGCCGGCCCATCTAAGGCATTATTGACGACGCTGATGTCCTAGAGCATGTCGGGGTCACCAGAGAGCGATGGCGATGGCACGGCCAGGGACAGGAGGACGGTGCAAGCGGAGAGAAGGACGGCTGGGAGCTGCTTGGGTGCCATGGTAAGGGTTCCTTTGATTCAAAAGAATTTCATAGGACTTTTTACGGGTTAGAATCCTTCCTTCATTGGGCGTTTGATTCATATGATTGAATCTTATAGGAATATTTCCTATGGAATCATGTGTACTAGTTTTCATTAGAAATCTAGCATCCACTCTAACCTTTTTTTTCACTTTCTTTGTTTTTTCTGTGGGATCAAACACTGTGTGCTAATCCTATGGGATTCAATTGGGCATGTCACTCAAATTCTTTATTTTTTATTCCTGCAATTTGATAATCCTACGAATCAAAGAGAGCCTAAAGTACTGCTCACGAACTCGTGGTTGGTTCTGAGCTCTTGCAAGACATGTACCTATAATTGCGTGTAGCATGATGGAGACATTGTCAATCGATGGACATGTGATGAAAAGTTAGTTGGATATACGGTTTCTGTATCTGGATTTGATCCATGGCAATCTGTTTTATACAAATTAAGCAAACCAAACATTGATTAGATGATTATGTCAGTTTAATAGGACCATATATACAGACGATAACATGTGGAGGTTAGACAGCCAACAACCGTACACCATAATTTCCCCTCATTTTTGGAGATGATAATATAATGATGCCCAATTGCTAAGTGGGAGAAGGGTACAAAAGATCACAGATTGATAGTCCAAGAAGGACACCTCAGTTTTTTTTGTGAAAGAAACTCTTGTTTTTGCCCAAGAGATACCATGATTAGCAACTTTGTGATTACTATTTTGGTAACAAAGGTAATTTCTTGATTTTATCGACAAAATCACAATGTTCCTAGGAAACAAAAAAGGAAGACTAAATGTAACCATATACCTCATACTTGTGATATCATATATTTTTCTTTAAATAGTTGCAACCCACTACCTATTTTTTCTCTTCACGTAGGCATGCCACATCAGAAAGTCATGCATGCAGTCATATGTTACATTTATTGCATTGATCTATCCATTTGAGCAAATGCCATACTTATTTGGTCACATACTTCGTATATTTAAAAACGAAAATACAAACTGAGAACTCTTGCGTGCGGTTTCTTTTGCACTAGATATACTTATTTTTAGAACATATTTATGCATTTCTCATAACAAGCTTTCCGCAACAAAGGCGTGGAGTCTCTATCTAGTTGTGGCAAAGTCGTGCCTTTTCAAACAGAATGCCTCATTTCACCACGGAACTTTTATTTCTTTTTCTATTATCCAAAAAATGAAAAGACATATCTATTTATTAGTATGATATGTTAACTCAGACACGTATTCATTATGGGTGTGCCAAATCCAAATTTTCTCAACTTTATCAATTTCAGTCAACTTCAATTCATGACATGACAAGGCGGAAGGTGAGCCCGCAGAGGAAGAGGATGTGGGTGAGCGTTGGGTGCGGAGGCTAGAACCGTATAGTGGAGTCGTTCTACGAAGGAAGGAGGAAACAGGCATGCGGACAAAAGGAGGCGGTCTCAGCTGTCAATATAGAAAGAGAAAGTGTGGGTCACCATGATCTGTATGGCAGAATGAAAAATAAGATCTTCCAAGACTGTTCTCAGATCACCTATTCACCAGCGTTGAATGAGCAATGCACCCTGTTGTTCTAAGTTCTAACCCAACTAGATGACTCGTTGCGCCAATGGCGCAAAGGGCGAGAGGGAACCAAGCATTGAAAGCATGAAAGTAAGAATATTTAGAAACCATTCCATGGCAGGTTTATAGGCCAAAAAAGGGAAATCCACATTAAACAACTTTCTATTATTGATTTGTTATCCGAGTAATGCTAGACATGTATTGGTCGATAATACATATAACGGCACACTGATGACACTTTTCATTATTAGCTTCATCTAAATCAAATCTTGATGCATATCAAGAGCAGCAGTACGCATCAAGATAGGTTAACCTGTTCCTTGCTTGGGATTTGCTTCATCCTTCAAACCCAACAAGCCACTGCAAATAACAAAGATCTCTCTTGGTGTTGCTCGTGATCAACAGAAGATGTACCGGGAGTAGTCGCTACTGCCACATCAAAATTAAGAATCAATCAACTATAAAACACCTCTAATCAGTCCAACAATTCTAGCCGATTGAGTTAGAACCACCCAAGGAGAAGAATCTAGCAGCAGGGATTTCTCACCTTGAGATTTTACGGCAGTGCAGAGTGGGTAAAGGCTATGCAACATTGGCCCTTTGCACTACTTCCATTCTCTGAAAAGAATGGCGAATCCAAGATTTAGCTCAAAATACAGGGACTGGCCCATGGCCCTTTCCTATTCGATTTATATATCCAAATGACAAGAAGAAAGGTAAATACCATATTCTTTTCTGTTATATAACTCTATAAATCCAATTTTCATAATTTGGCAAAAAAAATGACCCAACTAAGTATTCTATTGAGTAAACAACCATTCATTGGCAGATTAATCTTTTAGATATCTTAGATAAGCAATAAGATATGGGTCAACAGAAATCAGACGGGTGCCTAGTCGAAGGAGTGAATTAAGCTACACTGGTTGAGGCATCTAATGCTAACTGAATGACCAAACATAGAAGCATAGGCATTTAAAAATGAACACATACAGAGATTAACCAAAGGGAGAAGTGAAATTTCTTGTCATTTGGATATATAAATCGAATAGGAAAGCTAATCACATGAACATTCAGAATCTACAATAGATGACCTGTCCAAAACTTCATAAGAAATCTTGAACTGAATACTAACATACTAAAAAACAAACAGGTCTACCGTAACCTTGTTCAGTTATATATTTATATTTATTAAGTGGCAGTAGAAACTACTAACGGAGTCTAACTGCTGACATTGAACTATGGAGAACATGTGTGTGGGAGGGGATTACGGCAAGGATGAACAATTACCTTTTGGTAGCAATGGCTGCTTGCACATTGCTAATCTTCAAACAAGTATGGTTACTCAGCAAGATCTGCCATAGATTATGCAGCCTTGGGGTTAAGCTAATAAGCAAGCAGGAACAAAGTAACAATGAACCAAAAAGCTGCTTTAGCGAGAATAAGGAGAAAACAGTGTATCTGAACTGGACTTTGCAAATGCAATAGAACAATAATCAGATTAGAAGCAAATACACCTGATGAACTTTGAATATTTTCTCACAGATTTACTCCCCCAGTATCTAAACATATGACTACCATATTTACAAAAGAATCTACATTTGATTAATCCAGTGGTTACATATGGACCTGTATGCATGATAATTTTGTAAGAATCACTATGAGAGAGAACTGGACAATTATATTAGCAAACTGGGTGGCGTATTCAATTGAAATCATGGAAAATATATTATGCTCTCTAAACTACAGCTGAGTACAAACAAGCGACGACCAATGAAGGAAGCAGACGCTGACGGAAATGACAAAACCAAGCCAGGGAAGGATGACAGTTGGATAGATATCTCCTCTCCGCTGCTGCTCATCTCCGTTTATTCAGACGTGGCAACATATGTATATATATTCTATGCACCCAACTCTTAACTCGAGCATTGCCCGCTGCAGAACCTGCGCAAGAAAAGGCTGACAAATGATCTTATTCTTGTTCTGCCTCATGCAACAGTTCTGACCAACCTACAACTCTGTGTGTAAATTCTGAAAAGCAAATATGAGGAATGATGGGGGAAGAAGGTTTCAGCTAACCTGGAGAGGGACACCATGGCACCACCAAATAAGAGAGCTATTTGTACAGCAACACGACTCGGTGTAGGAATTAACCGTCACCCAAACAATATCTGCATAAGAAAAAAAATTAGGAAGCCATCAATTAGAAGGATGAGCTCAATTCACCAGGGGAAGATCAGAAAACGAGCAAGAAAGAGCTCACTTGTGTCGGCCTCTCTGCCATGAACTGGGAGCCATCTTCGACCTCTCCTCTGCGGGTAGCCACCGGGGCAGGAGCTCACCATGATGTGTTCCTCTGCTGCCCTCTCTGCAGCAGCCGCTCCTGCTCGACCCGCGCCCGATCTGGAATCTTCATTGGAGAGGAGGAGTGAGAAGCGAAGGGGAGGAGGGGAGAATCAAAGGTGGGGAGGGGAACGGCTCATACCTATCAACGTGCGCGGCTCCAGAGGGTCACTCACCTCCGCCCCTCGCGTGCGCTGCCGTGGCTCTGTCCAGATCAATTGAAGAAACTTGGTGTCTGCCATCTCCCCAGTCCACAAGGCCCCCAAGTTTCTCCCACATGCACGCGCCTGCCGGGCACTTCCCCTCCATCGGCGTCACTGCCGGTTTGGTCGACGCCCCACAGGCCGCTGCTGCCCTTCCAGCTGCCGCCACGCCCGCCAGACCCCCGTCGGCCGCCAACCCCCGCCTTGACCGCCGTCGCTCTTCCTTTGCCCTCGAGTGGAGCGTCGCCGCCTGCGCGCACCGGCCGGCCTGCACCTAATCCAGAGGGGAGGTGGGTGCGTGGTGGAGTAGTAGAGGGTGGGTGGTGGCGGCTAGGGTTGAGAGGGAGGAGACGGGAGAGAGAGAGAGAGAGGAGAGGGGAGGACCGGAGGAGGCGATGGCGGAGGCGAGAGGAGGGGAGATGGGGCGCTCGGGACTTATCTATCTTCGTGTTGCTACAGTGGCGAATAAAAGGAGACGTGGCTGGTGCCGCTAGTTGGGCGCACTAGCTTATCCTTTATATGTTCAATTCTAACTGTATATATCGCTTTGGGCCGTTAAATCTTCATGAGTAGATAGCCTGTATTTACTATAGGGTACTCTAAAGTTTAGTCCAAAGGATAAAACCAAATAGACTGCCAAAAATTTTCAGCTCCAGTTCAAACACATTTAGAGTTTTTTCGCTTATCAACTCAATGAACTATTGATTTGCTGGTTTAGTTTCTTGAAGGTGCTCATAGGGATAGAATGTGTGAGCATGCGTTCATGGGTGAGTGTACGTCTGTTGTTTATGAGCATGGGATCTGCATTTGTATTGTGTTCCTAAAAAAAACTATTTAGTCAAGCATACTCTATGATTTTCCATGGTACCTACAAAGTTATATTTTGGTCAAACTCTCAGCACAATCATTTCAAAAATAACAATTAATAATCTGGGGTAATACATATATATAAACCAAAATCCTGCATACATATATATCACCAGCAAGCCATGAAGAAAAAGCAACAGTAAATAGCGAAATGAGAAAAATGGGCATAAACGTCATATAGTATACGGTGACGAGCGAATTCAAGTGCTGTGCTCGGAGGTTAATTTGTTAAATTACGCACGGCTCGACCATGCAGTCGTTGACATCGAGCGCCCTGGCCAGCACGTCGGTTGGAACCGGCGGCGAGGCAGTGTACAATGCCTCAGCCAACTTCTGCGTGCCCGGAAGCTGGCTGTTGAAGGCCGATATGGCGGCTGCGGGAGCGCCATTGTTGTTCCTCTGAAAGTGGACGAGGCCGCGTGGGAAGACGAACATTTCCCCTCTGCAGACGGTGCGGGCGAAAAACTTGCCGGAGCTAGTGAAGAAGCCAACGTCGAGGTAGCCCTCGAGGACGAAGAGGAGCTCGCTGGCCCGTGGGTGGGTGTGCGGCGGGTTCACGCCCCACGGTGCGTAGTCAACGCGAGACATGGACACGCCCAGCGTGTTGAGCCCCGGGACCTTGTCTACGTTCGCCGCCGTCACCGCGGAGCCCGACGGGTTGCCGCCCGTGTTGCCAGGGACAGAAAGCACGTCGGAGAAGAAGTCGTTCGCCGTTGTGCTCTCCGGCCTCTTGCACGGGTACCCGTTCAGCCGAAGTGCTGCACACAAGCACGCACGTATGCAAATTTGATCCGTTCATCTTCATTATCCATAGAAGCAAGTATTGGAGAGACAGTGTACATGGACGATCACACTTACGGCCGTCGAGTGATTTGTAGTCGGCGACGCACAGGTCCTGGAGCATGTCGGGGTCGCCGGCGAGCAAGGGTGCGGCGAGGGCCAGGAGCACAGCGTAGGCGGCGTGGAGGACAGCCGGGAGCTGCTTGCTCGCCATTGTCAAGTAGTGCTTGAATACTTCGTCTTCACTGTTGAACTTAGCCGTGAGAGTGGAGATGAGGATCTGTGAGAATGGAAGCATGCAGCGCGCATGCACATATAGTGCCGCGCAGCGTAACGGAGACGCGACCGATGGACGTATGGTGAAATTAGTTGGTCGACGTACGTACGGTTTTAATGTGGCTTCGATCCACGGCAATCTTTTGCATCCAAATTAAGCAAAGCATGTATAACTAAATGCAACCATCGTGTCAGTGTAATGTGAACGTACGGACGATAACATGCATGTGGAGGTTGGACGTACAGTTTGGACATGATAATGCATGCCAAGTTTCTGAGTTGGGACTTGGGAGAAAGGTATATGTCACAGATCAAGGGTTTGTGGAAGAATGGTTACCAATGATTCACTCAGGGGTACCCCACCAGTTAGTGCTAAGGCCTTACCACTCAAGCTGCCCAATGTACCCGTAAGTGGAGTGACTTATGATTGTGGCAATCGCACCATGGCACACATCATCAGTGGGTTTGTTACCAGTGGTGGCTGAAGTTGTTGCCTATCAGTCATAATTTGTTAAATGCTATTTTACTGCAGAGTATACATCGCATCTTGCATTGTAACCATGTTCTGTTGAATCTTCTTTTCTTAAGCATTATGTTGATATAGGCATGTGTCCCCCCGCAAAAAAAAGAAAGATATAGGCATGTGTCCACTTTGATAAAGACGAGAACAAAGAGAAGGCAACAACATAACCAAGAAACCGACTGAGAATAGTGTAATGGGCGACCTAAATTTAATATTCTTTCTTTCTAAGACTTCAATGTATCTCTTTGTCATTATGTTGATAACTTATTTGATCAAAACTTGTTTGCCCCCAGAAGATAAGTATTTCTCTATCCAATTAGCTAACCGCTTCATAAACTTGCCTTTTATGCACTGAAACTTCTCCACTTTCATATTTCCCTCTAGAGAAGATAAGCCAGCCCAAGTACTAATCCGCAAAACTTGGAATCACACTTTGAAGAGGTAAAATGAAAAAAGCTGGATATTGACACTGTATCTGCTACCAAGCAAAACTAAACACATATTCTGAAAGGTTATTAAGTGTTAGTTGCATGCATCCTCATTACTTGTTTTGATCCAATAATAAGAAGGATTTGTTCCTAGAGAGATGGTGAGAAATCACTAGAGCTCGTGTGCAAATCTTAAACTCTTGAAGCGAGTACCTTGCAAAAATATCAAGTAGAAAGAGAGAAGGATAGAGTTATAAATTAATCAATTTAGGAAATCCCTCATGTGAGGGAAAGCAAGTCGAATATTTGGCTATTACAATGCATGAAAAACCTGACAGACGTAACACATTGCATGATCACCAAGATAGTAGACAAACCCAAAATAGCAAGTATTCGTCTAAATAAACAATCAACACAATCATACCTCATCATGTCAGGTTTGTAAGGACAAAACTACGTTCTATCATCTGTTCATCTTGGAACTCTAGTTGAATGGAGAGCATGAAATCACTAAAAGGCAATGAGTTTGAGTAAGAGATATTGTATAATCCAAAACAAGTATAGACTGTACACCGCATACTTTCATCAGTTTTTATAGGACAATGCATAAACTAATGTGCCTAGAATCTTTAAGCTCCACAAGACTTCTATTTTTGAATTAAGCTGATGGCAGTGTCATGAACTCCCTCTGACATATGAACATAGGTAAAACTGCTTTACTGCACAAATAATGCCCTCCCCCGCACCTCCCAGTTCAGAGAACATTGCCAAAAAAATATATGTACTCGGCGCCTTTAGCAAGCCAACTTGGAATATGGCATCACTAATTTAATTATTAGTTAAATGTATACAAAGCAATACATGCATATATTCATCCAATTTTGGCTGAAGATGGTGCAGGATTGAGCAACATTTTCATCAGAAGTCTACATTATCCTTTAGTTGAAGTATACATATTTTGATGCAGTGAGTTTGGACACCTTTTTTGTCGTTTGACAATGATTCTGAAGAGACGTGGTATTACTTTATTTGTTCCCAAGAGGCTTTCAGGTGGAAATAAGTTGTGTTCTATCTCCTTCTTTTGATCACTGCACCCTTGACCATTGCTTCCAAAACATCTCTTCCTCATAAAATAGTTAATTCATTTGTTTGTGTTAATAATTTGTTTCTCTTCCTCATAAGTAGTGTCAGGAACTTTCGGTTTGATGGAGAGGAGGAGCTTTGGGGGGTGGCTATGTATCCATAGCTATATTTGTATCTATATTTATATTTATATTTATATCTATATCTGTATTTGAACCAATATAACAAGACCAAAGAAGCAGATCCAACTGATTTCGACCATCAAAGTAGGTCAATCCAACGACTGAGACTACTCTAATGGCGAACGCTTAACATGTTTACATGCAATTAATATCATAACAGATATCAATGCCAGTGCTAATCATATAATTAATGCGGAAATAATATCCTACCAAATATATACGTGCAATTAATATATTGCCTAATATTAACTATCATATACTTAGTTTTGCTAAAGCACATCTAGATGTGCTCTAAGTATTGCACATCTAAGTCATATACCATTGATTTTACATGAAGATTCGAGCAGACAATTTCTTTTGTCTTTTTCTTTGTAGTGTGGTCGGGTCACTTAGATGTGTAATAACTAGGGCACATCTAGATGTGCCCTAGACAGTACCTGATATCTCCACGCTGCCTAATATCAATGAGCATTGCATGTACACATTTACTACACCCTCCTCCTCAAATTATAAGAAGTTCTAACTATTTTTTTTCTGAGTTAGATACATATAGACATGTTTTACTGTGTTTGTTCACTCATATGTAGTCCATACTAAAATATCCAGAACATCTTATATCATGAGACGGAGAGTAGTAAATGTAAAGGCCCCGTAGTAGGTACTCCTACTTTAATTAACTTGATGATGACATAATCGATGGCCGGAGCGGTTGATCATCCAACCAAGTTGGCTAACAAATTAGGTGTGAGAAGAGGAAGACTCTCAGCTTGGTGTACGTGAGAGGTTGGTAGAGCCAGCTACCCAAGTGATGTACGATGAGAGGCGCGACAGTGAGCAGTGTTACTTCTTTTTGGGGCCAAACAGTGTTGCTTGATACGCTAACTGTCGGGCCAAATCATGATCGTATTATCCATGCAAACTAGCACACATGCAACTTAATTATATCAGTGTCAGAAAATGACACAGATTTTAATTGTTCAACTGCATGCATTTTCTTTTCTTTATCACGCAATTTACGATATTGCACATATTATTTTGCATAGCTATTTCGCGTAAACATAAATACCTGAGGTGGACGTGAAGCCAGCCCGTCGATGGGTTTTCAGCCACCCTAGCTGTTGTTGTTTTTTCCCCATTGGTTGTACTTTTTGTTGCTAGCTTACCAAGGTGGCCGCTTGGTAAGCTAGCTGTTGTTTTATTGTTCTCCTTCGGCATTTCAAACTTAGATCCGAATGTTTTTTGCAAAAAAATAAGAACAAAAATTCAAGCTTCAGGACCGGATCTATTTTCTTGTTTAACCTCAACTGTTTACTTGCCAGTGCCTCATATTTTTCACTGCAGGCCTTAAATGGTTTGGAGGGTATGTGAATGTAGCATGTCTCACTTGACTGAAATCCTCAAAAACAAAAACAAAAAGTTTCTATGCACCATGAACTATGCACAAATCTTATCAATTACACCCTTGGTCCATAAATAGTAAAATTGTAGAGAGTGTGTGTACTCAAACCTTTGTATTATGAAGACTATTGGGTTCAGGGGAGGTGTTTTGGCTCCCGGGAGCAATGCTCCCACGTAAACAGTAACAAGAAAAAATAGTAATTATTTCAAAAAATTCTGATTTTTTTTGCAGATGTTCTTGTTAGTGTCGCAAGCATCCTTGACATTTTTCATGCCAAAAGGAGCACCAATGCTTTGTCAGTGAGAAAAAACAAATTTGGGGTGACATTTGGGGGTAACATTTGGTGTTCAATTTATTTATTTTTTGCACAGGACAAAATGCATACATTTTGCCTACAAAATTTTAGGTAGCATTTGGGTGTGACTATGAATGCATAGAATTTTTTTGGATTTTTTTTGACATTTCAAAAATCAGTTCAGTGCGCAGGAGCACGGCACCCAGGAGCCAAACTTGATTTCGAAATAGGTTCTCCCTATATCTTACATTTTATAAAGTTTATAAGTTTTTCTTAGACATTGAACTTTTGCTTTATCTTTGATCAAGTGTATAGAAAAACTAACAACATCTACTATACCAACTTCGGATCATTGCGGTTATCATGAAATATATTTTCATATTTTATTTATTTAGTATTGTAGTTGTTGATAGTTTTTCCTGTAAATTTGAGCAACCGTGAAGAAGTTCAACTTTCCAAAAGCCTAATGAACCTAATAAAAGGGATGAAGGGAGTATAACATGATTTATACTAGTAAGATCAAAATACAACCCTTGCAAAAAGGATAAACATTCTACCCAAAAAACCATGAAAAATATTTCCACAATACAAACTATTACCTAGTTAGTTGAGATATATCAAAATATCAATCAATTCTCTCGTATGGCAGCATAAGAGTTACCTTAGCCCTGAGAGAGAACTAAAGGACGAATCACAAGACAAAATCTCAGGCGATGGCCTTACAAAAATCTAGGTCAACTGAGCAATAGCAATTTTTATTAAACAACAATTCCTGAGTACATAACGGTCCACTTGAATGTTGTTATACAACGTGAGGTTGGAACTAAGCATAAGAAGGATTTTAGCCTTCACGTTAATGCCCGCTCGATAGTTAAAATGCATTTTATTTCTGCTTCACAATGTTTAGAAACAAAATGTCATGGAAAAAAAAGAAACAAATAGCCACTTACATATACTTTTATAGAAAGGGCCAAAGGCCAGAGAGCTTAATATGTATTGGGGATACAAGCTACAACCAACAATTCTGAAATGTTCTAGCTAACTGGTACTTACAATACATTTTACTTGTCCAAGATGCATCATGTTGTTTTTATGTGGAAACATATGGTCATAATTTTGCATACAATCTTACTTCAATATATTAACTATCATAATTTATACTTGAAGTTTTTGACACATTTCGAAGCCTGTTTTAGATATTGGGTAGACACGTGAAAAGTATGATTTCGAACTATACGAAAATGCGGAACTCCACCGAAATAACGCTAGCTATACTCAATGTGCTACGATGAATACACGAAAAGTTTGTTCCACTGAGATTCTTTTTTCAAAGTTGTACATGGGACAAAAACCCACCCGAACAATATTTTTATTAGACGAAAGATGAAAGCTGAACCTTGCGAGCCCAACTCATGGCAACACAGAACTTTGAAATAAAGCCTTGGGAGATCGGCAAAAAGTGGGAGATTGATTATATCTTGTTAATTGCCTAAAAATATCATGAAAATTCAAGAATTGAGGCACATTGATTCACCAATAATGGACACATATAAATTAATCACTAGTAGGTTCATGAAGAAAAGCAACAATTAACAGTAAAACTGACAAGGCCCTTCACAAAACATGCACCGACACAAAATAATCAGAATATACAAAAGATAGTTTCAAGCAAATGAATTGAAACTGCATTTTATGTGGTCCTTTGTCATTATTGGAAGCACGTACGCACGTAGAGCTGACCCACCCATATCTTCTCTTCATGCACTTCTCCGCGGCTCTGGCCACCTACACAGTGATGTGCAAGTTCAGTCACCCTCGGCCAGTAAGAACAAAATAAAACCCTCAGAAAATGGATTACTACCGGAGAAACCATGAAAACTATTTCCATAATGCAAATTTTATTGTTTTTCTACCAACATGCATTGCAAGAGGAGGAGGGGGGTGGCACCACCCCCAGCCTTTGTATATTCATTGAATAAAAATAACTTGGGGGCTCGGATTTTGGAAACTATAGTCATTTGAATGTTTTTGCAAAAAACGGTTCAAGCTTCGGGTTCAGATCTTCTTTCCTTGTTTAACCTCAACTATTTAGTTGCCAGCACCCTGCAATTGTCACTCCACTCCAAGGTACTGCTTATCGTGATGCTGCAACCATATCTTCTCTTCATGCTCTTCTCCGCGGTTCTGGCCACCAACATGGTGACGTGCAAGCTCAACACTCTCGGCCTGTAAGATCAAAATAAAACCCTCAGAAAAGGAAAACAGGAAAAAAATCCATACTGCAAAATTTATATTTGTTCTACTAACATGCATTGT